>NC_049237.1:55377184-55703568 GCF_011100685.1 Canis lupus familiaris | reverse complement strand
TTTGATTCAGCAGCTGGAGGTTTTTTTTTAAAAAAAAATCAAACTACCTGGCTTGTGATGCTGTTTTAGGACAGCCCCAGACAGTGAATGCAGCAGCCAGGGTGATTCTTATTACTTTTCTGTCCAAGATACTCCCATCTCAGTAAAATCCACACTAAGTCTTTATCAATTTCTCTGTTGGCTGTCCACTCCATCCAAAAACTGACTTTCCATAAGAGAACAAAGCAGTGATGAAATTCCAGGTGTCACCTCAATTCACTCAGCGGAAGAGAAAGAGAGGAGCATCTCTTCTGGTAACTCCTTTAGCAGAGTGGACAGGATTGTTTTCTTAGAATATTCTAATCGCCTTTGGGTCTCAGAAGCCCTTAGAACTTCATCCCTAAACCAATTTTTGTGGAAATACAAGCAGGGCTACTTTGTAATAGATCAATGATTCAAGAAACCTTTAGACAAAGCTTAAAAAAAAAGTTATACTTATTGATATTTTTTGTTTTGGAAAGTAAAATGAATTTAAGAATATTTAGTTCCTTTGAAAACACTTTAAAACCCATTGCATTTTAACAAGTTTTTCACGGAAAAAGAAAAACAACTTCCAAAACTAAATTTATTTAGAAGAATGGCTACAGTCATACACGGTCTTGCAAGTCTCTTTACTATGTAGCTGAATTGAACACAGCTGGATTGCCTGCATTTGCTCTGTTGCCATGTTTTTTTTGGTGGAGACAAATGAAGAGAACCCAGACTCCATCAGATATGTGATTGGAAAAAGGAAGGAATGTTAAGCCTTTTCAGATAAGAAGTTCTTAAAGGTTATTAGCAATGTGGAGCTTAATATAGGAAATTTTTGTACCCTATCACATTAGAATCCATTGATCTCTCTTGCATTTTGAAAGAATCCCTTACCCATGCAATGATTTGCAATGATTTGCAAATTATTGGTTCACTTATTTTTGCAAATCTAAATATTGACATACAAAACTGAGAAGCCGTAATGGTTATTATCACGGAATTTCTAAAAGTCAAGTATTGGGAACATGTCAAACTCCTGAGAGCAAACTTAAGCTTTCCAAAATTCTGATTTTCAATGAAAGCTCAAGTTTTATTACTAGCAATACTATCCATTATTTTCCTTGAAGTGATATTTTGTTCATTTTTGAAAAAAATTCTGCCAGAATAACTTAGGTTATTCTTTCAAGTAAAAAGGATGTTCCATTAAAAAAAAAAAAAAAAAAAAGGGCAGCCCGTGTGGCTCAGCAGTTCAGCGCCACCTTCAGCCCAGGGCGTGATCCTGGAGACCTGGAATCAAGTCCCGAATTGGGCTCCCTGCATGGAGCCTGCTTCTCCCTCTGCCTAGGTCTCTGTCTCTCATAAATAAATAAATAAAATCTTAAAAAAATAAAAATAATAATAAAGAGGTAGCTAGCAGCTAGCTCAGTCAAAAAAAAAAAAAAGTTTTTCCTCTAGAGAACTATTGTACCTCGGTGAAATCACACATGCTTCATAAATACTCATTTACTCACACGCAATGTTAAAGGGTAAGGATTTTTTTTTAAAGGGTAAGGATTTAATAAACGTGGTGTTCTTATTGCTTCAAAAATATTAAGTGAAAGGAGTGTGTTTTTGCCACAAGTATGTGGTGATGAAGAACATGTGGTCACTAGCTCGCTTTGGTATTTTGGCTTTGACACGTGCTAGAGTGCTAGCAGGTTTACCCAACATCACTGAAAATTCAACCTGGGAAGGCAAATCACGATTTGCTGCCATTATGAAACCTTTCACCTGGGGACACTTAAACAACACCTGGATGTGTCTTGAGGGGGGGAGCCTCAGAGGCTCCAGGCCCACACTTCAGACACCACTGCCTGATGCTAATCATGGCCCATCTACAGGCCCGGGTTAAAGTCAGCTTCCCCCCAGACAGGACCTTGGTTGGGGAGGGATGGACGTCTGATCCGAACGAAAGTCTTCAGGTCAAGAGGGGAACAGACGCACAGACCTCGACTAACAGAAGCAAAGGTGAGGAACTAGAACGTTATTCCGACGCTAACCTCTAGGCGAGAAAGTTGGACTTGGGACAACACTGAAAGAGACTCAGATTTCATCCGATTTTTTTTTTTTTTAATAGTGTTTAGGTCTTTTGGAACAAGGCTGTTTTAGTTTTACAAGTAAAAATAAAGGTTTGGGTGGTAGCTGACCAATAGAGGCAGAGCACTGGGCTACAATGTTACGGTGTTGAGACCCTTCCCGCACTCAATGAGGCAAGTGTTTTCCTTTGTTTCTAAGGGCAACCCCCCCTCCCCCCCCAGATCCGCACCATGTTACCACCTGCACAGTCAGTTTGCACTTCGGTGGTCAGGTTACAGCTTTAAGGACACTCCACACCTGAGTTCACGTAGATACAACGTGGGCGTTCCTCAAGCCCCCAAGGACACCCTAAAACCTCATAGTATTCAGGGTGAACATTCTGTAGTTTGTAGCACAGACACTATTGTTTGCTCAACACCATCAGGTTACCTTGTGGAGATTCCAAGATCTCTCAAGAATCTACACTATAGGAGTATGGTCTCAGGATGATCCCAGATAAGTCCTCCTCTATCTGAATATCATAAAAGTATTCTATTTTTTTTCTAATATATCCGTGTTTTTAATTTTTTTTCATGAATATTTTTGTTTAAATCCCATCTGGCCTTTATTCTGGCGTTGGTTGGCATATTTTACGTTTTTCCAAAAGACGGACAGTTGTACTAATATTACCTTTTGACTAACTCATTCTTTTTTTCCTCTGGTTTTAAATGCCACTTTCAAAAAAAGCTCCATAAAACACACCGTACATGGGTTTGGGGGCTCTTCATTTTGCTCTGCTGAACTATTTATTTCTTCGTTAGTGAAAATGCTTTGCCTGTAGCTTTGGCACCTACTGGGGCAGGCACACCCCCGCCCCCCATCAGCATGTTGTTTCCATTGCTGCTGTAACAAGTTACCACATAGTAGCTTGAGTAATATAAATCTGTTATCTTATAGTTTTGGAGATCAGAAGTCCAAGATGAGCCTCCCTGGATTCAAGTCAAGGTGTCAGCAGGTTTGGTTTCTTGGGGGCTCTGGGAGGGGATCTGTTCTGCAGCCGGCCCCCCATCCTTAGCTCTCAGCTACCTTCCTCCGTCTTCAAAGCCTGCCAACAGGAGTTCGGTCCTCTCTGGTCGCATCTCTCTGAGCTCCCTCTCCGCCTCCCTCTTCTACTTTTAAGGACCCTGGTGAATCCACGGGCCTACCTGGACAGCCTAGGATTCTGTCAAGGTGAGCTGATTGGTAATCCTGAATTCCATGTGTCCCAAATGATCCTTTGCCACGTAAACTAATTAACAAGTTGCAGAAATTATGTTGGTATGTTCGGATGAGTATCATTCTGTCTGCCACTCAGTATTCCTCCATTTAAAAAAATTACTTGTTTTCCTTCATGAGTTTTAGAATGAAGTTGTCAAGGTCCCACTATACTATTATCCTGCCCCTTCACACCTGCCCCCACCAAAAAAAAAAAAAAAAAAGATTTGTATTGAATATGCATTAAAGTCATAGCATAAGGTTGAGTAGTTTATAACTACTAACAGTGATAAAAACTAAATTTCCATTTATCACACTAGAGGAAAGATGAGTACTTTTCTTGCTATATGTAGAAAATATAAGATGGTTTGCACAATCGAAAGAAAACTGTACAGATCCACGACAGAGAATAAAATGTTATTTTCCTGGCTATTTTATTTTTGTGACCTGACAGCTATTTTTTGTGTGTGTGTGTGTGTGATTTCTTTTCTCATTCTAAATGAATATCCATGTTCACATCTACTTTTGTATTTGGAAACTTGTGCTTTTTCTGAACAGGCCCCACAGAACCTGTTTCCACTCCATCGAATGAAATTCCACCCGGTTACTCAAGCGTAAACCTGGAAGGCATTCCTCTCCCCTCCTTCCTTCTCGTTTATCACCACCAGTTAATTAACTCCTGTGGATAATCACACCTTTCAGCTCTTGTCTTAGTTTTATTTGCCCGTGCAATAGGGAAGTCCCATCCCCCCTCCACACGCACCTCACGGGGGTCATGATCTCAGGGCCGTCATCTGTTCTCTCTGAACCCCAACAGAGTGGGTGGGCTATATAGTTAGCGCGTATACATTTGTTGAATCAGTATTTGTGAAAGCCTGAAACAATACCCGCCCCAGCCCAGCTGCACTTCATCTGAGCTTACGTCCCTGCCCCAGACATAATCCCTGTCATCAGTGGCTTCTAGACCTTTGTATGTAGAAATAGACTGTTTCAGTTTTTACTGAAATGGGACGGTAGTGCGTAGATCATTCAGCAACCTTTCTTTCACCTAATGTCCTGGACATCTAGGGCAATACATTTCCATCTGTTTCTTTCCACCTGCAGTAGAGCATTTCACTTGTCATCTTCGTGAATTCATGTGATCATTCTACTACGGACACTCACTTAATTCGATGTATTGATTCAAAGGCTATCCGTCTGTGTTTGGTGGATACTATCCAAATTTCCCTCCCAAAAGGCTGTACTTGAGGAATTAATGTCTTGTTCTCCATACAGGGTCACTAAGAAAGTCTGAGCCTACATTAGCTGGGAGTCTAGCAACATCTCCAACTTGTTCCCGATCTGTTTCTCCCACTGCCTGATCAACTTAAAAAAGGAAAAATCCCTTTTAAGCCTTTCAGTAGCTTTCCAGATCCTTTGGGATAAGGTCTAAAATCCTTTACATGTCTCATAAGCCCCACTGTTAGGTGGTTCTTGTTGATCTCTCCTGACACAACCACTATCATCTTTGTTTCCTTCCCTTGCGCCACGTTCTCCACCAGTTGTTTTCAAACTACTCCATGGGGGTATCCCTGAGAATATGTAAAGATGTGGTCATGAGTCGTTCTAAAGGACCCAACTTTCAGAAGTGTGACTTTCCTGAAACTGATCTGCCTGTGAAGACTCCTGCGAGTCCAGACCCACCTTGCATTTCACTATTTCACCGTTCCAACCACCTGGTCCACCTCAAATCTTACTACTTGGTACTGCATTGTGGACGTGGAAAGGTGTAACAAACTTGACACCAAAAGATAATTTTTTTTTAAAAGATTTTATTTATTCATGACAGAGAGAGAGGCAGAGACACAGGCAGAGGGAGAGAAGCAGGCTCCATGCAGGGAGCCCGACGCGGGACTTGATCTGGGTCTCCAGGGTCACACCCGGGCCCAAGGTGGTGCCAAACCACTGGGCCACCGGGGCTGCCCACCAAAAGTTAATTTAAAATTTCTTCTGAATAAGGCATCAAGACAGTTGTTGATAAAACTATTTACACTAATTATCAGATTTTGAGATACACACTGATTCACCGTATATTGCTAACAGTAATAGCTCAATCCAGGACAAATTTTTACTCTTAGATACTTGATGATCTAGTCTGACCAATAAAAGACTTCGAATCATAAAACGATATTCCATGAAGTTAAATTCTGTGGCACAAGTGGAATGAAATATGTTCTCAAGGAGAAAAAGGATCAATGAAAAATTCTAATTGGTAAAAATCCTAAGCATTTAAACAGATGCTGATGGGTGATAAATCACCATGGTATTCATAATCCATTCAGACCACTTAACAGATATCTGTAATCATTTTTAAATGTCATAAATTATTAGAACGTTTGTAACTAAGCTTAAAATAAAAACAATTTTAGCTATTACCTTAAAAATGTGAGAGGGAAATACAATTCTTTTAAGGGACTTTTTTTTTTTTTTAAGATTTTATTTATTCATGAGACACAGAGAGGTAGAGAAACAGGCAGAGGGAAAGCAGGCTCCATGCAGGGAACCCGACGCGGGACTTGATCCTGGGACTCCAGGATCACGCCCTGGGCTGAAGGCTGCGCTAAACCGCTGAGCCACCCAGGCTGCCCAAGGGACTTTCAATGTGGCCCATTCCATGGGGAACTTGGTGGCTCAGCCTGTTAAGCGTCTGCCTTTGGCTCAGGTCATGATCTCAGGGTCCTGGGATCAAGTCCTGCATCTGCTCCCTGCTCTGCAGGGAGTCTGCTTCTCCCTCTCCCTCCTGTCTCCCTGCTTTGTGCACTTGGTCTCTCACTCTCTCTCAAATAAATACAAATCTTAAAAAAAAAAAAAAAAAAAAAAAAAGTGTGGTCCATTCCAATCTCCACACAGGGCTTTTATCAGCATTTGGGCACAATGCACACTCTCAGCTTCTGTCCTCCGGATATGCGGTTCTCGCCTGGCAGCCTCTTCCTTCCCTCGCTGTCGCCTAGCTGATTCCACTGTGAAGTTTCATTTTAAGCGTCCCTCTGCTTGAGAAGCCTTCTTGGTCCCAGGCTAAATGAAATCTCCTTAATAGATGTCCCCACAGTTCTATGGAGCTCCTCCTTATGTTCTCATCCCACGTGTAAGCCCTCACCATCCCTGACACCTGAAAGGCCCCAGCAGAACCAGGTCTTTTCACTGCTAGGCCCCAGAGCCAGTGTACGCAGGCCAGGGGTAGCTGTGTGCGCTTCTCTAAAACAGCCCTTTTTTCTAGAATGGTAAAAAGGGAACTCAGATTGCAAAGGATTAAACAAATGCACAGGGCAAGGAAGTAGAAGCAGAGAATGGGGGTTGGTTCTAGGTTCCTAAGGGGGCTAGGTGGCCAGAGGGGAGAGTGAAATCAGCCACTGTTCCCAGGAAGAGAGGGGGGGTGCTCAGGAGTAACCGGGCGGGCAGGGCTGGGTGTGGATATAAACGCGGATGAGAGCAGCTTCAGCTCTGGGCGTCTGCACGCCGCCACACCGCACAGGGCTCTACCACTTGGTGGACAGTGACTGGGGGGTAATTCGCCAAAAGTGACGTTATTTGCACACATCACACGTCTTTACTAACTTCATACACAGAGGTCATAATGTGAGCCCTAAGCTTGCTTTATCTCTTTACACTTTTTTCTTTTCCTTATTGCAGTGGTCTCCGTTAAAGGAAGCAGGAGTGGCACAAGCATATGCACACTACCCACACCCTGGACTTTTTCCCTCCAAAAAGAAACCTACCTCTTCTCACTGTACAGGCCATTGCCTTCCATGGCAAGACAGGGGAAACCCCGTTCAAAGTTTCTTTTGTGTGACACTTCCCGTTGGCAATGCTCGTCCAAATACTTCTTCCTTGGGAACTCCATTCACCTGGGCTTGGTTGCCTTAAGATAACCATCTGCCACCAGTCCTGTTGCATCATGTCAATCACATATAGCCACGGAAAGCAAGCAGCCACTGTCCTGGCTCTGGCTAGAGTTCCCCATTAGAACGGCTCCCTGCATAAACCTACCCCATAGGCTTGCATTAAGAAAAAAAAAATAATTTCGGGCAGCCCGGGTGGCTCAGTGGTTTAGTGCCTGCCTTCAGCCCAGGGCGTGATCATGGAGACCTGGGATCGAGTCCTGAGTTGGGCTCCCTGCATGGAGCCTGCTTCTCCCTCTGCCTGTGTCTCTGCCCCTGTGTGTGTCTCTCATGGATAAATAAATAAAATCTTTAAAAAATAATAATTAAAAGAATTTTTTTTTCCTCAAGGCATTTGGCACGCTTTGGAAGTACAACTGTCCCCAGAACAGGTTACACATTAAACCTCTTCTGCAGCCAAAGGGCAGCAGAAGGATCCAGAAGGTTTCTGGATCTGTTTTTACATCAATAAAGCAACTGCTCTGCCTTCCTAGATTTTTGTGAAGCTCACAAGTATGTCAGTCCTTCACCTACTGTGCATGTATAGTCAGGATGCTTTTAAGTACCACATAAAAAGATGAGGCTCCTTATCCAAAAAAAAAAAAAAAAAAAAAAAGAGGAAGACAAGAGCCCCAGGCCCCGGGGAGGTGAAAGGTCTGACAGGTGTGCAAGGAGCCTCGTGAAGAGACCACTCAGCTGGCTTGGACTTCGGTGACCACCTTCCTAGCGATGCGGGAAGGGGGCGGAGCGGTGAAGGGAGGGATGGGGGTCTTGTGCACCTGCGGGGGGGGGGGGGGGGGGTGGGGCGGTGAAGGGAGGGACGGGGTCCTGTGCACCTGCGGGGGGGGCGGTGAAGGGAGGGACGGGGTCCTGTGCACCTGCGGGGGGGGCGGTGAAGGGAGGGACGAGGGTCCTGCGCACCTGCGGGGGGGGGGGCGGTGAAGGGAGGGATGGGGTCCTGTGCACCTGCGGGGGGGCGGTGAAGGGAGGGACGGGGTCCTGTGCACCTGCGGGGGGGGCGGTGAAGGGAGGGACGGGGTCCTGTGCACCTGCGGGGGGGCGGTGAAGGGAGGGACGGGGTCCTGTGCACCTGCGGGGGGGCGGTGAAGGGAGGGACGGGGTCCTGTGCACCTGCGGGGGGGGGCGGTGAAGGGAGGGACGGGGTCCTGTGCACCTGCGGGGGGGGGCGGTGAAGGGAGGGACGGGGTCCTGTGCACCTGCGGGGGGGGCGGTGAAGGGAGGGACGGGGTCCTGTGCACCTGCGGGGGGGGCGGTGAAGGGAGGGACGGGGTCCTGTGCACCTGCGGGGGGGGGCGGTGAAGGGAGGGACGGGGTCCTGTGCACCTGCGGGGGGGGCGGTGAAGGGAGGGACGGGGTCCTGTGCACCTGCGGGGGGGGGCGGTGAAGGGAGGGACGGGGTCCTGTGCACCTGCGGGGGGGGGGCGGTGAAGGGAGGGACGGGGTCCTGTGCACCTGCGGGGGGGCGGTGAAGGGAGGGGTGGGGTCCTGTGCACCTGCGGGGGGGCGGTGAAGGGAGGGACGGGGTCCTGTGCACCTGCGGGGGGGCGGTGAAGGGAGGAACGGGGTCCTGTGCACCTGCGGGGGGGCGGTGAAGGGAAGGACGGGGTCCTGTGCACCTGCGGGGGGGGGCGGTGAAGGGAGGGACGGGGTCCTGTGCACCTGCGGGGGGGGCGGTGAAGGGAGGGACGGGGTCCTGTGCACCTGCGGGGGGGGCGGTGAAGGGAGGGACGGGGTCCTGTGCACCTGCGGGGGGGGGGCGGTGAAGGGAGGGACGGGGTCCTGTGCACCTGCGGGGGGGCGGTGAAGGGAGGGACGGGGTCCTGTGCACCTGCGGGGGGGCGGTGAAGGGAGGGGTGGGGTCCTGTGCACCTGCGGGGGGGCGGTGAAGGGAGGGACGGGGTCCTGTGCACCTGCGGGGGGGCGGTGAAGGGAGGAACGGGGTCCTGTGCACCTGCGGGGGGGCGGTGAAGGGAAGGACGGGGTCCTGTGCACCTGCGGGGGGGGGGCGGTGAAGGGAGGGACGGGGTCCTGTGCACCTGCGGGGGGGCGGTGAAGGGAGGGACGGGGTCCTGTGCACCTGCGGGGGGGGCGGTGAAGGGAGGGACGGGGTCCTGTGCACCTGCGGGGGGGGGGCGGTGAAGGGAGGGACGGGGTCCTGTGCACCTGCGGGGGGGCGGTGAAGGGAGGGACGGGGTCCTGTGCACCTGCGGGGGGGCGGTGAAGGGAGGGGTGGGGTCCTGTGCACCTGCGGGGGGGCGGTGAAGGGAGGGACGGGGTCCTGTGCACCTGCGGGGGGGCGGTGAAGGGAGGAACGGGGTCCTGTGCACCTGCGGGGGGGCGGTGAAGGGAAGGACGGGGTCCTGTGCACCTGCGGGGGGGGGGCGGTGAAGGGAGGGACGGGGTCCTGTGCACCTGCGGGGGGGGCGGTGAAGGGAGGGACGGGGTCCTGTGCACCTGCGGGGGGGGGCGGTGAAGGGAGGGACGGGGTCCTGTGCACCTGCGGGGTGGGCGGTGAAGGGAGGGACGGGGTCCTGTGCACCTGCGGGGGGGCGGTGAAGGGAGGGACGGGGTCCTGTGCACCTGCGGGGGGGCGGTGAAGGGAGGGACGGGGTCCTGTGCACCTGCGGGGGGGGGGGGCGGTGAAGGGAGGGGCGGGGTCCTGTGCACCTGCGGGGGGGCGGTGAAGGGAGGGACGGGGTCCTGTGCACCTGCGGGGGGGACCGGCGGAGGCGCAGCCCTGGGGGTCTCCGCGAAAAGGCGCGGAGAGTGCGGGAGGTAAGGCGTCGGTGCCGCCCCGGGTTCGCCGTTCCCGCCTCCCGGACTAAGCTGCGTGAGTCCCGCCGCCTGGAGATGGGAGGGTGCAGCGCAGGTGAGACAGCGCCGTTTCTCTGCACCCCAAGTAACGGGGCGTCTCCGCCCCCGGGCGCATCCCGGGTCCAGGGCCCCGCAGCCACCCGGGCGCCCTCCTCCAGCCGCCCGCACCCACCTTCCCGCCGCCGCCGACCCCGCTTCCCGCGTCCGCAGCGAGGCCGAGCTTTGGAGCATGCGCAGTGGACGGAGCCGGGCCGCCCGCCCGTCGGGTCGGCAGGGGCGCCTCCGCTGTCACGCGCTCGACCAATCAGGGGGCGCGTTGGTGCCACGCAGCCCCGCCCGTGGGGGACCATGGCAACCGCAGGCCAATGGGGCGGCGCGTTGTTGCCGCGGAGCCCCGCCCCCCGGCCGGGGCGCTGGGTGACGGGCGAGGGTCATGGGGTGTGAGCGCTGCTGAGCTCGGGAGCGTCGGCGGCCGCGGCCTCCCCTGCGCCTGCGCCCGCGCCCGCGCCCGGCCCCGCACTCGCGGCCCGCGTGTCGTCCGGCGGCGGCGCGGCCCATGCGGCTGGGGGCGTCGCGGGGGCGGCGGGCGGCCCGGGGAGCAGCGGGGGCGGCGGCGGCGGCGGGGCCCGGGCCGGCCGGGTGATTGGCGGCGGCGGCGGGGAGCGGGCGGCGGGGTCCGCGCGGCCGGGAGGATGCTGCTGTCCCTGGTGCTCCACATGTACTCGATGCGCTGCGTGCTGCCGGCCGCCGTGCTCCTGGGCTCGGCCCCCACCTACGTGCTGGCCTGGGGCGCCTGGCGGCTGCTGTCCGCCTTCCTGCCCGCGCGCCTCTACCAGGCGGTGGACGACCGGCTCTACTGCGTCTATCAGAGCATGGTGCTCTTCTTCTTCGAGAACTACACCGGCGTGCAGGTGAGCCACGGCCGCCCCGCGCCGCCCTGCCGCCTGCCCCGCCCGCCAGCCCCACCTGCCCCTTCCAGCCCTACCTGCCCCCCAGCCCCACCTGCCTCCTTATCTCACCTGCTCCCTTCCAGCCCCACCTGCCTCCCCATCTCACCTGCCCCTTCCAGCCCTACCTGCCCCCCACCCCCAGCTGCCCCCCAGCCCCACCTGCCTCCCCATCTCACCTGCCCCTTCCAGCCCTACCTGCCCCCCCAGCCCCACCTGCCTCCTCATCTCACCTGCTCCCTTCCAGCCCCACCTGCCTCCCCATCTCACCTGCCCCTTCCAGCCCTACCTGCCCCCCACCCCCAGCTGCCCCCCAGCCCCACCTGCCTCCCCATCTCACCTGCCCCCTCCAGCCCTACCTGCCCCCCACCCCCAGCTGCCCCCCAGCCCCACCTGCCTCCCATCTCACCTGCTACCCCAGCCCTACCTGCCCCCCACCCCCAGCTGCCCCCCAGCCCCACCTGCCTCCCCATCCCACTTGCCCCCTCCAACCCCACCTGCCTCATCTCACCTGCCCCCTCCAGCCCCACCTGCCTCCTCATCTCACCTGCCCCCTCCAGCCCCACCTGCCCCCCATCTCCACCTGCCTCCATCTCCACCTGCCCCCTCCAGCCCCACCTGCACCCCAGCCCCACCTGCCTCCCCATCTCAACTGCCCCTTCCAGCCCCACCTGCCTCCCCATCTCACCTGCCCCCTCCAGCCCACCTGCACCCCCATCTCACCTGCCCCCTCCAGCCCCCTCCAGCACTCCCATCTCACCTGCCCCTCACCCCCAGCGCCACCTGCCCCCCATCTCCACCTGCCCCCCCAGCCCCACCCCCAGCAGGTCCCCGTTGGGCACGTTTCATCCTGCCCTCCCAGCCCCCCCCGCCCCCCATCCCCACCTGCCCCCCATCTCCACCTGCCCCCCACAGCCCCACCCCAGCAGGGTCCGCGCTGGGCACCTTTCATCCCGCCCCCCGCCCCATTCCCCCCAGGGTACTTTAGGATCGGTCCGCTCTGCCCCGCAGATGTGGCGGGAGGACACGTGCCATGGTCCCATCCTCCCACCGAGAGGGCAGGTTCGCGACCTTGGTAGGGTTTGGTCCGGGATGCTCGCTGGCAGGTACCCCCGGTCACCGAGAAGCTGCGGTTCCCGTGTGGAGGCCACACGTGGGGTCCGTCCCCCCCCCCCCCCCCCCCAATCTGGGAGCTCAGCTTAAGTAGGTGCAGATGAATGCCTAAGTAGGGCAAGCGGTTGACAAGCTTTTGGCGTCTGGTCTAAGCAGGGTTGGTAGTGTTTGAAGTCAGAAGTGCGCTTTCAAAAACCGGAGACCTCTTCAAACTATCGAATGTCGCTGTCTGGACAAGAAGTACAACTTTGCTTTGCGTTCTTCGGCAGTAGAAGTGAAAGCTGGGCGAGGAAATGAATACATTTGTTACTGTAGAAGCCTTACTGTAGATAAAGTTCTTGCCAACCTCCAGGCTTGAATGAGTGGCTCTTTTTTTTTTTTTTTTTTTGGTCTGGTTACTTTCTGTTACTGTATCTGTAGAGATTGGATCTGTAGATTAAATTTGTAAAAAAAAAAGAAAAAAGAAAAGAAAGAAAAAGAAAATGTAGAAGACCCCCTTCACTTTAGTTATTTGACAAAAATAGCCATTTTGAATTTTCCTTTTCCAAATTTGCAAAAAATAAAATAAAAAGATAGCTGGATTCCTGGTTATTCCTTATCTCCAGTTAGTCCTCTCCCCCTCCCCCCCCCCTCCCCTTTTCTTTTCCTAGTGGGGTTGAGTTGAAGGGAATGAAATGGCATTGGATTTGTCTTTTTGCCTTTTTTCCCCCCTGAGCAGCTGTTTTCACCCTGTTGTCAACCAGCTACTATTTTCAGTTTGCAGTTGCACTGCTGTGGATCCCTGATGACTGAGTTTGCCCCAGTTGGAAGTTGTTTGGGGGAAGGGAAGTAGGAGAAGCCAGGGCCTACATTTAAACCAGTATCTGTAAGTGCTTCCTAGAAAAGAAAGATCACTCTTCCAGATGGTTGTTTCCTTTTGATTGACTTTTAAGAGGGGCTTCGTTTAAGATTTTCAGGAATTCAGACCACTCCTTTTCTCCTGTGCTCTTACTTCACTGCGTTCGTTTAAATGTAGGGTTTTGTCATGATTAAATAATTTCACGTCCTGTGACAGCTGACCTGAGCTAGGATGCAGACAAAATATAGGACAAAGTGGGCGGGCTTCCTTTTAGAAAAATAATACTACCTCTGGTGGGTTATTTCATTTTTGTTCAAAGAATATAGCACGTCCCATGCAATATAATGTATAACATACACCAGCGAAGTACTATGTGTTGAGCAAGTTTTTTATTTTCGAAATGATTGTAAAATTCAGTGTTTCTAAATTGTATGTCTTATCTTGTACCCTGTTCAGGGTAGATCTCCAACTTAATTATTGAGGTCTCCGCACACGGGTTTTTAAAAAATTCAATCTGTTGATGGTCAGTGAGCAATCAGTTCTAGAATTCCTAATAAATTTTAAAGAACACACACCAAGTAAAACTTTGAATTGTCCTTGAGGGCCATCAGATGTCCCTTTACAAATGCATGAACGATGGTATCCTGTCACCTTATTCTTAGTTTTACTTACTAGTTTTCATCACTGACTTTGTCCGTGTAAAGTTCTGATTAACATTTTAGCCTTTAAAAAAAAAAAATTATTTTGCTAGGGGACTTCTTTTTTTTTTCTGTACTTGAATTGTTTATCACCTCTAATTTGCAAAGACCAGAGATGATCCTCAGCTTTGTTCTGTATAAAAGAATGTTGATTCATTTCTGAAGAAGTGTTAGCAATTTGAATGAAAGGAAGTTCACCATTAAATAATATACATTGTAGAAGTATATTTAAATTAGAATTTTTTCCATCCCCTCCCATCTGGCAACCACCAGTTTGATCTCTGTATTTATCGGCCTGTTCCTTTTTTTTTTTTCAGATAACACATATAAATTGAAACTGTATGGTATTTGTCTGTCTTCCTTCACTTAGCATAATACCCTTTAGGTCCATGCATGTTGTCCCCAATGCCAGGATCATTCCTTTTTATGGCTGAGTAATATCCCAGTGTGTGTGTGTGTGTGTGTGTGTGTAGCACATGTTCTTTATCCACCAGTGGACATTTAGGTTGCTTCTGTGTCTTGGCTATTGTGAACAATGCTGCAATAAACATACAGTACCGTGCATATCTTTTTGATTAGTGTTTTTGTTTTATTTGGGTAAATACCCAATAGTGGAATTACTGGATCAGGTGGTATTTCTGTTTTTGATTTTTGAGGAACCTCCACAGTGGCTGCACCAATTTCTGTTCCCACCAACAGTGCAGGAAGGTTCTCTTTTCTCCACATCCTCACCAAATGTCTTTTTGATACTAACCTGCTAACCGTTCTGACAGGTGTAAGGTAATAACTTATTGTGGTTTTGATTTGCATTTGCCTGTTGATTAGTTAGTAGAATTTTTTAAATGCAGTTTTAATGCTTTTTAAGTCTAGGTTTAAAAAAGAAATGGTTCATAGTAGGGTAACAAAATATTTTTTTATGTATAGAATTTTTAAGCTGAAGAGAAGTAGGAAGTTCGTGATCTGTGCTTGACAAGTAAACCTGTTCCAACAGGTACACTTGAATGTTCCATCAGATTCTAGGTAAATATCTGTTCTTTCCTATTTCTACAACTTTATTTTCACGTGCATTTCTGACACGGGAGCATTTCAATCACTGTTGCTAAAATGACTTTATAATTTATCCCTTTAGGTTCTAGAATCTTATAAGTACTGAAACTCAACAGGGTACCTTCACCATTTACTTTGGAATAAGCGATAAGGATTTTAAAAGTTTCACATATCTCTCTTACCTTGACCCCTGACAACCAACACACACCTCTTTATTATTTTGGGGGGCACTGATTCAAATAATTGTACTTCTTTTCTGTTGCTGCCAAACAAATCACCTCAGATTTAGTGGCTTAAAACAAGATAAATTGATTCTTCCAATTTTAGAGGCCAGTGTCTGAAATCAAGGTGTTTGTGGGGCTGTACTCCCTCTTGAGGCTCTAGGGCAGAGTCTTTCCTTTTTGGCTCTTTGAGCTTCCTGTGGCTGTGGGCATTCCTTGACTTGTAGCCATGTAATTCCACAATCTGCCTCCATGCTCTCTTTGCCTCCCCCTCTTCTGACTGTGTCAGATGTCCCTCTGCCTTTCTTTTCTAAGGACACTTGTCATTGGGTTTAGGGCTCACCCAGATAATCCAGGATGAGCTCCAAAACTCAGAATCCTTAACCCAAGACCCTTTTCCCAAGTGAGGTCACGTTTATAGGTTACACGCTTAAGACATAGACAGTCTTTTGTGGGGATCACTATTCAACCCCCACACATTAGTAACTTAACTCAGTCCTGCTTATTCTTGGAGCTGGAGTGCAAGGAAAACCTGTAGGAAGCTAAAAAGAAAGTGGGGCATACTGGTAGAGGCAGCAGTGAGGACTCCAGCAGAAGGTTGGGGGGAACCAGATTTACCATAGTTCTATCCCAGGATGCTATCCCTAAGTGTTGAGATTCTTGCATAAACAATAATTGTATGTAATAGGGTAGGTAATGAAAAATCTTAACATGTGGTTTTGGAAGCTATTAAAAGTTAATGAAATTTTTTTTTCTAAATGTCAGAGTTCTTTTCTCATTTTCAATAAAAAGTTCTGCTCTTTTCCTTCCTTCAAACAGAATGCACTAAAAGTTGATCATTGATATTTGTAGGACAAAAACATTAAGTATTAATAATACATACTTTCTCATTAACACTCATAAATATTTTAGTCAATTGTTTTTCCTGCCTAAATCATTTTGTGACACTTGGAATTTACTTTCAAATGTACTTCGCATTAATGGCCCTATCTTCTAATTTGCTCTTCCTCAAATGCAAATGCTAATGTGATAGAACAACAAAATGTGGACTTTGAGAAAAGATAAATTTAGTTTTTCAACTGACCTACTTCAGGTATGAAATAGTTCAAAAAACACTGGAAATAAGATACAGAATTAAAGCCTAAGATTTTGATGGTTTTTTAATGTGTTCAGTTAGAATACTCTTAACTTCTCTAATAATTCACACATTTAATTGAAACATTGTTTCAAATTCCTCAGGAACAACCAAGGCATTCATATCTGGAGACCATTTGTAACTGGTTCTTTCTGTAGCACTGTTTCATCAAACATAGTTCTAGACTCTTAGTTAAATTTGTATTCTGTATCTTGTAGCTAAAGGCAGCTAAACTTTTCCAATGAAACATGTTTATTTAAAAATGGGAGAAGAGACCTTCAAGCCCACCTCCTTTTTTTTTTTTTACCACATCTGGATTCTGTCTGCATTTCTTCTAAAATGTTGCCCAGAGTTGAATGTCAGTAGTCCTAAAAAGGATATAAATACTTTGTATCCTTAATTTCCTTTTCCTCTGGTTATTTATCAACCATGTGAAGACCTTAAAAGACCTTAAGTTACTTCCTTCAGTTTAGCTGGAGCACAGCAGAGCCGGGCAGATTTGGTTGTGCTTCTGTGTGTGCATGTTTAAGAATGACACCAGCTTTTCATAGAGGAAATTAAACATTTCCCAAATCAAATAGGATTGCAGTCTAACACATTTAAATCTGACTAGGGAATAGGCTTATAAGAAAATCTTAGAGAACTGTAATTAGAACCTTGTTTTCATACTTTCTATAAATAAAAATCCCTGATGGAGCAAGCAAGTTTTTTTTTTTTTTTTTTTTTGGTTGCCTTGGTGTAGGATTCTTTTTAATGTCTTATTTTTCTATTTTAAATCACAGATACAATAAAACATTCAAACACTGCCAAAATATTTTGAGAAAATTAAAGGTCCCTCTGCCTACACACACGTCTCCCAGGTATGCAACAATTTGGTGTGTAACTATAGATTTCTTTTAAGAGCTTTTAAATAAATGTAAATTGCAGGGAAGACTCCTCCAACAAATTAAATTCTCGGATGGGTTTTATAGTTACACCCACTATGTCTGTGACCTATGGGGACACCTCTGAGCTGTTATGATAGGGAAAGGAAAATTTAATCTATAGACATAATTTACTTTCCCTCTTTTGTGAATTTGTCCGAATTTGTGGAGCTGAATGAACTGAGAGTTGACTCTTCCTAAATGGAATTAGAAGTTAAGTTTTCCTTTAATATATTTTTTAAAGATTTTATTTATTCATGAGAGACAGAGAGAAAGAGAAAGGCAGAGGGAGAAGCAGGCTCCATGCAGGGAGCCCGATGTAGGACTCGATCCTGGGACTCCAGGATCAGGCCCTGGGCCAAAGGCAGGCGTTAAACCACTGAGCCACCCAGGGATCCCAATATTTTCTTATTTTATTGTGGTTTCTTAAACACGTTGATAATACAATCCACAACTAAGTAGTAACTTCTAAGGAAACCCTAGAAACTCCTGGTCATTCCTTCATTCATTCAGTATTGGCATATGCACCTTGTTCCAGATCCTTAGCTGGGCACTAGGGG
The DNA here is from genome assembly GCF_011100685.1 of Canis lupus familiaris. NCBI lineage: Eukaryota > Metazoa > Chordata > Mammalia > Carnivora > Canidae > Canis > Canis lupus. The sequence goes on along the minus strand of NC_049237.1, from coordinate 55,686,016 downwards.
ATACAATGAGGTATACAGGATTCCCACCCTTCTGGAGTTCACCTTCTAGTGAGACACAAATGATAGCAGGAAAATTAAAATGTACTGTGCTCTGTGAGATTTTAGACTGGGGGTGGGGGGGTTGAGGACGTTTGTCCCGACAAGTGACATTTGCATGGAGCTCAGAAGAAGGGCCATGGAGGAGTTGTAGTAACTCAGGCAAGAGAATTTGGTCAGAGGAATGGGCAGAGTGGACACGGACAGAATGTAGATTCCCAGAGCTATTTTCGAAGTAGCTGAGAGGGCTTTGTGATTGGATGTGGAAGGAAAAGGAGCAGAAGGGGTTCATGACCAATTGGCATTTAGTGAGAGCGGACTGTGTGCCAGATGCTGTTCGGTCATGTCACCGATACAAGGTAGGCACCATTCTTTCCATTTTATGGATGACAGCTGAGGCAGTAGTTCACATTTGTAGGTGTTTCGGCAGGATTCAGTACAAGGCACCCTAGTCTAGCTTCAAGATTTGTTGTCTGGGGACGTCAGGGTGGCTCAGTCGGTAAAGCATCTGCCTTGGGCTCAGGCCATGATCCCGGGGTCCTGGGATGGAGCCCCGCGTCGTGCTCCCTAGTCAGTGGGGAGCCTGTTCTCCCTGTCCCTCTGCCTCTGCTGCTCCCCCTGCTTGTGCTCTCCCCGCCCTGCCCCCCTCATCAAATAAATAAAATCCTAAAAAAAAATTTCATTTTCGGAAGATGCTTTGCTAAGTGGTGTGGTTATGTTGGTTGAAATGAGATCCCTGCTGTCAATTTATTCATACTAGGAAAAATACCAACAAACAATTCCGGTAGAAGATGATACTGAAATTGGAGTGTTTGTGTTTGTTAGCTTTGCGACCGAAAGATAAAATAACTTTGCCTGGATTCTTCAAGAAGGCTGTATCAATTATTCTGAACTGCTTTGAATCTTTACTTCAAACAGAAGCGAGGGCGGTGGAATGTTTAGGAAGAGTCCGCCCTCAGTGGATAACTGAATGGAAATGAGAACTCTTAAGTGTGGTCTTCAAAGCTGTCCAGATTTTGCCCTGGCTAATTTTCCCATTTATTGGTTTCACTGTAGCCCAACTGCTGTTCCTCCCCAGCCCCCCAAGTCACCAGTGTATTTTCAGCCATGTGCCTTTGGACTGTTCTCTGTATACTTTGTTCCAGCCGAAGCCCCAGCCTTCCCTCACTCCCTCTGGGTGTTAGGGTCACCTAACACATGGAATTAACCTATGTAATATTAACATAACAGCATCTTTTAATGTCTGTGTTGTCCCCTTTACGATTGTAACCTTTCAGAGATGGCAGTAAAGGAGAGCATGATTTAATTTTTCTCTTTTAACAAAAGGGCCGAGGAGTCTACAGGGGAGATTGGTCCGAGTTTCTGTGGAAATATAGATGAATCTCATGTTTAGGGGGGTGGGTTCTTGAATGAGCTTACTGATTGACAGGTTTTGATTCATTAGAGACTGTAGGTCTAGTGAGTCTAATTGATTCTTACTGTATTCTTTACTTAAATAGATAAGGGGGAAGGAAACACGAACTGTACCCCTCAGAAGTAAGACTGAGAGAGAGACCTTATAAAAGAGGGAGTTCTGAGACAGCCAGCAATATAGAGAAACCTTTGTTTGCTTGTCAATAAAAACCTGTACTTATTGCTACTTTGGAATCTAGCAGTTCTCTAAGGCTTGTTTTGTTTCCTCTTTCTCTGTGGGAGCCAGCAATGGAAACCCCGAATGAGCAAGCGTTGCTTGGGTATTTTAGAGGCCTGTCTGTGTGTAGAAGTGGAAGTGGCATTTGGAAGACAGCTTTATTTTGCCTGGTTTCCGGGTGGGAATTTCAGGAGCAAAAAGAAACTAGGTGCTCCTTTCCAGGCATCACCTAAAGTGCCAACCACATGCTAGGCACGCATGTTTTAGCCTGAGAAAATAGTCTCTACCTCAAGTAACACACAGTTCAGCAGCGTAGAAGGACGTCTTTTAAAGCGTGTATGAGATAAGCTCTAAGAGAAAGAACTGAATGCCGAGCCAGGGGCTACAGGAGGGCTGCAGAGCTGCCTCCTAGTGCTGGCTTCCCTGGAGGGCCTTCACAGGAGGGAGCCTGTGCTCTCCTGGGCCTGCGTATTGCTTCGTTCCCCCAAGTCTTCATTTGTATTTCTGGAGGAAAATTTTTTATGTCTATTTAATGTTTTTCATGAGTTTCTTTTCTCTTTAGTATCAGACTGAAAAAAAATCACATAACCTTCTGATATATGGGAAATTTTCTCATCTGAAGTTTGTATCTGGAATTTTTGCAGAAAATAGTTGTGTAACATTCAAAAGAGTTTTGGACCTTGGTGTGAGAAACCTGAGTGTAACTCCTAGTTCTCCACCATAGTATGTATTCACTTGAATAAGTCAGCGTCTCAGCTCAAGGGTTCAGTGACTGGCACATTGTCGGTGCTCAGCAAAACACCGTATAGAGAAGGACAGTGCAAGGAGACAAGCATGAGGAATGTGTAAGAAAGCTTTGGGGGCGCCTGGGTGGCTCAGTCAGTGGGTATCTGCCTTCGGATCAGGTCATGATCCTGGGGTCCTGGGATCCAGTCCCATGTCTGGCTCCCTGCTCGGCAAGAAGCCTGCTTCTCCTTCTCCCTCTGCTACTCCCCCTGCTTACGTGTTCTCTCTCTCTCTCTCTCTCTCTCTCCCTCGGTCAAATAGATAAATTTTTAAAAAATATTTAAAAAAGGAGAAAGCTTTGTGATTTGTAAGATTCCTTTTAAATGTTGCGTGATTATTATTTTAGCATACTGCCTCTTAGACAAATGACTATGTCTGTACTTTGATCTTGGTTCAGAGGGCATTGTAATTTTCCTGTTCAGTGAAGTGTTGTTTGAGATTGGGCAGAAAAAGAGCATCGTGTTAGTATGCATTACAGTGGAAATCTTGTACTGTTTAACTTGTTATATATTTCATTGGCATCAAAATACATTTAAAAATCCATTTCAAATGATTATAAACATACAGTGTAAATTATATATGTAACCTTATTAAAAACAACTCTTTATAGCTGCATTTGTGTGTAATCAGAGACTTTTTTCTCTTACCGTTAATCACTTAACAGTTGTTTTTTTTTTTTTTTTCCCCACTTAACACAGTTGTGAATAAAATCTCACCTTATTGGACAGTAATAACAACTAGCTTTTGGGGGGATGGTTACTATGTTCAAGGCATTGTGTGAAGTAGTTTAACTGGTCTTATTAATTAGGCAGTAGTTGCTGTTAGGACATTGATTTTACATGTAGAGAAATAGATGTGGAGAGGTAAGAGACTTTTTTTTTTTTTTTTTTTTTTTTTTTGCTTTAACCTGTGCTCTTAGTGACTATTGTATTGAATGTAGGGGAAGAAAAACTACTCTCGTAGGTTCATAGCTGAGGTCTGCAAATTAAACTGACAAAAATCAGATAAACAACAGAAAAGACATAAACATTTTGCTCATGTTAATATTTTTCTATGCATTAGTGCCTCACAGAAAAGAAGTGAAAACCAAAAGAAGTGAATAGAATCAGCCTGGAGGGGGGCGGGAGCGGGTTATATATAATTCATTTTAACAAGGAGCAGTAACTTGTGGAAACATAACTAGACAGAGCAAGGACTTTGTGCTGTTAGGGCTGGTAAACTGTGGGCAGGTCACTAGGGAATGGGTGATAGATAGATAAGGATATTTTGTGCTACCTCTGGTCTTCCTTGCACTCCAGAAGGGAACACCTTTAGGAATGGGTATTAAGGTCACCCTTACAAAGGAAAGCTTATGCTTCAGACAGAAAGGGAGAGGCCAGAGAGGTCTTCCTGTGTCTGCTGTTTCTCACTTGCCTTCATCTCAAAATATCCTTATGCCAATGTGGCATATTTTCGGGTACAGCATACTCTGATCGCCCTCAACAAAGTCTCTATTTAACAGCAGTGAAAAAGTTTTTTAAAAAATATTTCATTTTGCATGCTGAAAGAAAATGGATATCATTGAGGTAAATGAAGAATCTATTTTTTTTTCAGGCACCTGGGTGGCTTAGTCAGTGAAGTGTCTGCCTTCGGTTCAGGTCCTGAGCCCAGGGTCCTGGGATCAAGCCCCAAGTCAGGGCTCCCTGCTCAGCCGGGAGCCCGTGTCTCCCTCCCTCTGCCTGCCGCTCCCCTCCTTGTGCTCTCCCTCTGTCAAATAAACAAATAAAATCTTTAACCATCTATTTTTTCCACAAAAAAAAAGAATATTGTACATTTTTGTCCTGGTAGTATTCTTTATACTGTGTTAAACATGTGATTACTATAGATTCCATTTTACTACCTGTTTTAGGGTACAAAAGAGTCTCTAGGTTGTTTGCATATCACGGGAGTAAAATTTCAAAAAATATAAAGATATGGTCAAAATGAGGTGAAAGAAGTCACATGTATGTCAGGCTGCCTTCTGAGGCAATTTTTGCATGTTAAACAAGTTTGCTTGACTAATGAGGAATAGTAACTAGAGGATCAGTTGCAATGAAGATAATTATTCAAAGACCATTTTTATTGTCTTCTTCTGAATTAACAAAAAGGAAACTTTTTTTTTTAATAGGGACTTTACATGAGCTTTTACAAAATGGATGAGGAATTATAATGAACCTAAAATTAAAGACTTAGGAAGAACAAAAAAGCCATGTTTTTCATGGGCCTTGTTTTGAAGGAACAAATAGATTACCTGCAGAAAACCTGATTAATGTGATTACAAACATACTAGAAGATTCACAGAATGCATTAAAAAGTCACTGGTACACTTAGAGTATTTTACTTAGGTTTATTCCAAAACCTTTTACTGCTGGAAATGACATAGCTTTATTTACTTGTGAAAAATAAGAGTGCAACTTAATGATTCAGTACACTTGTGCTGAAAACTGAGTGCTAGGCTCAGGGAGTAGAAAAATTATGAAGACCCTGCCACAGAAGAGCTTATGAACCCGAGGGGTAGGGAGATATGCACACAAACTCAACTTGTAGATGAGTGTACAGAACACATGGTTGATGCTCCCGTAGGAGTGTGAACAGGGTTTGTCCCAGAGCAAAGGCGGGGGTGTGTGATTAATTCTGGGCTCTGGGTTAGAAGGCAGGAAGGCTTCAAGAGAAGAGGTAAATACGTGCTGAGGATGAGCAGATGTAAGATGATTATAGTGAGACTGTGCCGTAGACTTATAGGTCATCCTATAATTGTCGGGGAGGAAGACCTTGCACTGCCCTGTGGTCCTTCTAGCTGGACTTAGAATAGAATTGCCATGAGACAGATTCACAGGGATAACCAAGTTTAATAGATGTATGTATGGGGACTCCACACACAGGAGATGTCCAGGACATTGAGTCAACAGGAAGCTCACGAGAGATAAGAAGAGGCGTCCTTAGGATACAACCAGGAGAAGGCTGTTAGCTGAAAGTGAAAGGAAGTGCCCTATTATGCAGATAAGTTTCTTAGGTAGAGGGGAGTCTGGTAAGAGATCTCTTCCTGGTATAGGCTCTCCTTTTCAATGCAAATTTAGGCCTTTGAGAGCCAGGCGGAGAACTTTTCCTGCTGGGTTCTGATTACTTCTAACTTCATCTTTATGCCAAAGTGGCCCATCCAGGGGCAGCCTGCCCTTGGCCCCTGCAGAATCATTTAAGAATTTATATGTATGGGTATTCTGGAAGTTCTTAGCTTTTTTTTAATTTAGAAACTACAGCTATCTAATTAACCACGTATCTGTTAATAAGGTAGTAATAATTAAATATTTTGAGAATCAGCATTCTTAAAAGAATACAAATATTTTTCTTCCCCTCCATGATAGTAAATTTAAAAACAAACTTTCCACTTGAATGAATGAAAGAAATTTGACAATTTAAAATTAGAATGAAATGCATTTTCTTTGCAACCTTGGGAATAAACCAAGTGAAGGACCTTAGAACTGCATATATTTGATACCTAAAATTGTAATTATGCATTCTTTGTGTTGGTTAATCAACATTTTTTCAAAATAATAATGATTTACAGCTATTACAGTAAGGTTTGTAGTTCATAGATTCATTTACTTTGCTTTTAGATCTTTTCAGGTTTTAATTATGAAGGTCTACTTTTTTCTAACTTCTTATTTCTGTTGAATTCCAACCAAGTTATAGTGGCAAATGAAAAAATCTAAATAGCCAATCAATCCAAATATTTACTTTAAGATACTAAATTAGGTTTTGTAAAAAAAAAAAATAAATAAATTATGTTTTGTGAAAGGCCTACCCTCTTTTTTCCCCCCATCTTTTTGTGTTTTATTAGGAAATACCTTTTATTTCAGTGAGATACTATGCATATTGAATAATCTTTAAAAGTATGAAAGATGTATGCGTGTCTTTCCCTTTCAGTGGCTATGCATTAGGTGTTCTGTTATTTTTATCTTCACAGTGATCTAGCCATAGAACAGTTTTCTCTATCTGCTTTGCGCAATTAAATTCATTACTTACTTTCTCTACATACTGCCCACATTTAGGCAGCAGGCTTGAGCAGTTGAAACGTGAGCAAGGCCAAGAGCCTACTGGGACCTTTGAGCTGAGTGCAAACAGGCTCATTAAACCACCCACCTGAAAATGGCCGTGGGCCCTCACCTACCAAAGGGCTGCTTCCAACCTGGCACTGTTACCAAAAGAGGGACAATTGCATGTGTCTGCATGCCTCCACCCTGTAGCTACAACCCTTCACCCCTGCCTCCAGGCGGACAGTCTCTCCTTGGCCGTCCTACCCATGCCTAGCCTATCTTGCGGTGTGTTCAATAAACTTCTATCTCCTACGCTCTGCCCTGGGCGATTTCTTTCAGAGCCAGTGCTGCCGACCACTATGCAGTTGGAATATGCATAACTGTAATCAAACTTTAAAAAATGCCTTTTAATAACCTGTTATCTGCCTTCAAAGGCTGCAGCCCGACAGTCTATTAACAAGCTCAGAGCAAGGAAGGAAAAGGAGAGTCTCTCCTTGGATGGTTCAAGTGCTGGCTTCAGCTTGGGGGCAGGCAGGTCTCCAAAGAGTGGTGGACAGGTTGAATCAATTAGACTGAGACTTTAAATGCGAATATCACATCCAGAGAACCTAAGCCAAAACACGACGGTTGTGTAGCTGCAGTACTGAAGCGCAGTGCGTTGTACCCAGTGCTCTGGAGAGAGAGTGGGGATCGTTCACAAGCAAGAACTCCCTTTTTAATCCTGCATAGATCAAGCGATTGGTTTAGGGTTTTGCCTTTTGGTTTTGTTTTTTGGTACTGATAGACTTTGTTAATAAAAAAATGAGCAAGGATCTAGAGACATACTACATCTTTAGCACTGAATAGTGTTCTAAGGAAGATAATAGAGACCTCAGTCTGAGTCCCTGACCTCCGGAATGTTGTGTCATCTAGTTCCAATTTTCTACAGAGATGCTGCATTAATGTCATTTTCTTTCTTCAGTTGTTAGGCTGTTAACGAAGAGTGTTGTGACCAGAAGATCTGATTGGACATCTAAAAACACAGATCCAAAAACCTTTGGTTAATTCGTAGTCTTGCATAATCCATGATGACAAGATACAGAAACTAAAATGCCCTGAATTAAAACAAAACAAAACACTGTTAACAGTCCTTTCTTTAAAATCCTTAAAATTATTCTTTCCTTGGGACGCCTGGATGGCTCAGTGGTTGAGCGTCTGCCTTTGGCTCAGGGCCTGATCCCTGATTCCCAGGATCGAGTCCCACATCGGGCTCCTTACATGGAGCCTGCTTCTCCTCCCTCTGCCTGTGTCTTGCCTCTCTTTCTCTATTCATCTATTCATTTATAAATAAATGAATAAATAAAATCTTTTTAAAAGTCTTTCCTTTAAATAATTTGTATGAAGTATATAAGACACACAGAACTGCAGACTCCTATAATGAATACCTGTGTACGCACCATCCAGTTTAAGAAATGAAACATGACCGCTAGCGTTGAAACCACCATGTGCCCCTCCCAAGACACATCCTCCCCCTATCCTACAGGTCACCTATATCCTGAACTTTCTCTGTGTTTTTTTTCTAATTGTGTTTATTTTTTTAAGTAAGCTCTATGCCCAACATGGGGCTTGAACTTAACAACCCTGAGCCAGCCAGATGCCTCAGGGAACTTTCTCTGTTCTTTACAGAGTTATAGAGAGTCCTGTTTGTGAGCCATGTTTCCCTATTACTTACAATATAAAGTTTTAATCTTCAATTTGGTATTCAAAAGTCTTTTCCCATTCTGGTCCAGATCTCCCTGGGGTCTCCTTGCTCCAGCTCACCAACTCTGCATGCAGCCGTGGTTTGACTGTGATCCTGCTGGGGGTACCTCCACGGGCCTCAGACACTTCCACTTCCATCTCTTTGTCCACCTCTTCATGAACATCCTTCCTTCATCTCATCTGCTGAAACCACACCTAATGAATACTGCTTCTGCTCTGCCCTTGACAGTTCTTTAATATAAAGTGTGCCTTATTTTCGTAATGTAAAATGTGTTATGTCTTATACGGTTACTGTTTACATGGCTGTCTCTTCCACTGCACTGTAGGGTTTTTGAAGGAAAATGCATCTTACAGAAAGAGCTTCAGATATTGTAAACAGTCAGTAAATAAATGCTTGTCGTATTTTTCTCATGAGGATGTTGATCATTCTGTTTCACTTTCTAACCATCAGCCTGCCCTGAACTTAACTACTTTATAAACATGCGCCATTGATGGTCTCTGATGCTTCTGAGAGAAATCTCATTTTTGTTAATCATGGATGGAAATATTCATGGTATTGTCAATTTTTTGACATCGTCCTATTTTGTTTGTTACAATAGTGCATGTTTTGAAATGTTAAAATAATGTTTCTTTTTGTTTTATCTTTTAGATATTGCTATATGGAGATTTGCCAAAAAATAAAGAAAATATAATATATTTAGCAAATCATCAAAGCACAGGTTTGTATTTCATTTGCATGAAACTTAGGTTTTCTACAGAAGGTAGATGGGCATTCAAAGTAATGTTTTTATTTAAATGAAATTTTGGGGGGTATTGTTAAAACATGAATTTTCAATGCAGGTATTAAATCATGACCTGGTATTTTTGTAATTTTACTTTTTTGGAAAGTCAGGAAAAGTAAACCTACAAATTTCCCAAATGTACCTTTTCCCCCTGATGGGTGAAAAAGAGCCATTGTCTTTATTTTGTTTCTTGTAGAGTTCTTTAAATGAATTATGCATTCTTTTTGTGAGTTCTGTTTCTGAAAGTAAAATTAGGTCAAAGTGTATACACATTTTACTTTTCTGATTGTTAAGCAGGCAAGTTGTCCTCATGACTACTCCTTGCCTACAGGCAGTGTCAGTCTCTAATGTCTGCAGTCCCTTTTGCCTCATCAAATGTTTTGGTTTAATTATAGCTTGCTGTTCTGTCAGAAGACTCACAGAAGACTCTGGTCTTCAATTATAGTGCAGTCTATACTTTAAGGCACTTTTTAAAAAACTTTTTATTTTGAAATAATTATAGATTCTCGAGAATTTGCAAAAATACTCTATGAAGTCCCATGACCTCTAAATTTTCCCCTAACGATGACATGTTATAAAGCTGTTGTACAGTATCAAAACCCAAGAAACTGACATTGGTTAAAGTACTTCTTTAGTTCTACAAATTATTCAATCCAAGGAAAATCCCACTTCATGTTTTTTTTCAAACCTTTAACTGCTTTTGATATACTCTTCTTAAATTCCGTTCTTATTTAAGAAATAGAATACCCAGAAATTTAAAGCTAAAAACAACCTGATGGATTATAGGATAATGGAAAAATCACTTAAGCCTGTGGCTTTTATCTTCCTCCTGTCAACTGTATCTCTTCATGATTTTATTGCTTTTATTACCACCTGCACCAAAGGAAAAGTAGAGAAAGTAAAAGAAGTTGACATATATTTTTCTCAATTTAGCTTATTAATGATTACATTCAGTTTTATGGGACAAGAGTTGATTCTACAAAGGATTGATAGGAATTTTGATGTATCTGTGTCTTTCCCTGCCTCTCTGAATGTGACCTCCTCAGACGATTTAGTTACATTTGACTTTAGCAAAGCAACCAGCCCGACAGGGTCAGTGTCTGCTTTCAGCGCAGGCCTGTGAAGCACCTTACTTCTTCCTGTATTTTGACTATTTCTGCAAACATACTGGATTTCAACTACTGACAAGAGTCCTGTTGCTGATGGCCTATTTCTATCAGGCTTCCAATATCCAAATGCAGAGGATTTACGGGTCCAGGGAAGGGAGTGGCTCATGACAACACAAAGTTTCTTTATAGAAGTCTTCTCTGTGTTGAAGAGAATTCTCTCTCAAAATTCCTTGTTCAGGCTCCCTGCCAACTTTCTTTCTGCCAGGTTTCAGTGTGGAAATACTTGTATGACCAGAGCTATGGATCCAGTCCACCCATGTGGATGAGTACTCTGACGTTGCTGGAGGTGGTGGTAGTAACATCAGCAATAGCATGAGGATGCTGCTGTCATTTGTGTGTCGGCTACATGTTGGCTTTTATATACAGTCTTTCAGAGGGAGGACTTTTGGGAAAACATTTGGAAGAAAACAGTTTCACTCTGTTTCCCACTTCTGTGTATGGAACTAGAAGGTACTGGGAAGTAGAGCTCCATCGTCAGTCCACTATAACCTGAACGTGTCTCACTTCTTAGGTTCCAGAGCCGTCTCCTCGGCCCTTTACCTCACCGCAAAGGCCAGGACTTTCTGATACCAGGACCTGTGCCAGTTGGCCTTTGGGATTTGAGCAAGTGCTTTTTTGAATGCCGTTTAAAAAGCCCATGACTTAGGAACATAACTAGATGTTGACTTAAAGTTACTTTAGAATTGCGGGTTGTAGCCAGACTATGAGAGATTATGGCCAGAAAAACGGGTGCACACAAATTTGTGTGTAGTTGTAGGCTCCAGAGGCCCGTGAAGCTTACGTGGTCACGGGGCCTTGGCCAGTGCTGTCTGGGTACCCTATCCTAAGACCCTCCTAAGATATTAAGAACCACAGATGAGTGTCTAAAAATGTGATTAGCAGAAAGAATATTTCTAGGACTCCGTTCAACTTAGACTTTGTGGTTCGCTCTCTACGAGGCCTGCCAGAGTACATGTCCCTTCTACGCCTCACATTCCAAATGGTTGATGTTCTAGTTTCTCTTCCCTGTTGTTTTCACTCAATGTGTCCTTGCTGTCTCTGTATTCTTAGTCTCCTCGAACTTCTTTCTCTGCTGTGGGGATGCAGTGGCTCTTGTTCCTTCCTCTCGCCCTTTTCAAACACCTACTTTTGATACTGTTTACCTTAATCTCATGAAATGCACCGTTTTCTTGGTTTCATTGATACTCATCTTGACTTACAGAATGTGTGGTGAGTAGATTATCATAAAACGGTGCGGGCTTTGTGGTTCATCTGCTGTCCTGCAGTAGGCAGTGAGACAGTGGGCAGATTACTCAGCTTATCTCTTAGCCTTATTCATAGGTATGAGTAATGTCTACTGCTCAGAATTTTTAGGCAATTTACAGAGAGGCTAGCCCTAGTCTCTCAGTGTGCCTGGTTTATGGGGGGCATTTAACAGCAGGGGGTGGTGGTGGTGGCTAACAAGGAGCAGGCAGTGTTAAAGTGCTTCCTGCCCAGGATCTCTGTTCCACTACACAGTACCCTGGTGACTTAGGGACTCGTGTTACATAATAACATAGATGAGGAAAGCCTTGCTTTTTCTGCTGTCTCTCCTCACAGCCCTCTCCTCTCTTCGGAGCTAATGGCATCAATGACACTGCTGTAGCTGGATTACCATTGAAGAAGTCTTACATAGCCACATTCCTTGATCTCTTAATTAAAGTATTCCTGCTGGAACACAGACTGTGAATAATTACTGTCGAGGTGCATATTCCCATCTCAGCTGTCAGCAACTCAGCTGTAGTCTGGTATCTCCCATCAGAAACCTAGTTGAGAACAAACAAGAAAAGTAACGGTAATTGAGTAGCAAAAATTGATGGCACAAAGTGTGTGTGTTTTGACTACTTAAGTTAGTTCTTAAGCTTTTTCCACTAAAACTTGCACACGTTTAAGGTTTAGGGTCATAACCCAGGAGAGTTAATACCAACATGACATATTTTGCACTTAATCTTAAAAGTTCTTGGAAGATGCATCCCAGGCTATGTGTAGCCGTGCTTCTTTCAATATAAAAATACGTTATTAAAAATTCCTCCAAACTTTAAAAAAATAATTCTTCCAGGAAACGATACTATAGCTTGTTTTTAGCCTTGTACCCCGCTATGTTCTAGGATGTGCGATAGCCTAGGACCCACACATTTAGTTCTCACAATTTATTTACGTTAGGTACAGCTATAACAGGCTGGATCATTTGGTTTCCAAGACAGTCAGAAAGAGCTGCCTTTCTCAGTATTGTTGAGGTGGTTTGAATTAGAAGGAAGGGGCTAAGGAGGTGGCTTCCAAAGGAAGTTACATACTTGAGAGTAAAGTGATAATTATTCTGTAGCGTAAGTGTCTCCAGCTGACAGGTGCAGTTTCTCGGGATCCCTGGTTGAAGAGTATCTGCATCACTCTACTTAAAAGGAGTTGTAATACAAATAATGTGTGTAAGTGTAACACATCCAGAAAGAACTTGTAAAATGATTTTTCACAATTTTTAGTCTTTAGCTGGCTAAGTCTTCTTTGGGATATTCTCTCTAGTATTGTCTAAAGGATGTCACAGAGCTGTAATCCTGCAGAAGATTTTGGTTTAAACTGCTATGTTAACTGCTTTAATTTCCAGGCTTTTATTTTCCTTAGATTTTATTTTAACATTTTCCCCTCTAATTCAGTCCTTTTGTTCTGGCTTCTATGCCCCTGGATACACATGTTATAATAGGACTATTTTTTTTTTCCAGAGATTCTTATCAGTAGGTTTTTTTTTTTTTTTTTTCCCCCTCTCCAAGGATCCCACCCCCCAGGTCAGTTTTCAGTGTTATCAAAGAGATGGAGTAGGTTATAGCCATTTGCTTTCAAACCCACGTCTCTGGTCTTTAAGACCTTTTACTATTTGCACGCTTCATTGTATTATCAATTCCTCTGACTCTTTAAACCATCTCCCCTGTCTGCGGCCTTCTGCACAGTTGCCTGGTGTCTGGTTCTTTGCTTCCGTGTGGGCTAGTTCTTCTAGCCCATTTAGATTTCCTTCTCTCTTGTAGAACTGTTGTTGCTATTAGCAACATGCTCATGTCTTCCTGTTTTTGCTTTTGTGACTCGTTAGTAGAATTATACCCATGTAATGACTATTACTAGCCACCTGGGTACACGTGGTCTGATTCCTGTAAGGGGCACATATCTGTCTAGCACAGTTGTGAGCTTCAGGAGATCTTTGTTCATACATGGTAACCTGGGTGGGGTCCTGTCCTGAAATTCAGTAAAGATGAAGTGTCTTTGCTTTATGTTGAACATATTAGCATATACACAGTACTTAGATGCATACGACAGTTTCATTTAATCACTTTTTGCTTATAATTTTGTTAGGTTTTTTTAGACTAAGAATTAGAGGTGCATTATTTTTTTGTTGGTGCTACTTTCATATCATTGGTGGTTTTGACTTTTTGCATTTTACCCTCTGGAAGGCCTTTTAAGAAATGCAAAAAAAAAATACACCAACAAAAGTTTTTTTTATAGAATTTGTAATTTTTAAATGTCTGCAGTTGATATAAAGAAATTTTAGAATTCTTACTCATATTTCCAAAAGTATATTCTTAGTGAAGAGGCTTTCTCTGTTTCTGTGAAGGGAATGCCAGAGTTCACATACAGATCATTTTCGCACTAATTGGGTTGTGTCTTTGCAGTTGACTGGATTATTGCTGATATTCTAGCCGTGAGGCAGAATGCTCTTGGACATGTACGCTACGTCCTGAAAGACGGGTTAAAGTGGCTCCCACTGTATGGGTGTTATTTTTCTCAGGTAACTTTTTCCATGCTTCATTATATATGTAGTTTATAAAAACTTTAGATTTGGAGATTTAACATGCACTTAATATGACTGTGTAGGTTGTTTTATTTTCACGGTTGACTGACTTGTTCCAAACGGAAGTAATTTTCCTTGGGCATTTTTAGTAGCGTGCATTCGTGTACCTGTGTGATCACTCGGGTAGTTAAATAGGAAGAGTACATGTGTACAAAAAGCAAAGGACTAGGAAAATTTACAGGCATAGAATCTGACAGACGATTACCTTAAGAAACTAATAGTAAAAGTTGATTTTAGGATATAAAAGTGTGGTTATCATGCAGAGTGTTGAGCATGAGTGTCAAGCCCATAATAAACATTTACTATATGATATTTTCCAAAATGCCCTTAATTTGTTTCTCAAGCAGACATTTGGTCCAGCCACTTATATGCTCAAAGTATGTGTTTCTCAGCTGCATCACGTGCCAGTTCCCGTGTGCGGCATTCATGGTCTGCTGTGACCTATCTCCTATCTCCCTAGAAAACCTGCCTTTCTCCTTCTAGCCTGAATTGGTTTCTCCCTCCTATCATCCTTGGAGCTGTTGCTTTAGTTCAAAGCAATATGCTTTCCTCTACCTCCAGGGCCCAGTTTAGATGCTGTTATGAAACCCTTCCTGGGCCTGGTGGTTCCCTCCACCTTGCTCTTGTCTTGGACTGTCTTTGTTATTACGCTTATCAAATTCTCTTGAAATTACACTTCTATACATATTTCACCTCCCCACTAATTTTTAAGTTCCTAAGGAAAGATACCTGGTCTTCACCTCTGTAGCTTCCATATACCTGGGAAAGTACCCAGATGTTTTTGAATTAAAATAGACCTTAATAAGCATGTTACATGACAAATGAGAACTAGTGTGTAAAGAGTAGGTATCACGTCTGCTACAGCTGGGCTGAAATTTTACATTGTGGTATATGTGTGCTGTGGCTTTTAATTCTAAAGAGTTAGCCAAGAATGGATTCATTCTCATCAGTCCCCTCTATTTGGGTAAACAGTGACATACATCCTGTAGAGCACTTTGAGTTTTTCCTCTGCACTCAGGCAAGCCAGGGTAGGAACCACAGTGGAAGGAACCACAACCAGGATGGAAGGCCACCTTCTTCCTCTCCTCTTTGTGTTCCTTATACTGTCTGCTCCTTCTGTCTGTGTATTTCCTTTTACTCAGAGTCTTAGTTAAGACAAAGTCAAATTCAGCCAGTCAGTTTATTGTACAGATGAGTTCAAATTAGCAGAAGCAAGTGCAAATAATATGGGGACTTGATGCAAAGTTTTGGTGAAGTACACTTCCAAAGTTTAGTTAAGGATACCTTAACTCTTATGACAATGCCTGTGTTTGTTGGCTGGGCCTGCCCTAACAAGCTGGATCTTAAATAACAGACATTTATTTCCCCACAGTTCTAGAGGCTGGAAGTTCCAGATTAGTGTGTTATCAGGATTGATTTTTGCTGTGGCCTATCTTCTTGGCTTGCAGTCAGCTGCCTTCTCCCAGTGTCTTTCCTTTGTGCACACGTGCCTGTGTGTGTCCTCATCTCCTCTTTGTATAAGGCACCAGTTCTCCTGGATTGGAGTCCACCCTAATGACTTCGTTTAACCTTATTACCTTCTTAAAGGCCCCATCCCCAGATACCATCACATTGGGGGTTAGGGCTTCAACATATAAATTTGGGGGGAACACAGCTGAGTTCACAACAATACCACATAAACATCTATAGCTGGGTCAGTTTTAAAAATCCCTAAAGATCATGAATATTGACCGGTCAAGGACACCATTAGTGATTCTATGCTGTTGGAAAAATTGAGAGCTAAAAACTGTTATCAACCGAGTTTTTTATTTTAGAAAATGAAAGCGTTTTTAAGTAAATGATCATGTATTTTCCGCTACAGTGTAGCATGCAGTTTTTATTTGTTACATTGAAACCTGGGAGAGTTTTCAGTTAAATGTTTATTAGATACTAATATTTGAATGTATTAAATATTGTTTAATTCCTAAAATGTAATTTTGTTCTTTACTTTTGGGGAGAAAAGTTACCTTTTTGATGACTGGCCATTGGATATTTTAATAGTAAATACTACCCCCCCCCCCATTTTCTTTTTTAAATGTGGCAGCACGGAGGGATCTATGTAAAGCGAAGTGCCAAATTTAATGAAAAGGAAATGAGAAGCAAGCTGCAGAGCTACATGAATGCAGGAACTCCAGTAAGAACATGCTCATTTTTATTATTTTCCTTATCAATCCCCAGTTTTTAATTTAAGAACTAAATTAGAACTTAAGAATTGTTTTGAAAATGTATTATTCCATGGGTAATAAATACTTGAGAGCTTTGTTGAGACCGTAAAAACTATCTCGATAAAGGTGAGCAGTTGTTGTTGCCATCAGGAAGAGGGTGCAGGTGATTCAGTCTTCCGGTGGAGGCCTCATTAAGGACCTCCAGGGAGCTGCAGGAACAGTGGGAGTCTGTGCTCTGGGAGTGGAAGTGCATCTCGACCTTGCACTTCAACTGCTAACTCCTCGTCGTCAGGATCATGTATGGTTTCAGAAGAAACAACTTTTCAGTGTGTCCATATAAATTTGGATTTCTTGTCTATATTGAGTTATTTGAAAAGTCAAAAAAAAAGTATGAATATTGGCAAATGAAAAGTCATTCAGCGTAAATATTGTTTGATAAAACTTTGCTCCCTGAAAAAGGAATCTTGGTATTCTCTTCGAAGAATGCTAATTGCTGCCCTGTTTCCCGGCAGCACACCCCATCGCAGTGACTGCTTGAGCTTTGGTCACCAGTGCTCAAGAACTTAGCTCATTGGCTACAAGGGGGTTTTTTCTCCCTCCTTCTCTCTCCTCCTCCTCCTCCTCCTCCTCCTCCTCCTCTTTCTCTGCCTTCCTTTCTCTTTTCCTCTCCTCACCAGGGCTCATAGGTGGCAGCCAGAGCTCATGTTTAAAGACGAGCTTTCCACAGTCAGCTGATGAAGTGTCCTACAAGATTTTTGCTTACAAGCTTTGCTGACATGACTCTAGTCATGTTGACGTTAGGAAATTGCGTTCTGTTTGGGGACCTGGAGTAGAATGTAGGGAGATAAACAGTGCTCCTTTATCCCGTTACTACTTTTTACCCTTGAGAACAAAGTGTACTCTTTGGAAGGGTCTGTTTACTGAACAATTTGGTATCTTTGGGCAGAAGGGGGGGCTCTGTTTGCAGATCTCCACAAGACAGAATAGTTTGGCAATATATATATTTACTGTCTTTTCAAAAAATTGTTTAAAATTTCAGCATTGACTTACATTAAAGAGTCCATCCCTCTTCTGCCCTCTAGCTCTCAGTCACCCAGGCAGGGTAGCTGCCATGAGGTTTCTTGGGGATTCTGGAGATATTGTATATGCCAAACAGATGCATACAGGGCCCTCTCTATGTGGATTTTAGTGTTCTCTATGCAGTTTCCCCTTGCTTCTCTATGTTATGTCTCTTTCTCCAGTGTCCTCTGGTGCTTGTTCCTGAAGTCCTGTTAGTTTGGTGGGGAGGAGGAGTCGGGAGGGTAAAGAGGGCAGAGAGGTTGGGTGGTTTGTTGTTCTAAATCTCAGGGAGGGTCTTGGGGTGGAGCCTTCTCTGATCCTTCCTTGCTCTCAGCTTCCAGTCTGTGCCTAGAGGTGTTCCTGCCCTATCCTCTGTAGGGAGTTTTAACCTTCTGTTCATTTCCCCCAGCTGCATTGGATTTTCATCAACCTGAGAGTTTAAGAATGTTGTTCCATAGGAGAGACAGAGGGGAAGGATCTGTGCTGGGCTTTGTGCCTTCCCAGCACTGGCTTCTGTACTCCCCCAAGCCTGCATCGTCGTCATCATCATCAGGATGAGTTTGCAGGACATTCCTCTGACTCGGGTTTTTCTTCTCTTTCTCTCTTTTTTTTTCTTTTTTCTTTTTGGTTTGCGTATGTGGGGTGTGTGTGCATGTGTGGTATGTGTACATGCACACACAAAGAGTGGTCCCTGGAGTAGAGCTTGTGAATTGTGGTAAATGATCCTGTTTCTATAGCCCCAGGGGTTCTTCTGTTGAATGAGCCCACACTCAGCCTTTTTCAATTTGTTAAAATTTTACGTAAATCTTTTTATTGCCATCTGTTGGCATGTGTCCCAAGTGAATGTAAATGAGTGCACGAATCTCCTCTCTCCTAAATTGCCTTTCTTCCCTTAGATGTTCAAGCAAGTTGGTTACCTTGCGGCCTCAACTCTGAAGGGTTCAGTTTGCAGATTCTCCACTTGTTTTTCTTGGGTTGGGAGCGATACTCTTGTAATATTCTTTGTCCTAAATGGAAGCCTCCTCCTGTTTGTATGTTAATGTGTTGTAAAATTTAGAATAATTTTATATTTACAAAAATGTTGCATGAATAGTATAGAGTTTCCCATTTATTCTTCACCTAGTTTTAATGTTAACGTTTAATGTTAATGTCTTTCCTAACCATGGTACATTGGTCAAAACTAAGAAAGAAACATTGGTGTCATACTAGTTAATTGAACTCTACAAACTATTCATATCTACTGATGTCCTTTTTTTGGTTTCAAGATGCAATCCACTGTACCACAAATTCATTTAATGCCTATGTTTATTGTATTTCTCATGGTATGCTGTACTGTGTGGTTATTGTCAGGTCTCTTATTTTTCTTTTAATCTTCAAGCTTTGTTTCTTCAAATATTGAATGCATCATTTAAAAGATGTATTGAGTAAATATGTGTTTAGTGATCTCAGTATGTGAAGGCCTGTTTGTTTGTTTTTTTTTTTTTTTCCAGTTCTTGCTCATGGTACTTTCTTTCCTTATATACTTGGTTATCTTTATTTGCTGCTGATTCTATTTGGAAAATTATCTGTAGAAATCAACTCAAAGCATAGAAAGTACCTTCCTCCACACAATATTTGCATTTGTTTTAGCTGGGCCCCTAAAGGCTTCTCCAGGGTGAGCCCACCCAAGCCGAATTCTAAGTGTGAGGTTCACTGGACCAAGGTTACAAGTCCTTGTGAGACCACTTGGCTTCTGGTTTACTTTTGCCCTAAGAGTATAGTCTCTGGGGTTCCCTTCACTTCTTTCCACTCTTAATAGAAGGTCTTGGGGCTCTTTTATGTTTTTATCTTTTCAGCTCTTTGATACTTATAAGGTTATGACGTTATATCCAGCTTTTAAAGTTTTTAGTGGGAAGGCTTGTTCAAATAACCTGGTCTCTTACTTGGGCTACCAGAGAACCTCTCTGTTTTTCAAGGACCGGAGTCTAGCTTTTTGGTGTTTACGCAAGAATGCTGAATTATAGATTGGCAGTGCCATAAGTGGTTGTCACTTTGAGGCCAGATCAGATCTGGGTTTAAATTTCACATCTGCCATTTAAACTTTATTACTTTGCCCAAGTCACTTGACTTTTCTAAGCTTGTTTTCTTTATATGTTAAATCTGTTAATAATTATTTCATTTGGTAGCTAGGATTAAATAGTATGTTTGAAAAGTCTGCTTATTATAGTTGTTTCTTATTGCTGCTGTAACAGATTACCACAAACTCACTGACCATAAAAGCACAGGCAGCAGAAGCAAAAATAAATAAGTAGGACTATACCAAATTAAAAAATTTCTGCACAGCAAAGGAAATAATCAACAAAATGAAAACCTGCAGAACAGGAGAAAATATTTGCAAACCACATATCCGATGCTAATTTTCAAAATTAACAGGCAGCCCACCAGCAAAAAACCAAATAACCCAATTTAAGCAATGGGCAAAGGAGTCAAATAGACATACTTCCAAAGAAGACCTACAAATAAATGGCTGATAAGTATATGAAAAGGCGCTCAACCTCATTCGTCATCAAAGAAATGCTGGGCAGAACTGTAATGAGGTTAACACTTCATACCTGTTAGAATGACTGTTCTCGAATAGTTTTCAAGTTAAGGATTGGTTAAGAATTTAGAGAAAAGAGCACCTTTAGTCGGTGTTGGCGGGAATATAAATTGGTATGGCCATTACCAAAAACAGAATGGAGTTTCCTCAAAAGATAAAAAAAAAATAGAAATATGTCCAGCAATACCACTTCTGGGTATATGTCCAAAGGAAATAGGATTATTTCCTGTACTCATGTTCACTCCAGAATTGCTCACAATAGCCAGGTATGGAAATAACCTTAAATGTCCATCAATGAATGAGTGAATTTAAAAAATGTAGTATGTATACACAATGAAATATTTTTCAGTGTCAAAAAAAGAAGGAAGTCCTGTTATTTATGTCAACATGGATGAACCTCGAGGGCATCACACTAACAAACAGACACAGAACGACAAACACCACGTGGTCTCACTTGCATGTGGAATTTTAAAAAGTTGAATTCCTAGAACTGGGGAGTAGAACAGTGGTTTACCAGGGCCTTAGTGGTGGAGGCAGTGGGAATATGTCGGCAAAGGGTACCAACGTTCGGTCCTAAGAGGAGTAAGTTCTGAGGACAGAAGGGACAGCACGGTGACTGTAGTTCATAATACTGTATTGCATACTGAAATTTGTTAAAAGAGTAGATTTTAAATGTTCTTACCACGCGCAAAAAGCAGGACAACTATGTGAGGTGATGGATAGGTTCATAATGATAATGGTGGCAATCATTTCACAATGTCTATGACTATTAAGACACCACATTGTATACCTCCAATGTGTACAATTTTTGTCAAAGATACCCTTAAAAAGCTAGGAGAAGTGGCAATGTACATTTATTACTTTAGCCATTCTGGAGATGAGCAGTGCAGGTGGGTCTCACTGGACTAACATCGTGGTGTCTCTGGGGCTGAAGTCCCTTCTAGAGACTTGAAGGGAGAATACATTTTCTAGCCTTTCTTAGATTGTAGAGGTTGCCTGCATTCCTTGGCTTGTGGCTGCTTTCTGTCCTCAAAGCCAGCAATGGCTGGTTTGGGCTTTATTTTATTTTATTTTATTTTATTTTATTTTATTTTATTTTATTTTATTTTATTTTATTTTTTTATTTTTTTTGCACCCATCGTCTGGTCCTGACTCTTCTGCCTCCTCTTTCCTCTTGAGGACCCTGGTGTTTACCTTGGCCCACCTGGACTTCTGGGCTGATCTCCTCAACCTGCAGTCCAGTGCTCGCGATCTTCAATCCCCCTTGCCGTGTTCAGTAATGTAGCCACAGACTCCGAGGAGTAGGTTGCAGACCTCTTGGGCAGGGGCATTACTCTCCCTGCCACATTCACGGATGTGTTTGTGTGACTTCGTAATTGTCTTCTGGTCATTCATGTAGCATTTCCATACTTAAATAATAAGCTCTTTGAGGAAAGAGATTCTTACTTTGTATCCCACCACTTTTTTGCATTTTTTCCCCTCTGTAAATGTATGATGGAATTTTTAATGAGTTGAATGTTTCTGATTGTAATTGTAGAAAAACGCTTTTGAGCAGTTGTGATTTGCTAGACTGGATTAATTTGAGGGGAAGAAAGCAGAAATGAACTATCTTGTTTATATTCTGTGCATCTAAATATGAAATGGCTTTTAAAAGAGAAAGTGGTAATTAAAAGATGTCTAGCTAATCAAAGTTTATTAAGTTCTGAGATATTATTTCCATATAAATGTGCCTGCTTTGAAACTCTTTAGTGAACTACACAGAATCGTTAAAAACCAGAGGGGAAGGAAACAATACAAAGTGCCTGCCGCACGGCGCTGGATGATTTCACATCCTTTAATGCTCACAGCTACCCCGAGTCTTCATTTGGGAATGAAACTGAGACTCAATTAAAAGTAAATCAACTTATCCAAAGCATGGAGAAAAGGCTGTTTCTAACGGAAAGTCATCCGTTCCATAACTGGTTGCAATATGAATATATTTTAAAGTCTTAAATAGCTCTTTTCTTTTTGAATAGAATCTTAATATGAAATCGCTTGCCGATTTCCACTCGAGGCTGAAGTATCTGTGCTTTAAATGGTACACCACATCTTGAGTATAGATCTTCTATGCAAAGTCAGCCCTCATCAAAGAATGCAGAAGCTGGTTTCTTCCAAATGAAAATTTAGCAGAATAAAAGATTTCTATGAATAGGAGCAATAATCTTGTACGTAATTTGGTTTGCTTGTGACTCTTTGCCAGTTATTTCCTGTCATCCTGTACTGGAGCAGGGATTTTCCTTAATTGAGAAGTGGGTCCAGAGATGACACACTGCCCTGGAGTAATTCTTGCCCTGACGCTCCATTTCTAGTCCTTTCCCTCCTCTGTCGCTGCCTTCTCCATTTCCATGGGAACTAAAGAAGATAGCTGCCTTTTTTCGGTCAGCAGTGTGAAAGCAATGGTGGGGAAGTTATCAGGTGCGAACAGCTGAAGGAGGAAAAAAGTTTTACTTTGAAATCTTGACTCTCCATCTGTGCTCTCTCTCGGCTCAGCTCACATTTGAGAGAGAACTAGGAGAACTGCTTTGGTCCCATAGCCTGCCGAGGCCGAGGCCGTTGTTCTTGAGAACGCAGCATGCAGAACCGATTCTGGGGAAGGCGAGTCACAGCTGCTCATGTCATGTTGTTGTTCTTTGCCCCGGATGCGTCATCTCACATTTCCAAAGCAGATCTGTTTTAATTTTAATAACAGCAAACTGCACTATAATTTTGTGCCATATTAATTAGACTACATAAATTATCACCTTTTATCGTTATAGTATCTCTGTGAGGTATAGGTACCACTGTCATTTCATTTTGTCAACAAGAAGCTTCAGGCACCGAGAGGGTAAGAAGTTTATCCTGGTTATCAGGGCCTGTAAGTGGAGTCTGGAAGTATTCATGCTGTTCTGTGCTCTTTCTCTAGTTACAGTCCTTGTATATATGATTTCCTGTAGAAAATAACCTGCTTTGAAGATGAATGGCCAGTTGGGGGCTATTAAAATACAACTCCTAAGAATATTCCTGTTTGAGTCTTTCTTTGCATCTGTGACTGGCCTTTTCATATCAGAACACAGTCTTAAAGAACACAAGTTCTAAGAATTTTGCCTAAGTCCAGTTAATTGATTTTTCTCTCATAAAACTTCTACTTTTTCTGTCCTATTTTAGCAGGCTTCAAAGTCAGATACTGAGATTTTCTTTTTTTGCTTTCCCGGAAGTTTTAAATTTTTGGTTTGCATTTAGGTCTGCGGCCCATTTCAATTTAACTTTTGTATATGGTGTGAGGTCAGGGTTTGTGTTTGTGTATCTAAATATGGACATTTATCACCACTTACTGAGAAAGTTATCTTTTCCCCATTGTTTCAGATAAATTGATTGCATATATATGGGTCTGTTTCTGAACCATTTATTCTGTTCCACTGATCTACATGGATATCTCCATGCCTGTACTCACACTATCTTGATTACTCTTGCTTTATTATGATAAGGTTTGAAATCTGGTGTAGTTAAATCTTCTGAATTTGTTGTCTTTCAAAGTCACTTGGCTGTTTTAGGTCCTTTGCATTTCCCATATAAATTCTAAAACCAGCTTGTCAATTTCTGCATAAAAGCTTACAGGTTTTCTTTATTTGGATTGCATTGAATCTATAGAAATCTATAGAATCTATAGAATATATGAATCTGGAAAGAACTGCTGTTACAACAGTATTGAATCTTTGGATTCCCAAACACAGTCTTTACTTAGGACTTCTTTAATGTCTCTCAGCAGCGTTTTATGGTTTTTATAAATGTGTTAGTTTACACATCTTTTGCAAAAGGTCTCCGCATTTGCTGAAATACATTCTTAATTTCATATTTTTTGATGCTATTGTAGATGGCAATATTTTTTTAGACTTTATATTATGATTGTTGTTAGCATCTAACATGCAGTATATTGACTTTTTTTTGTTCTGTAACCTTGCTAGACTTATTACCTAGTAACATTAAAAAATAGTAATATTTCTTAGATTTTTTACATGGACAGTCATGTCATTTGTGTATAAATACAGTTGTACTTCTTTCTTTTAATATGAATGCCTTTTGTTCCTTTGTCCTGCCTAAGTGCCCTGGCTAGAACCTCTAGTACAACCTTGAACTGGTGGGAGTGGTGTCCCTCCTTTGTTCCCCATATGTTGGTGAAAACACTCATTCTTTTACCAGTTTTTGAATCTTAGACCCATTATCTACTCCAGTTACTCTTTTGTTATTCTCCTTTGTAACGTTGTGGTCTTTTTCTTCACAATCATATAAGTATAATTGCATTTGTAAAATTTGCTTATTTTTATTTTATTTTTTTTGTAAAATTTATTTAATGTACTTTTTCTCACTTATCTCTAAAGACCATATCTAGTTCATTATCCTAGTTCCTGGCACATAAACGTATATAAGAAATACTTCTTAAATGAACCCTGAAGAGGGATCCCTGGGTGGCGCAGCGGTTTGGCGCCTGCCTTTGGCCCAGGGCACGATCCTGGAGACCCGGGATGGAATCCCACATCGGGCTCCTGGTGCATGGAGCCTGCTTCTCCCTCTGCCTATGTCTCTGCCCCTCTCTCTCTCTCTCTGTGTGTGACTATCATAAATAAAAAAAAAAAAAAAAAAAAAAAGAACCCTGAAGGAACATTCATTCTTGCTTTCTTATTGACCATCAGTGGTTTTTCTTTTTAATTAAGTATGTAAGAGATGGGAAAATAATACCACATGAATTATTAATAACCAATCAAATTATGTATCATTTTATTTTTGAATCCTTGTACTAAACAGAAGCCAAAAATCATCAGTAATTGCTATCATGGTTTCAAATAAAACTTCACTGATTTAAAGATTTTATTTTTTTTTTAATTTTTATTTTTTTAAGTAATCTCTATACCCATTGTTGGGCTGTAACCGCACAACAAGGAGTCCCATGCTCTATTGACTGGGCCAGCTAGGTGCCCCATAAGCTGATTTGCAATATATTTGCATGATAATGAATTTGTGGGTTTTGGAACTAATTCCATTTTTTTTCCAATTGTATCCATTTTTCCACATTTCCATGGCAGCTCTGATGAATCTTATCAAATATTAGGATACATAGAAATCTGTTAATTTCTGAGATAGGCAAAGACAATTTATTTGGATGAATAAAAAACATATATTTTCAGGGAAGTTGAAAATGCAGAATTGTAGAGCCACAATTAATACAAGTTTTTCAGATGAAAGTTTGGAAGAGGTTAATCACAATTTTGTCTAATGAAAAATATGAACTCTCATATAGGTTTATTACGTAGGAGTTTTTAAATCATAGATCATTTAGATAAGGGGATTTTTCTGTACCAGATGTATAGATAGCATTACCTGGGATCAGACAAGGTTGGATAAAATGAACATAATTTTCTTTCCTGCTATCTTCCTCTCCCTTTGTTTCCTGCATTCTGTTTGCATTTGATAAGATTTGATATGAATGCCTTAGTTGTGTATTTTGGCTATCAAGGAACCATGCTGGCGCAGTTTGGGTAACTCAGTTCTAAAGTTTCTCATTATTATAGTTTTGCTATTTCTGTCTTTATTTTCCCAAGAAGATTAAAGTAAAAACTTAGGCTAATTGATTACGTAGTAAACATCTAGCTTTCTCCTTTATTTATAAGTGCATTATTTCAGTTTATGAAGCTGCTTATAAATTGAATTATGTAAAATGCACTAAATGAGCTGTGTAAAATAAGAATATGGGAATCTTTGAAATATGTATACTTACTGTAATCTATATTGTGGAAATGTAGACATTGTTTTGAGTGAAGTATGCTTTTATTATTGAAACTTAACAGACTGATGTCTAAAATTTGCACCTTTTTAAAGGTGTCATTTTTCAGAATCTTAGGGGAAAAAAGCTCTTTAATTAATTGAGGCTTTATATAAGTTAGCATTTCATGGGTAAATTTTTAATTAATGAATATTAGTGTATAATTAGAAACATTAGAATTGTAACAATTGACCTAGTGAGTGCATGAGACTGCATTTTAAATATAATTGATGTAAAGATTTAATTGCATTTTTGCATTTTGGCTGCTCCACTTGAAATGAAGGTCCTACATAAAATGAATGTACATTTTTCCCACCTTAGGAAATAGTCTCTTCGCATTAATAGGGTTGGCACTGGTAAGTTCACAAGAACAACAAAAAAAGCTCACACAAAACAAACCAAGTTTCTCTATGTTTCACAGATGTATCTTGTGATTTTTCCAGAGGGAACAAGGTATAATCCAGAACTAACAAAAGTCATTTCAGCTAGTCAAACATTTGCTGCTCAAGAAGGTAAGTAAAAATTTGACTGTATTTGAAAAAATAGTTTTTAAAGATAAATACCTTTTTGGTTTTTGTTCTTGGAGAGGATATTTATGTTTGACAACAATGGAATGAATAAATGTATTCATTTCCTCAGTTTATGTATTCTCTCTTGGAAAGTTTCTTCATTAATTCATATGCATATTATATACATCTGAGAGATTAAGTTCAAATGCTTGCTAAAATCCATATTCCAGTCCCATGGATTTAGTTAAAATTGGCTGGGTACCTGACTTTGTAGATGGAGCCTTTTTCTACATTGTGGGTTTTGTGTGATGGAAAGAGTTTCCGTTCTGTGGGCTGACAGGCCTGGGTGGAATCCAAATTCTGACATCTCTTAGCTGTGTGGGTGCGAGTTGCCTCACGAACTGAGCTTGTTTCCTCATCTCTGAAGACATGTGTACCTCCTAGGCATACCTATACCTAGCTCTGTGTAAGAAATACATTAGAAGTGTGTGAAGTTGCTTTTGGAGAATGTGACACAAAGTTGGCTTACTTATACTTGGAAGTTAACAAAAGTCCCCAATGACAGGAATGTTCCTTTGTCCATATTTTAGGAAGTTGGATAACTAATACACCTATAAGCTATTCAGTTTCACCAATTTGGGATAGAAACAGAAAACAGTGGCTGTGCTGCGTTCTCAAAGTTGCCCTGAATATTAACTATGAATTAGTATACCATCTCCGTACATTGATCACCAGGCGCTTACTGAACAAATGCCTTGTTGATGACTTCACACCAGGGTCTGTGCAGTGCTGTCTAGGAGAACTTGCTGCAGCAATAGTAGTGTTCTGTACCTGCTCTGACCAGCGTCGTAGCTCCTGCGCACACGTGCTGGTACATCAGGGGAAATAAGTCTTTAATTTTGTTAACTTTAATTCACTGTGACAAAATTCTCGATACTTTCCTTAGTGAAATTCTTTCCCTAGACCTCCCCCACCCCTGGTGATTCCTGGTCAGGCTCCTTTCTAACCTCCTCTGCTGCTTCATTCTGTCCTGTTTCATATGTATGTTGTTTCTGTTGTCTGACTTCGCTCTTTCATTTCATGTTCATGTTTTTCCTTGTAGCCTCTATCCAGATCCATAGGTTTAGCTACCATTTGTTTGATTGCTGATGACTCACAAAAAGCTTTCTCCCACCCATATCTGTCTGACTCTAGACCTGTAGGTGTAGCTGCCCAGGAGAGACCTTCATTTGCCTGGCCCAAAGACCAGGGATGCTCAAGATCTCTCATCCTCAGGGAAACACAAATCAAAACCACAATGAGAGATCACCTCACATCTGTCAGAATAGCTAAAATCAACAACACGTGAAACAGCAGGTGTTGGTGAGGGTGTGGAGAAAGGGAACTGTTAGTGGGAATGCAACATACTGTTGGTGGGAATGCAACCTGGTACAGCCACTCTGGAAAACCTCGGTATGGAGGTTCTTCAAGAAGTTAAAAATAGAGCTACCCTATGATCCAGCAATTGCACTACTGGAAATTTACCCAAAGAATATAGAAATACTAATTAAAAAGGATGCATGCACCCCAATGTTCATAGCAGCATTATCAACAATAGTCAAGTTATGAAAAGAGCCCAGATGTCCATCGGATCTCACTCGTATGTGGAATTTAAGAAACAAGCAAAGGAAAAAAGAGAAAGGTAAACCAAGAAACAGACTATTAACTCTAGAGAATACACTGATGGTTATGAGAAAGGAGATGGTGGAGAAATCGGGAAAAGAGGCGATGGGGATTAAGGAGAGCACTTGTGATGAGCACCAGATGTACGGAAGTGTTGGATTACTATATCGATACACTTGAGACTGATGTAACACCGTATGTTAACCAACTGAAATTAAAATAAAAACTTGAAAAAAATGATATCAAGCGAAAACAAAAAATTTAAAAAATTCTACAACAGAACCCGTGATCTTTTTTTTTAAGGGTTTTATGTCCAAAAGTGTTTAGTGAATGTTGATTTCCTTCCCTTCGGGAGGTACAGTTCACATTTATGTATTAGTCTCAGGTCCAATTATTAAGAGGTCTGATTTTGTTCATTAAGCTGTTTTCTGATTTTATATATTTTAGAAAGAAAACAGTGATCAAAAATTATTAAATAAAATTTGGGATTTTTTGTGGGGTAAATCCTTAGGGTTCCAGATAATTATGTCTCTCTGAAATGATTCCTTCTCTAAAGATTCTATATAGCCGAGCTCTGACTTTACTCTGAAGCTTAAAATAGCTTATAATTAGTTACGGGATTTTTTTTTGTGTGTGGGATTCTCAATAAATGTGAGTGTAGACCTTAAAGTGTATGTATTTTCAGCTACTCTTTGGTGTCATCTCTTATAGCACTTTAATTCTGTTTAGGAATTACAGTTTTATTTATTTTTTTAAAAGATTCTATTTATTTACTCATGAGAGACACATAGAGAGAGAGGCAGAGACACAGGCAGAGAGAGAAGCAGGCTCCATGCAGGGAGCCTGACATGGGACTCGATCCTGGGTCTCCAGGATCACACCCTGGCCTGAAGGCAGGTGCTAAACTGCTGACCCACACGGGCTGCCCAGAAATTACAGTTTTAGATTAGATAAGGTGAAAGGGAAATAGTAAACATACGGGGATTTTTTTTTTTTTTTTTTTTTTTTGCTACTTTTCATGTGTACTGTAAAATCTGAGGTATTTTATTGTCATTAAATAATCAATTATATCTTGAAACACGTGTGTTTTTTTAATTGACCAGAGAGCTGACCTTGGGAAAGGTTTACTAAAATGCTTTAGATCCTCAGAGTCTGCTGATTTTATTTTTAAAATAATACAATATTCTGGGCAGCCCCGGTGGTGCAGCGGTTTAGCGCTGCCTGCAGCCCAGGGCGTGATCCTGGAGATCCTGGATCAAGTCCCATGTCGGGCTCTCTGCATGGAGCCTGCTTCTCCCTCTGCCTGTGTCTCTGCCTCTCATTCTCTCTTTGTGTCTCTATGAATAAATAAATAAAATCTTTAAAAAATAATAATAATACAATATTCTACCTTTAAATATTAACAAATGTTTGTCAGATATCTAATATGTAAAACGTTCCACTAAGATGGGAGAAGCAACTCTAATGTTTCATAGGAATTTGTAATTTAATAGGAGAAATGAAACAGGATTGTATTTATCGTCTATTGATGCCAAACCCTAGTGGCTTAAAAAAAAAGAGTTAACTACCTGACAGTTTCTGTGGGCCAGGAGTCCTGGTATGGGTTAGCCAGGAGCTTCTTGCTGGTGCCTGTCACAGGCTGCAGTCATTTCAGGGCTCCCCTGGGCAGGGTCTGTTAGAAGCTCGCTCACACTGCTCTTGGCTGGAATCTGTTTCTTGCCACGTGGGCCTCTGCATAGGGCTAGCTCCCCAGGACATGACAGCGGAGATCTGCTGAGCAGAGATGGGGTGGAGAGACAGCATGGGAGAGGTAGTGGAACAGTGAGCACCTGGAGTAGTGTGGAGCAAGGCAGAAGTCACAGTCTTCTTGTGACCTAACTGTAGAAGTGACCTCATCATGATTAATAGTAGGTTAATGATAGTAAGAGTAGAGGAGTCCAACTGATTGAGGTTCCGATTCTGCTTCACAGTAATGATCCAGTTTCCAAAAACTTTAGGATACTATTTTTCTTTTTCAAGATATTTATTTATTTATTTATTTATTTATTTATTTATTTATTTATTTATTTATTTTTAAGGATTCTATTTATTTATTCATGAGAGACACAGAGAAGCAGAGACATAGGCAGAGGGAGAAGCAGGTTCAATGCAGGAAGCCCAATGTGGGACTCCATCCCAGGACTCCAGGATCATGCCCTGAGCCAAAGGCAGATGCTCAACTGCTGAGCCACCCAGGCATCCCAAGATTTTTATTTATTTGGGAGAGAGAGATAGCGACCGAGATAGTGAGAGAGAGCACAAGTTGGGGGAGAGGGAGAAGCCGACTCCCCGCTGAGCCGGCAGCCCAATGTGGGACTTGATCCCGGGACCCTGAGATCAGGACCTGAGCTAAAGGCAGATGCTAAACCCACTGAGCCACCCAGGTGCCTCTTTAATTCTATTATAATGTCTGATGGGTTAATTCCTCAATTTTAAATATATTAAGCAAGACAGAATTAGCCGTGGACATTTTATTATATCTTGTTGCTGGACAAATCACTAGTTACTTGTTAATTTATAATAAATTCGCATTACAGAATGAGTATCGTCCCAGATTATTGTGTTTATGTGAAGAGTAATGTAGAATTACTGTGTGTTTTAGAATTTAAGGACTTCTGACTTCTTCTGTAAACTTTACCTTTGTGTGTGTTCCTATTTAAATATTGCCATACTTTTGGGGCTCAGCTGGTTGAGCGTCCGACTCTTGGTTTCGGCTCGGCTCAGGTCATGATCCCAGGGTTGTGGGATAGAGCCTGCTGTCAGGCTCTATGCTCAGCGCTAGTCTGCTGGAGATTCTCTCCCTCTTTCCCACTCTCCACTCAATCTCTGTCTCTCCCTCTCTCTCTCTCTCCCTCTCTCAAATAAATAAATCTTTAAAAAAAATACATACTTTTTTTCAATTGGGTAAAACAAACATTTATATGCAAATAAATGTTTTACTATGTGATGCTTACTCAGAGTTGTAATTTCAGTCCAAGTTCTAGGGCCTGGGTTAATCACCTTGGGCTGCCGTACCCAGACACCGCTCTGGGGCCTTAAACAAGAGACCTTTATTTTCTCACAGTTCTGAAGCCCGGATCAGGTGCCAGCAGTGTTGGTTTCTGGTGAAACCTCTCTTCCTGACTCTCAGAGGGCCACCTTCTTGCTGTGTCCTCACATGGCCTTTTCTCTGTATGCTCGCAGAGACAGGTCTCTAATATCTGTTTCTCTTTTTATAAGGATGCCGGTCCTATTGGATGAGGGCCCCATGCTCAGGACCTCATGTAACCTAATTACTTTCTCCAGATACAGTCACATAGGGGTTAGGGCGTCAACGTGAGTTGGGGGGGATGGGCAAGACTCACTTCAGTCCATAACAGGCTCTTCAATTATCTTTCTGTATGTAATTATATTTAATACCAGTATTTCTTAACTCATCGTTTTTAAAACCGTTTAAGATGAGTATTTACCTTGTATTATCCAGTCTCACTGAGATGACTGTTTAATATAGTTTCTAAAAGTTAGTTTTAAAAATCCACACTAATTTTGTAATGCTAGATCAAGTATTTTTAAGTAATTCTTAAAGTAGCTTAAAAAATGATATATTCTCTAGCTTTTTAATCTGTTGATACTCGACTCACCTATAATTGATCATTTATTGTTCTGTCATTTTTCCGTGAGTTGTAGATCTTAAAGTCACCAAAAGGGGAAAAAAATGAATAATTTGTCTTAACAGGTATATAAGTTTTAGTTGCCAACTGTTCTTTCTTTAAATTCTACAACTGGAAAAATTATTGTTTTCTACTAGAACTGTATTTTCTTGTGACTCTAAAGGTGATTATTTTCTACCATATACAAAAGAAATTGATTTGTGAGCTATGTATCTAGAAGAAGTATTTCCTGTTTTCTTTCCTCTTAGGTCACAACTAATTGAGATAACTTGAAAATAAAAATGAAAGAACTTGTTTCTCCATCTGTTAAGCTAATTTTTCATCAAGAAAATTGAAACTTAATAGCACTTGTTAGTTTGTGGTATTTAAAACATTAATATTGCTCCTAAACTACCTTCCTTTGCATCTGACCTAAAAAATAAGTACAAACACCAAAATCGAGCTTTTTAATTTAGATTTTTAAAATTTGGTATGTGCTCATGTATTTAAATAATTATACCTTATACTCTTCAGTTTTCTGCTGGCAGTGGTATTGGCTGGCTTAAAAAGTAACAGTGATGGGAATGGGTGTGTCTGCTGTCTTAACTCTAAACATTTTAACATTCTGGTTATTGCTATTTCCTAGAAGTGTTTTACTTCAAAAACATTAACACATTAACAAAAACATTAACCACAAACTGTCCATTCAGTATTAGGGTTGTTATTTAAGGTAATGTCTGTGTTATAGTATAATGAATTCTTAATATTGTTCACTTCAAAGGTTGTCATTGAAATGCTTTCTAAATTTCCTTCTCACTTCACACTGAATGTTAGTTATCTCTTTAAAGAAGACTTATTTATATTTCTAAATCAATTAGTCAAGATTTTGTTTTTAGTTACAATCTCTCCAAGACAAAAATTAACATTTTGAGAGGTCTTGAAATATGGGTAGAGTCTTCAAGAAACTATTACATGTTAAGTAAGCAAGGTATATATTGAAAGCTGCTCCATTTTGTAATAGCAAATTACGGAAAAGAGAATTTTATTTTTAGAAAGGCTAACATGGAACTTGTCATTTAAAAAAATAAATGGTGAGAGGCGTCTGGATGGCTCAGTGGGTTAAGCATCTGCCTTGGGCTCAGGTTATGATCTAAGGATCCTGGGATGGAGCCCCCCCCCCTCCCCACATCAGGGTCCCTGCTCAGCGGGGAGGCTGCTTCTCCCTCTCCCTCTGCCCACCCCACCCCTGCTCATGGGTGCATGTGCTCTCTCTCTCTCTCTCTCTCTCTCAAATAAAAATATAATCAGTAGTGATACAGTAAGAAAAGCTGCAACAGAATATGTAAATATAACAGTATTATATAATATATAAATATAAATAAAATGGTATCATTGGTAAAATTCTCTAATTGTGTTTCTAAAATGTTTGTTTTGTTAAGTGACCAATTAGATGATTTTAATTTAAATCCAACAAACTGAGGAATGACCTCTTCTCTTCTGACCTCCTTTGGCAGTTCCTTTCTTTGTCAGTTTTTTAGCTATTCGTGCAGTTTTGTTAGTCATCTGTTAATCTTTGCAGTGATTTGTGGGGTGTAGATGCTGCCTGTTGCTAGGAAGGTGCAAACTAAATCTCACGGGCCTTGATTACATTGGAGTGAAAGATCACAGATTGTTCAGGATATAAAAACAGAAAAGAGGGATCCCTGGGTGGCGCAGCGGTTTGGCGCCTGCCTTTGGCCCAGGGCTTGATCCTGGAGACCCGGGATCGAATCCCACGTCGGGCTCCCGGCATGGAGCCTGCTTCTCCCTCTGCCTGTGTCTCTGCCTCTCTCTCTCTCTCTCTCTCTCTCTGTGTGACTATCATAAATAAATAAAAATTTATAAAAAAAAAAAAAAAAAAACAGAAAAGAATCACATTGGAAGACCCCACTCAAAACCACAATGGGACTGGTATTCCCCAGTCCAGAATTCTTTTATTCGTGTATGCCAGGCATTTTCGAAACAGAGTTGGGATGAATAAAGGGAGTGAGGAAGAGGAAGCTTTCAAATTATATTTGTATTTGTAGTGATGCTCAAGAAACTGGTTGGTTGACTTTGCATACCGACCTCTCCATCGGTGTCTGGATTAGCACTGTACTGCATTCTCTTCCTTTGGCCAACTCTTCTCCCCTGTTTCAGTAGCATGGTTCCAGCTGGCGCCGAGGTCAGGTCACAGCCTTAGAGATGACAATGGGGAGCAGTGGGGGGTAGATGCTCTTGGGAGAATCTAGGCACCACCGTAATGCTCATGGAGGGCTTTGGACATAGCAAATGTCCAGAGACTTGGAGGGTTTGGTTTTACCTCTTGGAGGCCATTTCCATCCCATTTACTTACATTTTTTTACCAAAATAATAATACCCGTTATTCCTCCAGCCTTTTCACTCCTTCACCAGCCCATTTGTGAAATCTTGATCTGCTCAAGCTACGGTCTAAGTTCTAAGTTGGTGGTTCTTAAAGTGAGTGGTGCCTGAACCAGCAGTGTCAGCATTGTCCTGGAAATTGCTTGAAATACAGATTCTCAGGAGCCACCCAGACCTACTACATCAGACAGGGCTCTGCTGTCTTCCACGTGATTCTGATGCATCATAAAGTTTTAGAATCACTTTTAAATAAGATTAGTCATTTGCTCAGCAGGTTCGTTGGGTCAGTTTTTTGGGTTTTCTAAAACATGCGGATCTAATATTTATTGGTAAGCCTTCATTTTATATTTAGGTTTCACTAAAAGCTAGGGCAATTTGGTAGCAGTTATATGCCACTGTAGGAGACTTAGACGGTACCGGGAGGCTCTCCATGTGGGCCCTGTAAACAGCCAGGCACCGCTGCTGGAATAGCTGACGCCCCCTCACATATGCAAAGTGTTTTCTTTCTGATTAAGTTTCCTTAGAGTCGCTTTAGATATACTGCTTTTCAGTGATTACTAAGGAATTAGGAATCAAATATAAATCTTCTAGAACTTATCAAAGTGAGCCCCATGGTGTTTTTGTTTTTGTTTAACTATAGCAGCTACCAAGATGACATATTTAGACTTGGTAACCCTAAATTTAGGGATATATCCAAATACCTCAAATTTTCATATTAAGCAAGCAAAAAGATCCTTGTAGTTTTAAAACTGTTTAGGATTTGGGACACCTGGGTGGCTCAGTGGTTGAGTGTCTGCCTTCAGCCCAGGGCATGATCCTGGAGTCTCACATTGGGCTCCCTGCCTGGAGCCTGCTTCTTTCTCTGCCTCTGTCTCTGCCTCTCTCTGTCTCATGAATAATAAATAAAGTCTTTAAAAAAAAAAAAAACTCTCTAGGATTTATGGGTAAAATTTAGCTTTTATCCTATAAATAACACTGGCTATTGTGTAGGTTTTTAAAAAAAAAAAGTTATGAGAGACACACACACAGAGAGAGAGAGAGAGAGAGAGGCAGAGACACAGGCAGAGGAAGAAGCAGGCTCCAGGCAGGGAGCCCTGGGTGGAACTTGATCCTAGGACCCCAGGATCACACCCTGGGCAGAAGGCAGGAGCTAAACTGCTGAGCCACCCGGGCGTCCCTATTGTGTAGGTGTAATTGACCTTTTAAAACATAGTAATTTTTTTTTTCCTTTGTAGACTTAATAAAAATTATAATTATACCTGCAATGCCATATTAACAAACTTAAGTGGCAAATGCAAGCTAATAGAATTTGCAATATATGGTGGATTAATAACAGTATAAAAAGAGTGCTTGCTAGTTAAGAAAATATAGAAACTAGAAAAACGGGGAAAAGTGCACGAATAGGAAATTTAAGAGATAAGAATGGTCCATACACATGAACAAGCGTTCTTTCCTTCCTGCAGCTCAACCTGGCAGACATTAAAAAAGAAAGTTACTGGCCAGTGTTGACCCAGACTTGCTGGAACACTGTCCCTTCAGCTAGGAGCTGAGGTGGCTGCTGAGGCACATCCACTCCAGATGTGTTCTTTCACAGTTCAGGAGGCTGGAAGTCTGACCTGGGTCTCACCGGGCTAGAGTCAAAGTGAGCGGAGGCCTGCAGGCCTTTCTGGAGGCTTGCTTTGCATCTGTGCATTCACAGTCTCGAAATTGTCCTAGGTCCTGCAAATTATGTTGACGGTTCTGCTCCTGCCTCTTCCTCGCTCTTCCTTCCCGAAGCCTGTTTATTGGCTCAGCTTGAACTTCCCTTTCCTTGGCCCTTCCTTAGCTTTCCAGGTGTTGAGTAGCCCTCGTCTGCCCGGCCCTGCAGCCCCCGCTCCTGCATGTGTGTTAGCCTTGCTGGTTCTCAGCCCTGTGTCACCTGCTTTACCTCCTCCCTTCTTTGCCAGTTGGGGACGTTTAGCAGTTCTAGTTTCCCTTTTGGACTAGCTCTTCTTTTTTTCAGATTTTTTTCTCCTCACATCCCAGGGTGTCTTTGCTTGAAGTTTTGTTTTCCTGATAAGATTGCATCATACAATCATGTGTATCCTTGGTTTCAAGAGTTTCATGTTATCGCTCTAATAACTTATTTTGCGTACCTCACCCCCACGCTCTTGTCTGCTGGGTGTCCCCCGGCTTGCCGACACAGTCTGATTGTCACATAAACCAACCGTGTGTGTGCTTGCTTGTGTCCACAGGCAGCCCACCTGTGGCGATGCCGAAGGAGAAGTTTGGGCCCCTTTTATCTTCCCATTTGACTCCTTCCACTCCCCAGAAGTTTATTCCCCTTCCACCTTCCCACCTTCCTCGTTTACCTAGTCCTTTCCAACTTGCCAAACAATCATCGTTTTTGTCACACCTCGTATCTATTCATGGACATGCAGCGTTGACATTATTCAGGACGGCCTTGTCCCCCTCCGTCTTCTCATCTCAGCCACAGCCAGTACCTCCGCTGCCGTGTGTCTATTCAGATGATCCATTTGTCTCTGGATGGTTCTTGCCGTTTTACAGACCGTATTTCTCAGTGCTTCTAGAGTGTTCGTTCCAGCTCCAACCTCAGAGTGCCCAGTTTGAACTCCTCTGTTCTTCTGTCCCTGCCTCTGCTCTGTCGCTGCTGCTGCTGGACGCGGGTGCCTCGAGGCGAGCGAGCGCACACATCCCCGCAGCTCTTCCCCCGGCCCTTCCCGTGGCGCACGGCACGCCCTGCACGGGTCTTCTGGGGCAGAGGCTGCTTGTGTTTCACTCCTCCTTTTTTACCACATTCGGTCAGTTGCTGAATCGTTGTGCATTTGGCTTTTATAACCTCACCTGGCGACATTTTCTCTCTTCAGGTTGCACGACTTGACTGCCTCTGACCTGCTGCCCCAAGGCATTTCAGAACCCTAAATGTTCTTCTCAGCACCTAGATTCTGTCTCTGCTTTGGTCTAAAATCCGTGGAGGAGTCCCAGAGGCCAGGTGGGCCCAGCGCCTGTGGACGTGCAGCTCTTCTCCCGGGACGCCAGCCTGCCCTTCAGCGCTCTTCCTCGCGGGCTCCGAACCCCTGCTCCGCGCACCTCACGGGCCCCCGCTCCTCCCCGTCCCCGGGTCGTCTCGGCCCCACTTCCTACGCTGCGTCCCTCCCTCTTGGCCTCTCTCCAGGCTCTTCTTTTTCCTGAGGCTTTCACCAATCAGAGACAAGTGATTGAAAAAAATCTTGAGGAGACTTAATGAAGCCCCGCGTTCCTCTTGTGTGGGGCTCTGGGTCTTTGTGCAAATCCCCGGAGGCAGAGTCAGGTCTCAGGACAGTGGGCTCCAGCTCCAGCTCCAGCAGTTGATCGTGAGCACCCGTTTCCTGGCACGCGCTCTCGGTTGAAATTCTACTTGGTCTCCGTATGTTCATTAGAAGTTGGTTTTATGATAATGTCCCGGGGCTTGGGGATAGTGAGCACCCTCTCATGGTTTAGAGTTGAAGACCCCTCCGTCAGAGATGGTAGGTTATTCCCCACGTGGACTGGAGGAGTTCGTGGGCTCAGACTAGGAGCACGAAGTGATTTCCAACCCAAGAAGGGCCGGCCTCTGTCTGCCGCGACAGTGAGGGTGTCCTGTGTGCCTCTGAGCCTTAGGAGGTCAGTGGACCTCGTGTTAGTAACCACACAAGAAAGGATGGGCTGTTGCTGTTTTCTCACCTCACTCCACCCCGTCCCTGAGCTTCCGTTCCTACCATTCCTCGGAAAATACTGACCCAGGTAACACGTGACCTTTGTTTGGCCAGGTGGTCACTTCTCGGTTCTGGGTCTTTCCTTGTCTCTCATTCAGCATATTTGACCAGTTCCTTCTTGAGATGTTTTCTTCTCGGGGGTCCTCTGTGTCACCCGGTCTCCTTGTTTTTCTCCCTCCTCCTTGGCTGTTTTGTTTCAAGAGTTGGAAGATAAAAGCTGAAATACGCAGGATGTGGATTGGATCTAGAAAACATGTTTAGAGGAGTCAGGCTCCTGGTGCATTCCTCAGTGAGATTTTTTTTCTTAGCTTCTCTTATGTATTAGTGACGGGCATTTCTTATTCATCTGTCACAAAGCTGATTTATTCAGGCTTTCGTTATTTTTTTTAACTAGTATTTTTCTGTCTTCCTATCTTAACTTGGTGGATTCTGGTCATTTGTTCTCACTGAATACCGCAGGGTGAATCTGTGGAACTTTGGACTTCATAAAATTGGATGAACTCCAGTAGCAAAGAAGGAAGTATTAACTAATTTAATCGACAAGTGGATGTTTCCCAGCCTGGTATACTATTCAGCATTTTGTTATAAGTTTGTGAATAAATTAAGCTGCCTCTGCCCTAGGGACTTCAGTCAGATATGTGGTTGTGGGAATCTTTTCCTTTCCCACACCGCTTCACATTTTAAAAATTCTTCTGCAGGAAGATCTGAACATACTATAGCTGTTCTTCCTGATGCAGCTAACTTTCCCTGGAGAGAGGCAGGAGAAAATCCAAATCAAGTTTAGGCCAGTCTGTTCTCATGTCACTTCAGAAAGCTACTCTATTCTGTTAAATTGTCAGTAAATATTCTAATCAAGAGAAAGGGAGACAGTGGGAAATAGGAAGGGGGTGGGAAAGACAAATTCTTAACACTAGTGGAGCACTCGGATACGGTTGATTATCCTATATAAAGTGCAGTGTTTTCTCAGTTACAGAAACTTTGAAAAGTATATACAGTATATGTGTGTATGTATCTGTCTCAAATATACCGAAGAGAATTGAAGTCCTATGTTCATATGGAAACTTGTTTGGCATTCCCATACGGTTTATGTGCATGTTCGTAGCAGCATTATTTATAGTAGCCACCTGTTGGAAACAACCCAAATGATCAATAGATAAACAAATGTGGTATATCCATACAGTGGAGTATTACTCATCTCCAAAAAGTAACGAGGCACTGATAACATACCTCAGCATGGATGAGCCTCAAAAACACTATGCCGAGTGAAAGAAGCCAGACACAAAAGCCCCCAATGGTGTTTGATTCCCTTTATGTGAAATATCCGTAACACGCAAATCCAGGGAAGGAGAATGTCCTGTGTCTGCAGAAGGTCCAGGGTGTTTTTTGGAGAGATGAAAATGGCCTGGAATTTGATAGTGGTGATGGCCGCACAGCTTTATGAATATACTAAAAACCACTGAATTGCACAATTTGAAATGATGAATTTTATGGTGTGTAAATTATTTCTCGGTTTAATTTATTTTTTTTAAATAAGCAGTATTGTAGGTATCAAGCCCGGTGTTCCACATTATATAGACCACATCAGCTCTTACTTCAGGTTCTCTACACAGCGGGGGTCATTTAGGTGCTCCTGCAGCCCAACCTCCCTGTTTAAATAGAAATAAAATTAAATCGTGGATTAGGAGTCAAAACTTACACATCGTTCTCCTGAATCTGAAGTGGCGAAGGGCAGGATGCCATTTATTCTGTTGCCAGAGATGAGGATTGTAATACCCGCCCTTGTCAGGGTTTACCAAACTGAAGGGTTTCTCATAGGTCATAGCTTCCTGAGGGCCTGGGTTCTGAGTTTTCCCCAGCATCTCGTATCTATAGATGTTTAATAAATAAATGAATGTTGATTCAAATAGATCAAGTCATAAGAGTGTTTTCTAAACCTCAAGTCTTGTATGTAGGAGATTATGGCTTTTAATATATTCTTGTCTATTCCTGGGAATTTAAAAACAATTTGGGTATTATATTCTAATGAAGAGTTTTGTAACTAATTTATGGTCACACTGAATCCACTTCCTTTTTTAGGCTTTGCAGTATTAAAACATGTGCTGACACCAAGAATAAAGGCAACTCATGTTGCTTTTGATTCTATGAAGAATTATTTAGATGCAATTTATGATGTGACAGTGGCTTTTGAAGGGACTGTTGATGATAAGGGGCAGCGGAAAGAAGCGCCATCCATGGCTGGTGAGTGTAAATTTTGAATTATGTCATTTATTTGTGAATGTGTAATTATTCTCTTTAATGGGTGAGTGTACTTCATAACATTTACTTGATATACTTTCTAAGTATATATTTGATCTATTTTTCAGGTAGTTTTTACTGATCCATACCAGTTTGAATATCAGGAGTCCTGCTAAGTTTGGTATTTTCTGGTTGCTGTCTTTAGGCCTTTGGACTTGCCCATTGTCATTAATTTAGCTTCTTTCTACCCATAAGAATGGAAGGCTATGCAAATCAAAGGGAGGGAATGAGGAAGAGAGTGCTCACCTCTGCAGTGGTCAGCATTCATCTTTTATGTACTTTTACATGATACTTACAAAATTTAGTACCTTTGTCAAGAAGAAACAGGTAAATGTGACTCTTTTTTTCAAATCTGTGCTAGGGTTTTTGGTTTTTTGTTTGTTTTTTTTTAAGTAGGCTTCATGCCTAGTGTGGAGGGGCCTGAATCCACAACCCTGAAATCTGAGACCTGAGCTGAGATCCAGAGTCACAGGCTTAACTGACTGAACCACTCGGGCTCCCCCAACCTGTGCTGGGCTTTAAAGACCTTTTAGCTATTGTCTATGTGTATGTCAGATATAACAAGAAAAAATAGAATTTTAAGTGAGCAGAGTATTCTAGTTAAACATAAAGATACGCTCGGCTGGTAGAGGAATTTAAATTTAGGATTAGGGAGACAAGGAAGTGCCCAGTAGAGCTGTGATCGAGAGAGGGAACAGGGTTTTTCCGTGCCACATTGGTGGCTGTGGAAGGTCGAAACACCAGGTCTATCCGAGTGTTTCGGTCAGTAGGTCCTCCTGAAGGCCGATGATGTTCAGACTTGTCTAGAAGACACAGAGAGTAGCTGCCCGGAGCAGGAGGTCAGGGGAGAGGACAGGGATGAAGCACTGATGGGGGTGAGTGGGGGCCAGATGGGGTGAACAGTGGTCACAGTGGCTGGAAATACAAATCTGAAGTAGTGAGACTGATTGCTCTCACACTTGCCTTTAACACAGAGCAGTTGTCACGTAGGAAGCTGAAGATTTTTTTCACTTTAAATGGAATTTTTTGGAATATATTATACATCAAACAGTTTAAAAACCACACTATATAAAGCATACCGTGAAATGGCTTGCTTTCCACCAAGTCCCCATCCACCTGGGTCCACCTTCCCCAGCCCAGAGGTAACCACTTTTCTTAATTTTTTTGTGTATCATATGTTCAAAATTAAGTCTACATTCTCACCCTGTAGTCCCTCCCTTCTTATAAAAAAGGCAACGTGTTAATATTTTTCTTTTATTCAACCATCCAAGGAGTCAGTGACCTATTTTTACATTTGAAAACTGACATGCTTTTACTTGTTCAACAATATTATCACTAGTTTATCATTGTTTAAAAAATGAGATTTATTGAACATGTTTTTATTGTTCATGAGAAACATATAATTCCCATAATAACCTTTGCAAAATGCTTTCATTATGCCACCGTCCCGGTCGTAAGAGCTCCTGGCTTGGGCAGTGCTCACGGGCCAAGTCCCACCTCTTTAGCCTGCCCTCCGAGGACTTTGTATCCTAGCTGTCCGCTCTCTTTCACTCCCTCGCCTTCTGGAATGAAGGCTGTGTGCAGGCCAGGCCTCCTTTCCAAGTGAAACCCCTTCCCTTTGTTGCCCTCCGCCCAGCATTCCTCTCCCCTAGCTCAGTTGCTTTCTCTTGCTTTAGCTCTCCCATGGCATTACGTGCTTATGCCACAAGGCTAGCACGCAGCATATGGTGATTCTTTACCTCCCCCAACGGGGTGAGAAGCCTTGAGGAAGAA
The DNA here is from genome assembly GCF_011100685.1 of Canis lupus familiaris. Taxonomy (NCBI): domain Eukaryota; kingdom Metazoa; phylum Chordata; class Mammalia; order Carnivora; family Canidae; genus Canis; species Canis lupus. The sequence continues at coordinate 55,644,256 of NC_049237.1, read as the reverse complement.
AACCAGTTTAGAGTTGCATTGTCTAGATTCCAACCCAGCACCCCCTCCCACTGCTCTGCTTCCTCTACTGCATACACATTAGCTGACAGTGGCTTTGTGTTTTCCTTACAAATTGTCTCTTTTTGAGGAGGTTAGCTTTTCTAATTATCACACCCAGAAGCCATGTGGAAAATAAATCTTGTCATTTCAGTCAATTAAGGGTGAATATTTCCACGAGGAAAAATACACCATAGTAAAATCAGAAGACTGAAGACAAAGTGGGAAAATACTTGCAACTTAGATCACAGGAAAGAAAGCCGGACTCCCTTGATGTATAAAATGCTTCTACAAATTGATAAGAAGATGATCAATAACTGCATAATAGTTCACATAAAAAAGTGCTCAATCTCATTCATAATAAGAAAAATGCAAATTAAAATTTTTAGCAAGATAACATGTTTTATTATCACGTTGGCAAAAATCCCAGTATCAGGTTTGAAGACAGACCCTGTGGGTGAACTTCAAGTAGAAGAGTCACGTCTGTACTTTGCTGTTAGAGATGTAGGACAGTGCAGCCTCTGTAGAAGTTGCCCTGGCGCGTGTGCCCGCTTTGCAAGTGCTCGTGCATTTCCACTGCTGAGAAATTACTCCACCAATGTACCTGTGCACATGAGAGGTGACATCTGGTTTTCCGTGTTCCGTGTTGATTTTAATTGTGAGTTTGAGACCCGTAGCTTGAAAGTCCTTGCTCCCGTTACCTTGTAAATCGATTGATAGTCTGCCCTACATTAATCTAGTGTAGATTAAGATCCACTTTAAATTTATGATGTAAGTTGCATTAGGTATAAAATTCCGTACCTTAGAACATGGTAAGTACTTGGTGGGTGAGTATAATTAGTATTGAATATTATCTCCATACATAGTGGACTGTCATTTAAGATTCGTATTTGACACCCCAATTAAAAACATTATTTCCATAGTTGGCTAAGTCCCGTGGTTGCTCGATTGTGCGTTTATATGCCCCAGGCCAGCCTTTCTCAGCGCAGGGTAGAAGTATTATAGTTCCATCGGAGTCACCTGGGATGACTGTTGAGCGTGCAGGGCCTCAGCTCCGCTCTAGACTGCTAAGGTGGACGGGCTGCAGGTGAGGGCAGAAGCTGCAGTGTCCGTGAACTCTTGTGCTCACGAGTCTTCCAGTTTGGGCCTTAACGAGGCGTCCTGTTAGAGAGGCGTCCTGTTAGAGAGGCAGTAGTGCCGCTTGTGCTTCTCACTTCGTGGTGCCTTTCCTTGTAAGAGGGAGTATTGACCAGAGCCCACTGGGCATGCACTTTGTGGTTCCTCTGGTCTTGTCATCAGGTCTTTGTCCTCCTTGGACCATGTCCATTGGGCAGAGGAGAGAGAGGCCAGTCTGATGATCATTGGCTTATTTAAAATCCATTTCTCTAGTGGGTGGTATGCGCAATACATTGTGAAGCTAAGGTTCTGTTAAATCAGTTAATAGGGTGCTGGGTAGCTTTTTTCTGTTACTATTTTCTTATATGAAACTCAGACTTATTAGAGGGGGAAATTACAGGTAATCCCAAAGAAGGAATGAAATGCTACAGGCTCACCCGTCCAGATGCAGTTAACAAATGAGATATTTTCCTCAAAATCTTCCTTTTTATAATGTCTCCATGTTGCAGTATGTTTGTGCCTTTGGATATTTTTTTTTGATGAGGTCATTTGTATAGTTTTCTTTATATCTTGCTTTTAATTGCTTAGTAGGGTGTTCATAAACATCCTTACACATCAGTATATACACTTTTATAATGTTCAAAAAATGCCACATCATGCCCCTTGATGTGACTTTACAACAGTTTACCCAGCTTTCTACTCTGGGATTTGGGTCATCTTTTTGCCCTAGAGGAAGAGAGGGCAGGGGTTGTCAGCCAGCCAGCCAGCAGGGTGGGGGCCAGGTGAGGTCCCGGCGTGTGCAGGTTGTCCCAGGTCAGCACATGGATGTCCTCTGCTCCACTCTCTGAGCCCGGCTTTTCTCTCCCGTCTCCCCAGGCACAGAGCAAATGCAGCTCATTTTCTCCAGAGACTAGTCCTTGTGACATATGGGAGTACCTGGAAGACTCCTATTACCCTAGCATGTCAGTATACTCTGGGGCTCTACTAGGAAAGTTCTGAGGAGGAAAACAGTATACCTTAATTAGAACACTTTTACCATATATTTCTAAATATTATGGGAAAATTTTTTGCTCACACAATATGAAATAACCTTCAACTAAAATAGTTTTTACAAGTATAGATACATGAGTTTTATTAAATATTGAAGAAAACACTTATGTCACTTCTTTTTTTTTTTTTTTAATTTTTTTATTTATGATAGTTACAGAGAGAGAGAGAGAGAGAGAGAGAGAGAGGCAGAGACACAGGCAGAGGGAGAAGCAGGCTCCATGCACCAGGAGCCTGATGTGGGATTCGATCCCGGGTCTCCAGGATCGTGCCCTGGGCCAAAGGCAGGCACTAAACCGCTGCACCACCCAGGGATCCCCACTTATGTCACTTCTTTCATGTCTCCTGAAAGTCATGTAGTGTTTATCTGATGATTGTCATGGTTTACATTTGGGTCCTCAACACAGGGGCCGGCTGATGGGCTCCAGCGCCGTGCGCCCTGGGTCCTCTCTGAGCCAAGCGTGGTAGCACTTGGCTCCATGGCTCCCAGACGTGGGATGGAATAACGCCCACGACATGGTTGTAAACACCAGAGTACCCCGTAAACGTTAGGGGGCACACCCTGAAAGCACCCCTCTGGAGCCGGGAGTCCTACTCACAGGGTCTGTGCCTCTGCCCTCCTCAGCTGACGTCCCACGAAGGACACTGCTGTCACTTCCCAGGCACCGTGGTTTACACGCGTGCCAGTTCTGACTTTTGAAGTCTGCTCACTTCTGTCTCCTCGCACCCGCGCTGTCAGGGTAGATGCATGTGTGGTTCCGTCGATGCGGAGGGGCACGTCGGGCCTCTGGTGTGCTGGCACCGCCGCCCCGCCCGGAGCAGGCCGGGCTCAGCAGCCCTGTCAGCCGGGAGCTGCCCCCCACCCACCCCCTTCTCTGAGTCTCCGGCTCACACACCGGGAGACGCACGCCGAGAGCTCACACGTCTGCCCAGGGCTGACCAGGGGCCACCCACACCTGTCCGGCTCTTGCCCTCTGCACGGTTCCGCTGCTAAAATATTCTTCGGCGGCAATTCGATGACATTCATGAAAACAGAAGTTGGGGAAAACTAAGACAAAAATACCGAATGGTGAAGTCTTCCCTCTGGCAGTGCCTTTTGCACATTTATCATCAAAGCCAGCTCGCTCTGGAAAGTATGTGACAGTAGGAGAGTTTTGACGACGGAAAGGCCGCGTGGTATTAAGGCTTGATGACCCCAGTGGTGGAGAAGAACCGTGGTAGAGAATACGTAGCAAAAAGGGGCTGTGTGCGGAGTCCGAAGAACGGGGACTTCTTTGAGCTCAAGGTCTTCCTCCAACTGCAGAGCCTGTGAGTCACCGCTTCTAGATGGCTGAACACACGTCCTCTTGAGGCAGCAGGCCTCCGCCGCCTCCTTGCACGCTCACCTAGGGAACCTAGTCTCCTCTCGTCCCTCGGGAACACCTCCTGGTTCTCCGAGGGATGAAGGATGTGAACGACCTCGCCTCTTCGCCGAGAGCCGCCTCCAAGGAAGGGAGTTTCCCAGCTCAGGGTTTCCTGTCCTGGAGTAAATCTTGGCCTCGTCGCTTGGGCATGCCAGGCTGCAAAGGGACCGCCGGCTGTGCGCAAGGTAGGGCGCCGGAGGACTGGCATCCGAGAGCTCGCGGCTTTCCACCAGGAACTTTGGTTCCTAAGCCGAGGGTGGTATGTGACTGTGCGGCCGAGGCCAGCAGTGAGGGGACACCAGTGGCTCGTCCTGGAGCGAGGGGCCGTCGTTCCCACGTCCGGGTCCGGGTGTGTGACGGTCGGTGCCGGGCTACGCGCCTCCGCGCTCCCAGCGCTCTGGCAGAGGGAGCCAGACAGGCTCCATCTCCGCCCTGCTGGGGCCCACGGTCCAGTGGGAACGCAGAGTGATGTGCTTGGAAACCGGTGGCCAGTGAGCCTCAGGGCGCCTGGCGTTCGGGGACCCCTCAGAGGCTGGGCTTGTACTTGGCGGGGCCCAGCCTCTCCTCCCGGCTGCTGACTCCACTTACCACGCGGGCAGTTGCAGTGGACTGGAAATTCTAACACACGGTTCTACTTCAGCTTGAATCAGTTTATAGTTCTTGTTTTCTTTTAGCTTTTTTTCTTTCTTTTTTTTTGCTGAAGAATGCTTTTTCATCATTTAAAAGTATTTTTTTACCTCATTTTGAATTGTTTTACATAACCCGTGAGTTCCAAAATAACAAAAAAAATGAATTTTTTTTTGTTTCTTGTTAGAATTTCTCTGCAAAGAATGTCCAAAAATTCATATCCACATTGACCGTATAGACAAAAAAGATGTTCCCGAAGAACAAGCATATATGAGAAGATGGCTTCATGAGCGTTTTGAAATCAAAGATAAGTGAGTAACAGCGGTTCTCCTACCTCAAAAACTTGAGTTCAGCTAAATTTCACTGTGGTAAATAAACAATTTGAAACTAATGTAAGCAGTCTTATTATCTTAAGAATGCTTTTTTTTTTTTTTTTTTAAATAAACTCAGGTCCAATCTGTTCATGTTTTAAACTTCACTGTTACAAAGTCTGTGAGAGAACTCACTACAGGAGGGCTCCCTGCTTTATTCGCAGTAGTTCCTAGACAGGACTCTGGTGAGATATGAAATTAGAGGAGAGACACACACACACACACACACACACACACACACACACTCCACTGTGAGGTGCCCCAGGTCCCGCCACGTGGTGCGTGCTTGAGACCTGGTTGGCATCCCCCCCCCCCCCCCCGCCCGATGCCCAGAAGGCGAGGCTGTGGTTGGAGGAGTGTCTGATGTACGTGTGGAAAGTGTCGGAAGAGGAAAGGGCAGGTGACGTGGTTCTGACCAAAGGGTCTTTTTGCTGTGAGTTCTTTGGGGCCTAACCAGTTTCTAGGACGGACCTTGAGTTCGTTCACGCTAATAACATCACTTCAGAGCGAACAACACTGTGAACAACAGGGTTGACCCTTGCTGAGCGTTGCCTGGAAGCAAATTACAGGTGTCTTGAGATACCTCTTGGGTGAGGCACAGCTTAAAGAGGTCAAACTGAGGGAGGGGTCGTGATGTCCCACTTACTGAAGAGCAAACCTGAAACCAGCAAAGCTGGTGCCCTCCGCAGAGGATATTAGAACCCCCTGGATTTAATACAATTTTCCAAAGGAAAACATTTTAGAATTTTCTTCTCTTTTTAGGAAGATAAAAAGTAGATGTCAGGTTTTGATATGATACTTAGAAATTGAATTCTCTTGGATGAAAACTTCAGGATTTATTATTTACTGTTTGCTATCAATGGGAGTTTTATCCTTTCTGATGCATATCCTGTTTTTTGAAAGAATATTTTAAACAACTCTACTATTTATCCTCTTTTTGAAAAAAAATAGATCCATTAATTATAGGATGCATCATTTACTAAAACCACATTGAAAAGTGTGGAGTTTTTACAGACTCAAAAGTAAGACTTCCAAAATTAGGTTTAGGTTCAGAAATCTTTCCTGTTTTATTCAAATGTGCTTCTCAGCAGACTGCTCTGTTCTCCCTTTCGTGGTTGTATTACAGTAAAATTACTTCCTCATTGACCCTTGCGAGTTCACTTTAAAGAGTTACAATTATTAAAAGTGTGCTGCATTGAAAATGAAGCTTTATGAAGTGTATAGACAAGGAGCTGCATTTCTGTATTTCGTCGCGTCAGATGTACGTGACCTAATTCCACCAGCCGCTCAGTGCTACCCACTGTGGTTATGGAAGAAAGTTCTAAAGTAAAACACATGTGTTTTGACATGGAAATCAGTTCTCAGAAAAAAAAAAGCTTGAGCAGTATGCTTGATATCCAATGTACGTCGTGTTATAGGCGCCAACACATACTTAGGACGAGTCTGGACCTTTTAAAACAGTGGTTCTCTCTAGGGAACCTGTTAAGGTAATAGAAGGACTTTCCACTTTTGTACTTGGGTTTGGGAGTTTTATGCCGAGTCTGTTCTGCTGTTATAACTTTACAGTTTTAAAATTAGATAGGAAAATGAAGTAACTATGCTGTTTTTCTCTTCTTGTACCTATTTTTATAATTCCATGCAAATAGGGGCTTTTGGGGAGAAACCCCATGTATGTTACAAGAGCTGCTGCTCTTTCTTTGACTTCTGATGGAATGAGAGCTATAGGAAGGAAGAGTAAAGATGGGGAAGGTGGAAACAAAGTGAGATGGGCTATTACCCTGTGCGAGTCTGGTTGTTTAAAATTATTAAAAATCTAAAGCTTAAAAAAATCATCTCCATAAAATTACTTAAAACCATGTTTTAAAAAGAATTACATACAATAGAATATTAAAGGTATTTTTAAATTCCAGAAACTAACTAAATCAAGTCTCTGGGTATTTCCTTATTCATCTCCCCCCCCCCCCCCCCCCCCCCCCGCCAAGGACCTCTAGCTTCTCCAGAATGTGATAGGCATCCAGTAGCTATTTGTTTAGTTGGAATATTAAATGACTAAGCCTGAACTTGAATTCTTTTTTTCCATTCTGGCCACAGGTTGCTTATTGAATTTTATGATTCACTGGATCCAGAAAGAAGAAACAAATTTCCTGGGGAAAGTGTTAATTCTAAATTAAGTCTCAAGAAGACTTTACCATCGTTGTTGATCTTAAGTGGCTTGACTGCTGGAATGCTCATGACCGAGGCTGGAAGGAAACTCTATGTGAGAACGTGGATTTATGGAACCTTAATTGGCTGCTTGTGGGTTAGTATAAAGGCGTGAACAGGTAGCAGCCGTCTGCAGGCAGTGGGATGCGCTGCATGGTTTAGTGTTGGCAGCCACACCTTACGTCAGATTGTTTCCCGAATTTAATAAGAAGTGTAAATAAAGCCTTGTTGATTGAACATTGGATAAAATAGAATTTCTGATTAAAGCCAATACGCAGTTGGTCTTGGGCAAACATAACGTGGTTTCACGACTTTAGAACAGAAGCTGCTGGAAAGGGAAAAGCTAAGCAGTGTATGCTATCACTTGGCATCTCCTGTGAACTAACGTCATCTACAGAAGATTAATAGGATTGTATGATTATTGTTTTGTAATTCAAATAGCTGCATTCATGAACATTAATTTGCAGTATATTTTACTGTATTTGTTATTTTTAATTTTTTACAACTTGACTAATCCAGCCTTTCTCGCTACGGTATTTAGTATCTTGGAGCTCTGTGATATTTTGCTGTTTGCTTAATTTCTCCACGTGAGTGAAAGAAATTGTATTTAAATATAAGAGGGATACAAGGTAAAGGGCGAGGAGTTGTCCGTGGGGAGGAAGCTCTGGGTAGCGCATGCTTTTAGTGGACTGCATCGTTAGCTGATTTTACTTTATATTTGCAGAGTAATTAACATTTCTAATATTTATTGAAACAGCTTAATTTGCACACCCTGTATTGTATACAAAAGAATAATGTATAAAATATGAGAATTAAGTTTAAGTTAGAATTGTGACCCTGATTCTTTGTGGCAGAACTTTCCATTGCCCGGCTTTCTGAAGAGTTCAGCGAAGCTCTTAGTGCTTCCCGACATCTGTGCCATAACTACTTGAAAACCTGCAGGTTTCCTATCATTTTTTATATCAAAATAATCAGTGTGAACCGTTGTTGGACCTGAGTCCGCAGATATTTGAGGTGATGGGAGCCTCCAGACGTCTGACTAGATTCACTAGCATGTGCCTTTTGCCTGTAACTCTTGAGTTTAGCAAAACCTGTAATTCAGAAGTCACTTTTTTAATGTCATCACGGTCGATTCCCACCGTGTTTGGATTCTTTTCCTTTGGATTCCCGGCAGCGTGCTGCTCGGTGCCTGGCACGGGACACACGCCGGGGAGAGGAGTGTCTGCTGCGGCAGAGGCCCTTCCTCCACGCTCTCGGGGCCGGCCTCGCTGGCTGCGGCAGACGGTTTGCGGTTGTCGCACGTCAAGAAGGTCACCTTCCACGAGCCGGGGAGACTGCATCCGTCAGGCCTGGACGGATGTGTTTAGTTGTCATGAGTCCCCGTGGGGCTACACCACCGTCCACGTCACCTCCACACAAGAGCTGTGTTTCAGGAACCAAATCACGCGATTGGGTTTTCAGTCTCAAAATAATAAAATCTGTCCTGTGCGGGAGGACGGCCTTTGTGGATCTGCTCTGTTTTTATGTCACAACTTAAACGTGATTGCCTACTAGTCCCTTAAGATAACATTTCTGCTTAATGGATTTTTGTTGTAAAATTATATCCGTGTCCCCAGATGAAACACACCAGCTGAATCATGATGAACAAAATGAAAATAATAAATAAGGGAGATTTCGTCTGACGGGTTCTCCAGACCCAGAGAGGAGGCCGTGTCGGCACCTTTGCGGAGCCGGGTGGCGGGAATTGTACATACGTTAGTTAGTGTGTGTGTGTGTGCACATCCCCACGGGATACGGCCGGCCTGGTTAAGTGTGGCGGGGTCGGTAAAACTGAAAAGTGTTCTCATGCCAATTGTCGTTTTCTCTTACTTGTAAGGTGAAATTTAAATCAATCCCGTGTCTCTGTTAATACTTTTTTTTTTTAAAAAAAAAAAACAACCCTAAAGTTAGAACCTATTTCTAATTAGACCAAAGTAAATGCAAGTTGCATAACTTACTTTGAATATCATGGATATGCTCTAAATTTAAATTTTAAGAAGAAATACCATTGGAATTATGTTGATTATAACTGATTTTAAGGAGTCACAGTGAAATGCATAAGATCACTTTGAACATCATGTTTCTTAAAAACATACTTATATTCTCACAAAAGTTCTATAAAATATATTTGTTAGTTTAAAAATTTTGTATCAAAATATTTGGAAAATTAGAAGCTTCTTTTTAACATGTGTTGATATGACTTGAATTATTATTTTCTAAAATTAAGAGCCCTGTATCTACCTGTACATCTTTTCACATATCATTTAAGCCTTTGTCTTACTATTATTGTTGATTTGCAGCTTAGTTATTACTTAGTTTTTCTTTATAAGAATGCCATCAATGTGCATGCTTTTACGTTTTCCAGAAAAGGGTGTGTTTGGATGAAAGCAAAAGAAAAAATAAAATCTTTCACTGTCTCTCATGTCTGTGCTATTTAACATTTTGCGACCCAGAAATTCCCCAGCGGTCTTCTGTTCCTTTGATAGGCTTTGTGGCTGGTCCTGCATTCTGAGCTTACAAAGTTATGATATTTTTTTGTAAATGTTGAGCAAGTTTTAAAAAATACACTACAGTACTCATAATCGCAAAGCAATATATTGGTTTCATTATATAAACTCATCTGTGTATCTTAGACGACGTATGCAGCGAGTATTAGCTGCTTGACGGTTCTGTAATCGAGGCTGTCCCACTGAGACTTGGCCAGTGCCTAAAATCAGCCAGGCCGCTAAGTACGTGCCAATCTGGGTAATGCCTGCTTCCTACATACTAATGATTTTTTTTCTTGTCTTCCATTTCCATGTGATTTTGTTTCATTTACAGTGGTACCAAGTTTCCTTTATATCCAGACGGCGACGACATAGGCTTTGTTTTTCCTTTGTAAAGTTTCATGGTTTATTATTACATTCACTGAAAAGATCTGCCTCAATAAAGTGATCTTTTAAGTAGATGGACCATTTAAAAAAAATGGACCATTATAAAAATACAGTACATAAAAAATTTGCCCACCAGGTTACAGACACAAAGTAACTGCCGATACACATTTGACTCACACTTAAGAAGACAGAGGAATGTCTATCGTAGGTTGTAACCATAATAGTATTTGTCCTTAACGTCTTGGATTGAAGAAAAGGCTGCCTTGGCAGATACGTCCAATGCCACCTTGCAGGAGGTCACCCGTCAGTAGGATTTTTTTTTGGGGGGGGGAGGGGGTTAGACCATTTCTTTATGATGAGTTATACCTACTTTTAGATGAAAGATCAGCTACCTTGGAATGTCGCGTTACCATTTAGTATTTTGTCATTATAAACAGACTAACCTAACACAAGCGTTGGAACGAGAGCCGGGCCTTACTCAAACCAGTAATTTGGAAACATGGAGATGTTTGACAACTGGGTGGGTAAAATACCCACGTAGTTGAATTTAAAGCTTCATTCAGATATTTTGAAGTCCCAGGTATATAAATTATTTCCGTTTACAGTAGCCCTGAATCAACATTATGCCCAGGATTTCATCTGATCCCTTTTCCAGTCTGTGGACAAGAAAATAAATCCATTACTTTTACTAACTGGGGAGTCGTTCTCCGTGTGGTGAGGTGAGGTCAGAGACTCATCCCTTCTCCCAAGCAGGGCGAGAGAAGAGCGGCATTTCTCAGCCCCTCCAAATAGAAAGCTCCGTTGATTCTGTCCTAAAGAAAATACCCTCTGTAGAACACGCTCAGTTAATGTTTATTGATGGCCAGTTACTCCATCCAGATTAATGTTGGTTCATGATTTTATATGTGAATATTTAAGACCTGCTCTGCAGTTTTATAAATCGTTGTGTCTTAAAAAAAAAAAAGAAGAAGATACTACTGATACATCCTTTGTGTTCAGGAGGAGAGAATATTGGACCAGCCTCTTGTCTCCTTATGGTATGTTCAGAATAAATTCTGATTTACGTCCTTGGCTTTACTGGTGCTTCATTAATCCAGCAAAAAAAAGGAAAATATAAATCTCAAGAGTGACTTCGTGATACATGATGGCAAAAGATCTACTGGGTGATAGTTACTTCACATCTATGTGAAAACGTGCGTATGCTTTGTGCATGTGCATGTTTTACCGCCAAATAGCTGCAAGATGCATTTTTTTTATTTTTTATTTTTTTATTGGAGATGAATTATTTTAGAATCGTGTTTTGTTTTGATAACTTGCCGCGATTTGTTGGGTGCTTGCCGTGTGCCGGGCCGTGTGCTGACCTCCCAGGTGTCTCCCGCCCTCCACACACGTTGACCCCGGGTCCTGTCGCTCAGCCCGGGCGCTAGTGCACTGCCGGGGTTTGAGCCCTGGTCCTCCCAGCTGGTTCTCCACCTTAGACTAGTTACTTAGAGTTTCTGTTCCCGCTTGCTGTTATCTGTTTAAGTTTTCTCATCGGTAAATCACTGACGATAATTGCATTTACCTCAAAAGGTCGTTGGTGACTCAGTAAGTTACGAAAGCACAGGTTGTAGTTCGTGAAATGTGGCAGGTGCTAGTAAGTAGACCTTGTTCTTCAACTTCTCCTGTTCCCAGCAGGTGAGGAAACGGGGACTCGGAGAGTTGGAATAAAATACCCAAAGTCACGCTGATTCTTCTAGCAGAAACACGTGCCCGTTCTCTTCCTCTTAACCAAGGTGTGGAGACGCGGTGTCTCAGACTCCCGGGTGCCTGTAGGGCCTCGGTCGTGACTGTAATCGTGGCCACGCAGAGATGTTTTGTTTAAAACCTACATCAGGGGATCCCTGGGTGGCTCAGCGGTTTAGTGCCTGCCTTCAACCCAGGGCGTGATCCTGGAGACCCAGGATCGAGTCCCACGTCGGCTCCCTGCATGGAGCCTGCTTCTCCCTCTGCCTGTGTCTCTGCCTTTCTCTCTCATGAATAAATCTTAAAAAAAAATAAAATAAAACCTAAATCAACACAGAGGTTGCAAAAGGACAGATTTTCGGTATTTGTTTCAAAAGCGTCACAGTCTTCAAAAAAAGTCACAGTCTCCAAACGGACCCCAGGTGGGCTTGAGGGCTGGGGGGTCGCGCGGTCCCGGCCTGCGAGGGCTGGCGTGCGACGGCAGGGCCCAAGGTCTCTCCACGCCGGGTGCGGGGTGCAGGGGTGCGGTAAGGTTGGAACCAGCCCATGGGACGGGGGCCTGTCGGGGGAGCCCAGCCGGGAGTGGGAGCACGCTCTACCTGTTCCGCTCCCTCCTTCATCAGGTGCCCTGGCGACCCGGGCCGATGAGGGCAGCGACCCCAGGGTCGGGGACACTGCTTGGAGGTGATGGTCCTAAAAATGTGTTTTGATGCCCCGTCAGCAGGAGTGTGAGCGGTTACGGGGGGCCTCCGTGGTCGGCTCTGCCCGTGGCCCTGCGCGCGCCTCGGGTCCCACGGCTCAGGCTTGTCTGTCCGGGTCCCGGCTCGGTCCCCAACCCCGGGCCCACTGGCCCGGAGCACCGTGCCGCGGGAGGTCAGTGAGCGCGCGGAGCCCGGCGGGGCCGCCTGCCGTCCACGGGGCAGCAGGAGCCCGGCCCGGACGAGGAGCTCGAGGAGCACGGCCCGGGACCCTCGGGGAGGAGAAATGAACGACAGGGCCTCGGGGTCGCAGCGGAGCGTCCGGAGGAGCTGGGAGCGTGTCCGCCTGGACAGCACCTGGGGGAGCCGCCCCCCGCTGGCCGTCCTGGGTGTCTGGGTGTCCCGGCCCCCACGTGGCTGCTCCAGCCGGGGGCACAGCCCCTCCCGAGGGGTCCCCTGGGGCGCCCAGCAGGCCCAGGTGGGAGGAGGTGAAAGGTGGGCCTGCCGGAGCCCCCGCATCGGGGGGACCCCCGTGCCCAGCACCCTCGTGGTCGGGAGGTGGCTGTCACCTGCAGCCACGAGGAGCCCACGCGGTCACTGCCGGATGATGCGGGCGCAGCGGAGCCACAGCACGGCCCCACCGCGGGCCACTGTGTGGCCCCGCTGCTGGAAGCCAGGCTCCCCCGAGGTCGTCCCACCCCTTACTGTCTGTCGCTGGTGAAGGAGACGTGGGGAGGCGAGAGTGTGCCCTGGGGTGCGGCCCCGGGTTCGAATCCCTCTCCGGCGCCCGCCAGCCCGGGCACCTGCTCTGGCCCGTCTCTCATTTGTCCATCACGAGCCACGGATGCTGGTGGCCTGTCCCGCCAGGAGGGTTAAATGGAGCGACGCACCTGGAGGACCCGAGTCGCACCTGCCACTTGGAGGGAAGCGCTCCCCTGGCGCCCTGAGCCCCGACGAAGGCCATGAGCCGGTGTCGGGGTCCCCTTGGGGCCGGTTCCTGCACCCCCGTGCCTTTGCCGTGAACCACCTCACTTGCGCCTTCTGCCCTAGGAACCAGGAACGTTCTTGTTTTAGCTTCTGGGTGCGTCGCGCTCTTCGCCATGTGACCCACGCAGCCTCGACGCCTGAAATGAACTAAAGTAGATTAAAAACCCTGAGGGCAACCCGCACATCCGTGTGTCTCCACCCCTGCACCCCGTGTCCCGGCCCGGGTGCTCCAGGCTGGGGGGCCGCACCCCCTGGTGGCGGCTCTGACCCCGGAGGCCCCACCGCTGACCCCGGGCCCCGCCGGGCTCAGCGGCAACAGGCCCAGGCCGGGCTTGGCTTGAAGGCAGCGCAGCGCACGGGCTGCTGGGCCGAGCGCACCTGGGAGGGGGCTGGCGGGTCCCGGAGCTGCGGCGGGGGTGCGGGGTCACTTCTACGGACGGGGCCGGCTGCCCGAGCCTCCCCCTTTCCCGCCTGTCACCCTCACACACGCGGCCCCAGCCCGCTGGGCCTGATGCGCCACCACCTGTGTCCTCAGGAGAGTCCCCCTGACGGTGGCTGCCTCGTGCTTCCAGCAGCTTCATCTCTCCTCACTGCACCGCCTCCCTGCACCGCCCCCCACCCCCGGGCCCCGTGGCCCCCAGATTCCAGGCCAGGACACAGCCCCCCACTTCCCCTCCACAAGCACTTGCCCACGCGGTGGCCCTTGGAATGTGGGCCGTGCTGAAGAGTAAAATGCACAGCGGACTTTGTTGAATTAGAAGAAAAGGTAGCTCATTAGTAACTTCTATTGCTTACACATTATTGTAATAACATTGGATATATTGTGTTCAATTAAATGTATTAAAATTTCGCCTTTAAAAAAAAATGTACCTGGGGCTCCCTGGGTGACCCAGCGGTTTAGCACCTGCCTTTGGCCCAGAGCACGATCCTGGGGTCCCGGGATCGAGTCCCACGTCTCTGCCTGCCTCTCTCTCTGTGCATCTGTCATGAACAAATAAATAAAATCTTTAAAGAAATAAAAAATAAAATTAAAAAAATGCACCTACTAGAAAATTAAAGGTTCCATAGACGTCTGGCATATATTTCTATTGGGCTTCCCTGCCCGGAGACTTAACCACAATTCCCAGCTCATGTCAGGCTCCCAACAGGAGAGCCTATTGTTGATTCAATAGCTCGAAATATGAAGCCCGACATCTTATGATTAGATTAACCGTCTTATCAGAATAAATGATTACAGATTTTTGAAGGAAGGATGCTTTGACTTTACACTCTGATGCCAACAAATCCCTTTTAAAAGTACACGGTGTACACAGTAAATGTTTAATAAGCGATGTGGAAGTCATGACTCAGAAGGATCAGCGAGGAATTACTGGTGTGCACGACGGTAAAGTGCAACCAAGAAACAGAATCTGAAGAAATGTGACAAACACTGAATTGTGTCACTTCGGATGGGCTGACAGCGGACCCTACCTCGTACGAGTCTCTGTTGTTTCTGCATCCTTGCGTTTTAAATTGAATTTTAAGTCAAAAAAAAAAAAAAAGTTAAATCTAGGCCCACAGGTGGTCCTGCTGGAGCAATGTCATCTATGAAGACGATTCCGTAGCGTGGCAGCACCGCTGGCTCAGTAAGTCACCCCCGCTCCTCCTTGACCCCTCGCCCACGCGTGAAGGGGATGAGCAGAGTCTTCCAATGTGCGGACGACGGAGAACGCTGCGGCATCTGAATGGCTGTTCCCTGGTTCTACGATCCCCAATGATTAATGCAAATACTTGTTGGCTGTTGTGTCTGCCTGCAATAAAGGGCTAAAGCCCTGTTCCTTCTGCCTCTTTCATTCCTTCCCAAAGGAAATTGCTTGGGATGAACTGCGTTGAAAGCCAAGACTGTTTATAGTGGCCTCGGAAGGCATATTAAAAACGGTGGCAGCAGGGGCAGCCCGGGTGGCCCAACGGGTGAGCTCCGCCTTGGGCCCAGGGCCTGATCCTGGAGTCCCGGGATCCAGTCCCACATCAGGCTCCCTGCATGGAGCCTGCTTCTCCCTCTGCCTGGGTCTCGGCCTCTCTCTCTCTTTCTCTGTGTCTGTTATGAATAAATAAATAAAATCTTTAAAAAAAAAATGGTGACAGCACAAGCACGAGAGTTTCCGCGAGGCAGCAGCTAATAACCCTGAGAAGTGCCTGGGAAGCTGGGGGACCCCCTGCGCTCCGTGGGTCAGCCCGGCAGGTGCCCAGGGGCCCACAACCTGAGGACGTGGGTGAGACGGCGGCCGGGCCGGGCCCACCTTCAGATGCAGACGCGCGGGCGCAGCAGACGGAAATGGGGCTTGGTTAGGATCTCACGGGCCGTGGAGACCCAAGGAGGCCCCGGCCCTGCCGCTGCTCAGCGGGTTGAAGGCGACCACCCAGTAGGGTCGGGACTCTGTGGTAAGGACAGACTATGGCTGGGAGAAGGCGCACGATTCGGAAATCGCCTTCACATACGGGGCACACGTGCGTGTGCGTGTGCGTGTGTGTGTGCGAACATGTTTCCCGCTGACCGCGAGGCTCCTGCAGGCTGTCGAGCGCCGC
The DNA here is from genome assembly GCF_011100685.1 of Canis lupus familiaris. Classification (NCBI taxonomy): domain Eukaryota; kingdom Metazoa; phylum Chordata; class Mammalia; order Carnivora; family Canidae; genus Canis; species Canis lupus. The sequence goes on along the minus strand of NC_049237.1, from coordinate 55,628,567 downwards.
CTTCTCGTTTCCCAGGCGGAGGCCCGGCCGCGGTGGCCGCCGAGGCTGCTGCGCTGTGTTCCCGGCCACGGGCAGGCTTGGGCCAACCTCTGCCCTCGCGCTCGGTCCCTCTGCCCCACTCGCCCCGCGCCGTCCACTTTCTCCCGATGGCCTTGGCGAGTCGGGACGGGGCCCAGGCGGCCCTCGGGGAGTGGTTGGTTTTAAAACCCCCGCCCGAGCTGCAGGCGCCCTTGGGGGCTCCGGGGCGGCCTCTGGGACATCCGCTGCCCGGGCCGGGGCGGGGCCGCCGGGAGCTGCGCCCCAAGACTGCCTGCGGCTGCCCCTCCTGCGAGGACCGGGGCGGGGGCGCTGAGGACCACGGACGCCCCCAGAGCCATGACCACTAACTTCTGCAAAAGGGAGGGGACCCCCGAGGCGTGTCTGTGGAGGCTGCGCGGGGAGTGGCGCGGGCGCTCGGCGGGGCTGGGCTGGGCTTCAGGTGGAGTGTGGGCGCCCCAGAGGAGCCCCAGCCCAGACCCCGCGGATGTCCTTGGATCCAGGTCTTTGCCACGATTGTCTGCCACACCCTGGTGGCCGCTTCAGGGCAGCAAAGGGCTCGGAGTGAGACAAAGACCTCTGGGGGGAGCACCCTCGTGGGGAGAGCACCCTCAGGGAGGGAAGCACCCTCATGGGGAGAAGCACCCTCAGGGGGGGAAAGCACCCTTGTGGGGGGAGCACTCTCATGGGGGGGGCACCCTCGTAGGGGGAGCACCCTCGTGGGGGGGAAGCACCCTTGTAGGGGGGTAAGGGAAGCACCTTCGTGGGGGAAGGGAAGCACCCTCCTGGGGGGGAGCACCCTCGCAGGCCTCCTGCAGCGCCCTCGCGTAATGGGACACACAGCAGCTGCTCCCCGCGGCTTCTCGCCCTGCCCGCCCCCTGAAGGACCTCACGTGCGGTCCCACGGACCTCTAGCCTCTTTCGCTGCCGTGGTGGCCCTAAAGGTGTCCTCGCACCGGCCGGGCCGCCCTGCAGGCATATCGCAAACCCACAGCTTCTTGCCTGGACCACGTCCCTCTCTTGGGGCCGCATCCCCTTCGGGGGCATTTGGGGACCCGGCCCCCCCCAGCTGCAGACACCCTTGGAGGGCTGGGGGGCAGCATCTCCACCATCCTCACTGGCTGGGGCGGGGCAGCGACCCGCGGGGAGGGCTCTGCATCCGGGCAGGTGCGGGCAGGTGCGGCTGTGGTCTCCTGAGGCCCGGGTGACACGACGCTCTGCGCCTGGCTGCGGAGCCCCACGGCCTGTTCTCCACACACGCCCCCGGCCCCCCAGCACTCGGCCCCCACCCCCCAGGACCCAACCCCACCTGCCCCCCAGCACCTGCTCCCAGGTCCTGCACCCTCCAGGACCTGACCCCCTCCCCCGGCCACCCAGCCGCTCCACATCCTGGAGCTGGGCCACGACTTCCCGATGAGGAGGCTGAGGCCAGAGTGGAGAAGACGCTGGCCTGGGGCCCCCTCCTCGGGGGGGACTGGAGCCAGGGTCCCCTCTTAGGCCGTGTGACGAGGTGACTGCCATCTCGGAGCAGCAGGAAGAGGGGAGGCCTCCGCCCGGCCTGAGACAGTAGTGGAACAGCCACGACCATGGGGACCCTGAGCTTCGGTCCCCCGGACGGTGGCGGCTGAGGGACAGCAGGGTCTCGCAGATGCTCAGCACCCGCCCCACAGGCCCATCGCCCCCTGACCAAGGCAGCAGACGAGGGACAGGGGTGCAGCGGTGGGTGGCACCCTGAGCACACGGCTGCCCCGCAGGACCCCCCTCTGCCCCTCAAGGCTCCGTCCCTTCCCCGGGCCGGATGCGCTCTCAGGCCCTCACCCCCCGGCTCCGGGGGCCTCTGCAACCGTGTCCCCGCACCCTGGCCTCTGCCCCAGATCTCCAAGCGCCCCGAGAATGGAGCCGGTGCCTCCTAGGCCCGGGCCCCCTGCCAGCCCGAGCTCCTGGCCTGGGTCCGCACAGGAGGGGCTCCGGGGCCCTGGGCGGGGACACCGTGCTCCCCGGGGCCTTCCTGCCATGCTCGGGGCCCTCCTCGGCTCCCTCGCCAGCAGGAGCTACAGAGGGGCCTGGCGGGGCTGTCCCGGGAGGCGGTCCCCACAGGGCACTGCCCGGTCCAGGCGCTGGGCCCCCGGGGGCTGCGGCTCCAGCCCCCCGTCCCCCTGTAGGCTGTCCTCCAGGCTGTCCTCCAGGCCATCCTCCTCCAGGCCATCCTCCTCCAGGCTGTCCTCCAGGCTGTCCTCCAGGCCATCCTCCTCCAGGCTGTCCTCCAGGCTGTCCCTCGGCAGCTTTCCCCCAGCACTGACCTGGTCCTTGGGCTAACCCTGCGGGGAAGGCCCAGGGACGGGCGCAGGTGATGCCTAAGCCTTCACAGCCCGGGTGTGGCCTTACCTGTGTCCTCCCTGAGGGACAACCCCAGCCGAACTCTGGTCGACTCCATGGTTGGCGTCTGGCACCTTCCGGAATAACAGGAGGAGCGGCTCTGATGCCTCCTCACCAGATTTTAAGTCCGCTCAAAACCATAGCGAGGCCTCAGGTGGCCCCCTTGGGAGAAGGTACCACAGGTGAGGCTGCTGGGGGTGGCGGTGACAGGCCGGCTGCTGATGGCCACACTTCATCTGGCCTGCGGGGCCCCGAGTGGCGACGTCCTCACATCTCAAGTGCAGCCACCTGCGCCCGCCGCCACCGACCCTGCACCCCGCGTACAGCCCAGCGGGAGACGTGTGACCGGCCTGGGGTGTGCCCCCGACCTGTGAGTGTCGGACTGCATCTAGGGGCTTCTAATTTCCAGGCAGAAATCTGGCTTCGGGGCGGGTGGCCCAGCGGTTCAGCACCTGCCTTCGGCCCAGGGCATGACCCTGGTGTCCTGGGATCGAGTCCCACGTCGGGCTCCCTGCAGGGAGCCTGTTTCTCCCCCTGCCGGTGTCTCTGCCTCTCTGTGTGTGTGTCGCATGAATAAATGAATAAAATCTTAAAAAAAATAAATAAAAGAAATCTGGCTCGTAGGCCACATGGATCTTGAGCTGAACCTGACTGGCAAGGGCACCTGCTGACCAGGTCACCATGCCCCTAGCCCCCGCGCGGCAGGTGTTTCACACGTGTCACCGCATCTGCGCCCCTGTAGGAAGTAGGCGTGGTGGTTCCCACCTGGCAGCCAAGAGGACCAAGCCCCAGACCTGGCAGGGGACAGCCTCCCCCGCCCCCACCCCCACCTGCCTGACCAGCGCGTAGACCTAGAGGAAGGCCGAGGGCAGACAGGGAGGGCGGCTCCAGCTAGGGGTTCCGTGGGCAGAGTCTGGGGGTCCAGGGGTGCAGCGACATGTGACAGCGGGGATGGGGGGACGAGAGGACCGCGGCACAGGGGCGGAGAAGCAAGGGAGCCACGCCCCGGCATTCGTGGTGCGGCACCTGCGCGGCCCCGCGCCCCTGCTCTGCACCTGCGCTGCACCTGCGCTGCACCTGCGCGGCCCCGCGCCCTGCTCTGCACCTGCTCTGCACCTGCGCTGCACCTGCGCTGCACCTGCGCGGCCCCGCGCCCCTGCTCTGCACCTGCTCTGCACCTGCGCTGCACCTGCGCTGCACCTGCGCTGCACCTGCGCTGCACCTGCGCGGCCCCGCGCCCCTGCGCGCACGCTCCTGCCCATTGCTCCCACCCCAGGGGCCCACCCGGGCCTCGCTGCTGAGCACGCGGACGCACACCGGGCAAGGACCGGGCACCCGGCAAGGCCACCCGTTTGCGGCCCCGCAGCCCGGGCTCCCCACGCTCCCCAGGGCACCCATGCCGCCTCAAGCCCCACCACCCCCCACCTGCAGAGGCAGGTCTGCCCCCACCTTCCTGCCGCTCCTCGAGCGCCCCGACCGGGTCGGTTCCCACCTATGCGGTTAATCCGCAGGGGCTCGCGCGGCTCCGGACACGTGGGCGGGTCACCCGCGCACAACCAAGGGGGAGGCGGGGAGGCTCACCTGTCCGGCCCCAGGGCGCACCTGCCGGGCGGCCCAACCGCGCCCCAAAGCCCAGCTGATTCTTCCGGCGGTTCATCCTGTTTCCGACTTGTTCTTCCTGTTTACCAAGTGTCTTCCTTTGGGGGGGCGGGGGGAGCTGTGACTCAGAAAGCATGACCTCATTGTCCTGGCTCAGCCAGAAACCCAGAAAGGACGGGCCGCGCAGGGTCCCACTCCTCCAGGGCTCCTGTGCTGTGAGCGGCTCTGGTGTCGCCAGGCGGGCCCCTGGAGGGGGGACAGGGGGTGCGCGGATCTGGAAGAAAGCGAGTGTGGACGATGCCCAGACAGTGGGCTCCCTCTCTGTCCACCGCAGGTGACGCCAGAGGCCAAGACTGATTTGGGGTGGACGGTGAGCCCTCCATCCCCGCTCAGGTTGGGGCATCTGCCTGCTGGGTGGGCTCACTCTGAGGGCTCGGTCCAGGTGAACCCCGGGGGCTGAGCAGCAGGGGGGACACCAGGCAGGACTTTCTCCAGAAGGAGCTCCCCCACCCCCACCTCCGCCTGCCTCTTTCCTTGGCTCTCAGGCCTGCCCGTATGTCGGTCCAGCGCAGATCTCCCTGTTGGCAAAGTGTCCCCTCATGTTCAGGGTCTGTAAACCCACTGTTGACAAGGCAGCCCGTTGTTCTGGGGCCGAGGGGAGTCCAGTGGGAGCAGAAAGCTGTTTGGGTTCAGTGCATCATATGCCTCAACCTTCCCCCCACCAATGTGCCTGCTGCGTGCACGTGCTTCCGGCCTTGTGGGGGTTGTTATGACTCAAACTGTGTCCTCCCAAATTCATATGTTGATGTCTGAACCCCCAGAACCTCAGAATGTGACTCTATTTGGAAATAGGGTCTTCAAAGAGGTGACGGAAGTAAAATGAGGTCACCAGGGCTGGGCCTTAATCCCGTCTGACTGGTGTCCTTGTAAGAATTGGAAGAGAGCCCAGGGATGCGTGTGCACCCAGGGCGGGGGTGGGGGGCACACAGCAGGGACACAGCAAGAAGCAGCATCTACGCATCAAGGAGAGAGTCCTCCGGAGGCCCCACACCTTGACCCCGGACCTCCAGCCGCCTGTAGTTTAAGCCTCCGGGTGGGTGGTGCTTTGTGAGCGCAGCAGCCCGAGCAGCCTGACGGAGGTCAAGGAGAAATCAACCCCGGGCTCAGAGGAGGACCCGCAGTCTGGAGGTGGGACTCACGCCCCAGATGTTTGTGTTCCAGGGGAAAAGCAGCGTGCCACCCCGTCCTGCCCCGTCCTCCCTGGAGGCTGCTGGGGCCCCTGGGGGCTGGCCTGCCCCTCTCCGTGTCTGCCGGTGCCGTGCTCCCTCCGCACCCCTACCACGTTACCGGTTGAGGACACCACTGCAGGCACATCACCTGTTCACTGAGCTTGTGTCAGGCGCAGGTGAACTGAGACGGCCTTGAGGCTTTCAAATCTCCCCGCCGTCCTAAAATCACTGAGATCTATATTCCTCTTTAAAAAAAAAAAAAAAAAAAAAAAAGATTATTTATTTATTTGAGACAGAGAGAGAAAGAAAGCACAAGGGAGGAAGAGAATTGGAGGGAGAGGGAGAAACAGACTGTTCGATGAGCAGGGACCCCGACATGGGGCTCAATCCCAGGACCCCAGATCAAGACCCAGGTGCCCCACGGGATCTATACACCTCTTAGTACTGACATTCTGAATACTTGTCCGTCCATCTGGAGACCTCTTAAGGTCCGCTGTAGCAGAGCGCTTGCTCTGGAGAGTCTATAAGGACTCCCTTACCGGTGCTGTTCACTGAGGGATGCCCATTTGAGTGAATCAAATGCTTTGCAGAGCTGTGATTTATTGGAGGGGTTTGTTCATAATCTTAACTCTTTGAACAATTTTTTTGAAGATTTTATTTATTTATTCATGAGAGACACAGAGAGAGAGGCAGAGACACAGGCAGAGGGAGAAGTGGGACTCGATCCCAGGACCTGGGATCACGACCTGAGCCAAGGACAGATGCTCAACCACTGAGCCACCCAGGTGTCCCTACTCTGAACAATTAAGAATAATCGCTGTTACCTGAAGCCTTGGGAGGGGTCCCCATACATTACAGATGAGGTCTGTGACGACATCCTTGAAAACTCCTAAACGTCTCTCAAAACCCAACTCAGGGCTTCGTCTTCCCCCGCTGAGCCCAGTAGCCCCTCCTCAGCACGATCACTCTTTGTTAAACAACATGATGACATGGGCAGCCTGGGTCTAGCGCCGCCTTTGGCCCAGGGTGGGATCCTAGAGACCCAGGATCGAGTCCCACGTCGGGCTCCCTGCATGGAGCCTGCTTCTCCCTCTGCCTGTGTCTCTGCCTCTCTCTCTCTCTGTGTCTCTCATGAATAAATAAATAAAATCTTTAAAAAAAAGAACCAACCTGATGACCAGGTTGCTATGGACTGAATGCATCTCCCTGAGATTAATGTGAAAGCCCTACCGAACCCCCAGTGTGGTGATCTTCGGAGGCGGGGCCCTTGGAAGGCGCTTGGGTGAGAAGACGCCACGAGCACGGGGCTCAAGGGCTGGAACTGGCATCCTGATAAGAAGAGGAAGACACCAGGGCTGGCTTTGTCCACCCCATGAGGACACACAGCAGGAAGACAGGGTGCGGGCCTTCCCCAGACACCGGATCGGCTGGCCCCTTGACCTCAGACTTCCAGCCTCCAGAACTGCGGCGAACACACGCCTGCTGTTCAGGCCTCGGGTCGGTGGCATTTTGTGACAGCCGCTGGAGCCGACTGCCTGTGGACACAGGCTGCGTGCTTCCAGGTGAGCTGCGGTCTCCCGGAGGGGGCTCCGCATGCAGCACCCGGCACAGCTCGGCGCCCAGGAGGGTCCCCCCAGCAGGAGGGGAACGGCCGAGCTGCCGGGATGCCCGGGATCCGCCAGGCCCGCAGGCCTGAAGCAACCTAGGAGGTTATGGCATTGAAACTTGGGGCTACGGTTGCAGCCCCTTTTACTTCCAAACAAACTGGGGATACTTTAGGGGGCGAGGAAAGGCCCCTATCCTTTGAGAAGACCGTTATCAAAGGTGACCGGGATAAAGTGCAGGGTGGCTGACCGCTTCTGTAGACCGTTCCCCAGGCCTGCAGGGGCGGAGGGTGGGGGACGGCGTCCGAGCCCCCGCCTCCGGCCCAGCTCCCTGCAGGCGCTGCCACTCGGCTCTGCTTGGCCTGGGTGGACAGTTGTCACGGCAGCAAGCCCACAAGGACCGTGGGCAAGGGTGGCAAGGTTCTGCCCCACGAGGGCCCAGCCTACTGGCTCTGAAGGATTTACAACCAGCCTCGTAACTGCAGCGCCCACGCCTGGCTGGTGGGGAAAAGCCCCTCCCGGGGACCGAGGGGTTTCCTGCGGGGGGACAGAGCACCTGAGAGGCCAGGCCCAGAGACAAACAACCACCATTGATGTGGGCCCTTGGGCAGAAAGCGGCAGGTTCCCAGCACCCCGGTTCTCATGCACGTTGCAGGGTGGGGGGCGGGGGGCTTAAGTCTGTGCTGGTTTTCACGGGAAGCATCCCAGCGGCCGTCCGAGAGGGGCCCCCAGATTTAGTGCATTTGTATTTGGTGCCTTTCCCCTTGTTCCTGCCAACAATCTTGTCTGCTCTTGACGTCCCTCTCGCTTCTCACCCCCCGACCCTCCAGCCTGGGGATGGGGCCCCACCCGGTGGAGGTGGCGTGGTGCACGGAGAGGCGCCCCTTTTGCTTTTGGTCTCTCTTTTTATTTATTTATTTTTTCATAGAGTTCAATTTGCCAGCATATAGCATAACACCCAGTGCTCATCCCGCCAAGTGCCCCCCTCAGTGCCCATCACCCAGGCACCCCAACCCCCCACCTTTTGGTCTCTTGAGGCTGAAGCCCGGCTGGAAAATAATGAAGTAGGTGTTTATCCACGAGTTTTTTTTTTTTTTTGAAGACTTTATTTATTTATTCATGATAGTCACACAGAGAGAGAGAGAGAGAGAGAGAGAGAGGCAGAGACATAGGCAGAGGGAGAAGCAGGCTCCATGCAGGGAGCCCGACGTGGGATTCGATCCTGGGTCTCCAGGATCGCGCCCTGGGCCAAAGGCAGGCGCCAAACCGCTGCGCCACCCAGGGATCCCTATCCACGAGTTTAAATACAAAGGTGTGCAGCGCAAAACAAAAGCAGTTACAACCACAAGACCTGGTGGGCGGCTGGCACCAGGGCTCAGGCCACGGGGTCATGGGTCAGCCGGCACTGGGGTGGGGACAGCAGTGTAGACCCCGTGGGCCCTGCTTTAAAGAGAAGCCGTGGGTGGGAGACCCTGGCTTGACCCGCGGGGACCTGAGCCTTTCCGCATCCCTCCCCTTTCCATCCTGCCTCCCAGCTGCGGCCAGAACAGAGGCAGAGTTTTCCATCAGCTTTGCTCTCCGCAGAGGGCGACTCCCCGGCCTGCCAGCGGAAGGGACAGGACGGGGTTAGTGTCCCTGACGGTCTGGCCACGAAACTCCCCGGGCCCATCCTGCAGAGGCTGCGTCACTAGGTCTGGGAGGCTCCCAGAAACCACCTGTCTGTCGTAAGCACCTGCCAGGTGGTTCTGACCCAGGTGGCGTGGAGGAGGGAATGGCTCCCCACCGTAAGGACAGTGCTGAACAGGGGTGGCTAGTGTCTGTCCACCTCACACTTTGTACCCCAGGCAGCCACGTCCATCATCTCACAGCCCGGGAACCCGGCCTCCATGGAGGATGGGGGATGGGAGAGGCTGCCTTGTGGGGGGCCCGGGGCTCTCTGCTCTTAGCAGGAGACTGCTCGTTGCGGGGACAACTGGTTTGGGTCCCGCTGACATGTGGGGGACGGACAGATTTTCACTGCAAAATACCCAGAAATAGATATATGTGCTTTCTCTCTGGACCTCAGGGGAAAGCTATTCGCCAGAAATAGAAAGCAAAGGCCAGTTTCCGAGAGTCGCAAAGAGGGGATGACAGAGAGCCCGGCCTCTGAGTCCTGGGGTGGACGGGGACTTCAGAGGCCGGCGGCCCGGAGGAGAAACAAGCCTCAGCCTGTTCCCCGACCGGTCACCCCTTGTTTTCACGCGACGGTGGAGCATCTCGCCGCCGAAAGCTCGTGGCGAGGTCTGAAGCCGGTCGTGGCCAGAAGAGCGTTTCAGAATGTCATTAAAACAAGGGTAGGGGCCCAAGTATAACCTGCAACGTAATTCATAATTCTTAGGGTCACGATTAAAATGTGCCCGTTCCCAGCTTGATCGAAGCCGACATGGGCAGGGAGGTGACCAAGTGTGGACTTTGGCTCCCATGTCCTGCGGTCACGAGCGCGGGCTTCTGGCCCCTGCGGCTTGGTCCTGCTAAGAGTCTCCCTGAGTTCTGGTTTCTTCATTTGCAGCATCGAGAAAAGGTAAGTGTTCCTTCCCTGAGAGATCGCGGCCTTACATCTGACGCATAACAAGTGCTTGGCACAAATAATGGCAAAAATTTGCCATTATTACCTGAAGACGGTATAAGTCACTGAAAGAAGTCCAAGGAGATCAATACAAATTTTAAGCTGGTATGTTTTTCTATGAATGAGAAACTATCACCTTTAGGCTAAATAATAATAATAATAATGATAATAATAAAATAAAAATAAATAAAATAAAAAAATAAAAAATAAAATAAAATAAATAAAATAAAAAAATTCCTTTTGGCTTTTTTTTTTTTTAAAAGAACCCAAAAACACAAAACCCTCTTCCCAAACGTAAACAGGCAAATGAACTAGAGGAAATGTACAATTGCGGGTAGTCATTAAATTTCCAGGCCTCCCTCGGGACAGGGTGGAAGCCCATTGCTTCATCGCCCCAACCCGTGGAGTCATTCAAGATGCCCTTCCTGGGACTGGACGATTTTCCACGTGTGACGTCTGCGGTGCTGTGAGGATGGTTCCCACTGGCCACCGAGCAATCTGAGGCTGGTGACTAGGTGACTGCTTTCTTTCCACATGGAAAAACCGCATCGAATGGCAGAGATCACAGCCCTGGAGTCCTCCGCACGTCATGATGTCAGAAGCATTTCCTACTTCATTTCCCCGGAGTCTGACCACAGGACCGTTGACCCTGTTGGAAACATGAGAGTCCATCTGATAGAACTCGAATGTTTCCCCAACCACGGCCATGGGACTCGGTGGGCCAGCGCTGGCCGCGTGGATGTTCCTCGTGCAAACCGTGCCCGCTGCTCCCAGGATGAGTAGGCGTTCGCTTTTGCACGGGCAACAAGCTGCCGTAAGGGTTGCTCACAGACCGTGTCATCTTGAGACAGGCTTCCTTTTCAGAATTTGATCAGGAATTCTAACTCTTCAGAGAAGAAAATTAAGTGGAGAAGTTGAGGTTCTCTTAGGTCCGATGAACAATTCCGGAACATTTCTGGGTAGTCAAATTATTGGACCGAAGAACTTACTTTGAAACGCAGTTAACACAGTCTTCAGGGGAGGTTTCTAACAATAGATAAAGCCCTGCAAGTTGGCTGCTCAGACCAAAACCTGTAAAGTAGCAGGATTCACATATACGTAGTTTTCGGGGTGAGCGGAAACAGGTAAATTAGAAAAATCATCATTTCCTTCCAAAATACCAACATTTGCTTTAAAAATGTTTGGAATGCCTTAGGTTTTTTTTTTTTTTTTTTTAGATTTTATTTGAGAAAGAGAGAGAGCATGAGGAGAGGGAGGGGTGGAGGGAAACACAGATGCCCCCACTGGGCAGAAAGCCCGACAAGGGGCTGGATCCCAGGACCCTGAGATCATGCCCTGAGCCGAAGGCAGACGCCCTACTGACTGAGCCACCCGGGCGCCCCGAGTGGAAAGCCTTTAAATAGTAACCTTGCTAAAGAATTCTAGATTACTTTGTTACCAATAGTATTTTGTTTATACAAATATGTGAGTTGCATATCTATGACGTAAATATATATGAATTACAGGAACTATATTATATGCGTTACCTGAAAATCAGTAGTTCAGTCTAGCGTGGGTTTGTCGTAGACGGCAAATGTATCTGATGAGTGTTTTGCTCGCCCTCCTAGAAAAAAACCAGTTCATTCAACATGTCCCCTCTAACGTTTCCTGCATCCCTGAAGATCATCTCCCTGTTAATCTCAGGAAAAACTGAATTGTTTTGGTTCCTGTTATTATGATAACACTAATCATAAAACCTCACTTTTAAGCACATTTGATACAGACCGAGAAGAGATTTCGCAGGACGGGCACGCGGACGGCAGACACCTCCAGCTGGCAGGCTGCATCCTTTCCTACCAAGTGGAACACTCCATCGCTCCATGATGACTTTTCCTGGGAAATAGAGTCCTGGCCCTAGATGAGGATTCACCTGCAACACGCAGCAGGAAAATCCCCAGAGATGCTCCGCCACGGGTCACAGGTGCGCTCCGCACGGCTTCGGAAGAGCCCCACCCCTGGGACCCAGGGCCGTCAGCGGTGCCACCTTCTACGTCACCCTGCAAGTCTATGGCTCGTGCACTCATCCACCCCGCTCTGTGTTCACGCAGCTGGTGTTTCCTAAGCAACTTCTCTGCCAAGCCTGGTACCGTGTTAGCACCGGATCATTCCTTTCTCTTCCTTGTGATGCCACCAAGCCTGAGGAGATCCTTGCTGGGCACCTGCAGGCCAGAGTGGGCTGTTCTGTGGCCACTTAGTGACCTACTGTGGGCCAGCCGGGTCAGCAAACATGGCTTTCCCCCAATGTCTCCATCCTGTCTGGACAGACATTCTTTGGGTCCTTGGGTCCCCCAGAGGTGGCCGACAAGGTCCTCTACGTGTCGGATGGGCCTTGTCATGCAGCCTCCAGACTATTTGTCCCCCCGGTGAGGACAGCTCGGGAGGAGACATAGCTGTTACGGAAATGATGGTGCAGACCTGCAGGAGATGTGGTGCTATTGAGTGGACAACGGGAACCTGCCCCTCCTGGTGATTTGGGTGCCAGGGGACACAGCCACGCGGCTGCCAGGAGCCTTTAGACACGCGTCTTGATGTGGCCGTTTTGACACAATGGAGGCAGGGATTCATGATGCTAGGACCCCGTGTGCATGGGGTAGACTAGACTTCAGAGACACTCTTAAGTGGCTAATTTATCTCGTATTTCCAAAACAAGGGGCAGACTTTATCTCACCCACTTATCTTAACAATTGCTACTGCTGCCCCCCCCATTGCCTTATTTTACTATCTTATTTTAAGCCACTTTATTGGCATATCTTCGACATAGGAAAAGTGTACGTATTTAAGGTGTACCGTGTGATGCTTTGACATCAGTTCGCACCCTGACATGAGCATCACGGTCACACGACCCATCACCTCTGCCCAGCTGGCATGGGTGCACGTGTGTGGACATTCAGGATCTTAATTCTTAAATCTTAGAGAACTTTCAGGTACACAATCTGGTATCGCTAACCATCGTCATCACTCTGTAGCATCTCTAGGACTCTTTCCTCCGGCATTACTGGAACTTTGTGCCCTTCGGCCAACATCTCCCCATTTCCCCCCTACCCTATTTTTTAGATAAATGACCAGAAAAGCTACAAGATATTCAAGACCTTGCACAAAGTCTCAATGTTAATTAAGCCTTGGAGCTGCCAAAGTCCTTCTTCTTTTATTATTTTTTTAAAAGATTTTATTTATTCATTCATGGGAGACACACAGAGAGAGGCAGAGACACAGGCAGAGGGAGAAGCAGGCTCCCTGTGGGGAGCCTGTTGCGGGACTCGATCCCGGGACCCCAGGGATCCTGACCGGAGCAGAAGGCAGACGCTCCACAGCTGAGCCCCCCATGCGTCCCAAAGTCCTTCTTGTTTTAACACGGTGTAAGGGGAGGTAATGGGAAAATAGTCTCCAGGTTTTTATCCCAATCTCTACCCTATCCAGCCCATACATATAAAAGCATTTTTGTGAAAGAAAAAACAGAAAACAAAAACCAAAAGCACTTGCAGAGGACGGCCTGGGCAAACCAGCGGGATCCCCGGCAGCGAGGCGCCAGCAGCACCACAGCACCCACGACGCATCGCTGGGAGCACCCGTCCCCTTTCTCCCCAGCGCCCTGGTCAGTGTGGTGTCGTTGGAAGCAGGTGGCGGTCTTGAGGCCACGCCGACCGGCCGAAGCCGCGGGGCAGGGCTCCCCACACCCCGCCCGGGAGCCCGTAGTTTAGTGTTGCCAGCGCACAGCGGGCCGCCTGCCGCTTGCTCGCCCCACGATCCTCAGCTAATCACGGGACGGGCCCCGCCGTGACCCCGTCCCCCGCCCCAGCTTGCTGGGCTGCCACCACCAGGGACCGCAGACTGGGGTTTAAATTCCAGTTCTGAAGGCCGGGGGCGTGCGCTCGAGGGGCCAGCGAGCTCGGTCCCCTCTGAGGGCTGCGAGGAAGGATCTGTCGCGGGCCCCTGTCGCTGGCTCGTAGCTCATCACAAAGTCTCCCCTCTGAGTGTTGGGCTCTCTGCCCAAACTTCCCCTTTTAATCAGGACACCGGTGTTACAGACTAACGGCTGTGTCCCTCCAAAATTCACGTGTTGAAGCCCCAACCCTCTGGGTGACTGTATTTGGAGATGGGTCCGCTCAGAAAGTAACCACAGGTAAATGGGGTCGTAGGGGTGGGGCCCTGATCCCATAGGATGAGTGTCCCGCTAAGAAGGGACACCAGAGCTCGCTCCCTGTCTCTGCACCCACACACATGCGTGCACACAGAGGAAAAGCCGTGTGAGCACAGGGCAGGAAGGCCACCCCCTGCAAGCTGAAAAGACAGCCTTCGGGGAAACCAAGTCAGCCAGCACCTTGATCTTACGCTCGCACTTCGCAGAAGCGTGACAAATGCACTCCGGCCGTGTAAGCCCCCGGCCTTCGTCATGGCAGGGCGTCACGTGGCCCCGGGAAACGACGGGGCTGGTCATGTTGGATTGGGGTCTACTCCAACGGCCTCATTTGAACTTGACCCCCTCTGCAGAGACTCGTTCTCCAAATCAGGTCACGTTCTGAGGGCCTGGAGGTCGGGCCTCCAAGCTACGAGTGTAGGGGGGACAGTTCAGCCTGGAGCCTAGTGTGGGAGCTAAGAACACTACCTGCAGGCTTGTGTTGAATATTCACATGCACATCAAGCCCCCGACACGGGACGGGCCCCCTTGGCACCGGCTTCCATTACACCAGCAGCCCATCAGCACCCAGCCCCTGCTCTTAATGAAGCCTCCGGCGTCCTCGTCTCTGCTCCCTCACCTGGTGGGAGGTTGGCAGCGGAGATCAGCGGGTCTGCACACCCCTATGGAGGCCTGCTACCCAGACCACCCCGGGAGGGGTGCGTGCGGAACCCGCGTGGGCACCGTGTGGGGCCTGGCACAGGCCCGCTGCCTGTGGTCAATGCCCAGGGAGTGTGGGCCGCCCCTGCGTACTTGTTTCTTCTCTTATTTACTTTTTAAGATTATGGTAAAAAAAAAATCTGTAATATAAATTTACCATTTTAACCATCTTTATTTTTTTTAAAGATTTTATTTATTTATTTATGATAGACCTAGAGAGAGAGGCAGAGACACAGGCAGAGGGAGAAGCAGGCTCCATGTACCGGGAGCCCGACGCGGGACTCGATCCTGGGTCTCCAGGATCACGCCCTGGGCCAAAGGCAGGCGCTAAACTGCTGCGCCACCCAGGGATCCCTTAACCATCTTTAAAAGTGTACGGTTCAGCGGCATTCAGTGCATTTGCGCTGTTGGTCGGCCATCACCTCCATCCACCGCCAGAACGTGTCCTTTCCCCAAACTGACCCTCCATCCCCCTGGACACTGGCCCTGCACCCCCCTCCACCAGCAGCTGGAAACAGCTCTATCAGCGTGGCCACTCTGGGGACGTCGCGGAAGGGCCCCACGCGGCCCTGGCCCTTCCAGGCCCTGTCGCCTGCCCTAACGTTGCGCGGCCGCAGCAGCAGGAGGGGGGACCATTCCTTTCCGAGGCTCGTCCCTACCCCGTTGGTCGGCTCCAGCACATTCCGTTCGTCCTTCCCTCCTGGATGCACACTGGGGATTGTTTCTACGCCTGGGCCGTTGTTACCTTTTTGAGGACCTCACTCACCCCCAGCCCGGCCCGCGTGCCGTAGGGCATTTCCTCCTTCTCACAAGTCCTCGTGTGTCCTCACGAGAGCTGTCCTTTGCAATCAGTGTCTTTTCCTGAAGACTTACTTCTGCTCATGCAACTGGAAAAAGAGTAAAAACCAAAGGCAGGATAAGCATGCCATGGGCACGCGGGGTCGTCTGCGGCAGGAGGGCGCAGGCCGCGGGTGACGACCGGCCCTCGGGGGAAGCGCGGCTCCCTGGGGTCCCTGCGTCCTATTTTAGACATCGGGTAGGAACGCTGCGGCAGGGCAACGTGGGCTCCAGCCCGGGAGATTGCCACATGGCTCCGAGGCGGGCTGCGGGCGGGGGAGTGACTGGCGTGGCCGAGGATCGCCTAGTTTTGTTTCAGGACACGACCCTGGCTTTTTCTCGAGAGGCAAAGAGCCACCCCCCATGCTGGCAGGCGGGAGGGGAGCAGGGCCGCGGTGAGCCCCTCGGGGCTGCCCTTCCCCTCTCCCTCCAGCACGGCCTCCGTGTCTCCGTCTGGGGCCTGTCCCTGACTCGACGCGGGCGCCCCAACGCCAGGGAGACTGATGGGGCCCACCAGCTAGAACTCATCTTGTCAAACAGATTTTTTTTATATTTTATTTATTTATTATTATTTATTTACTTATTATTATTTATTTGAGAGAGAGAGAGATTGAGAGAGAGAGACCACAAGTGGGCAGAGGGGCGGGCAGGGGGAGAGGGAGACGCAGACTCCCCGCTGAGCAGGGAGCCCGATGCTGCGCTTGATCCCAGGACCCAGGGTCATGACCTGAGCCGAAGGCAGACGCTTGACCCTCTGGGCCACCCAGGGCCCCCCCCAAAGAGAGTTTTCACACCAGCTCCATCTGGATGTCCTCCCTCCTGTGCCAATAGACACTTGTCACCACAATCAAATGACTGCTCTCGGGACCCGACTCAACTCGTAATTGGGGGCGCACCAGCCAAGGGGACCCTGATGACCGGGGGAGGCCGATGTCTCCACCCGACCTGGCTTTTGTTTAACCGAACTTCATTCATTCAATCGACAAGCACGCGTCCGACTCCTTTCGTGTCTCGGGAGGTGTGCCAGCCTCCCGCGGGTGTGACAGCCGGGTCCCTGCCCTCGGGGGCTACGTCTCGTGCACGGCAAGCGGGGGGCGTGTGGATGAGAGCCTACGTGGGTGCCCACTGTTCGAGTGCTCCTGAGGCCGGGCCCCTCACCTCGTTCCTCTCCGCGGGTCCGCCTTCCTCCTCGGCCACTCACGCCCGGCACGCCCTGGCCTTGTCGGGGTAACAGGAGCCACCCCTCCAGAATCCCAGGGTCCGAACATGCGCGTCACCCTCGGCTTGCCCCCTCCAGCGCCCCCGGCTATCCCCATCCTCAGGCACTGGGGCCCTGTCCCCACTGCAGCCCCATCGCCCCGATTCCCTGCCCACCCCCCAGCGGCAGCCCCCCCGCCACGCCCCGCTTTCCCCCCTCGGCAAAGGCCAGGCCCCGGGGCAGCCCACCTTGCTGTGGGTGGCACACGGCACTGCCCGGTGGCCGTCGTCCTCAGGCCTGCAGTGCTGCTCGGCGAGCCCCGAGGGCCCTTTGCGCTGCGTCCCCCGAGGGGCGCACTGGGACCCCACCCTCCGGGCCGCGCAGACGGCGATAAACACGCGACCGTGGAAGCGAAGGGGAGACTCGGTGCAGACACCAGGGCTGTCCGGGGACGCTGGGGGCTCCCCTTCCATGAGCCGTGGCCGTGGACTGTCCTGACCCCATTCTTGGGGTGCTCTGCGGAAGCACCGCCGCTGCCCCCATACATGCCTCGCTCTTCCTCGGTTGCTCGGCATCACATCCTTGTTGTCCTGAAGGCATGACTTCCCCCTTCACTGGGGGGCGCTGAGCGACACGGGGACAAATACATGGGGGGGGGCATTGCCGGGATATACAGGAGCTCTATCTTTAGTTTTTTGGGGGAACCTCCATGCAAAAAACACTATTTTCTTTTCCAGAGTGGCCGCACCAATTCGCATTCCCATCAACGGGGCACAGGGGTTCCTTCTCCGCGTCCCGTCAGCACCTGTAACTTCTCGTGTTTTCCACACGAGCCCCGCGGAGCTTGACTTGCCTTCCCCTGGTGAGGAGGGGCGCTGGGCGTCTTTTCACGGACCTGTTGGCCGTCCGCAGGCCTTCTTTGGAAAAAATGCCTATTTACATCCGCCCATTTTTAATTTTTTTTAATTATTATTTTTTTTTAGGGTAGAAGGTGAAGTGCCTTATCGTTTCTGCGGTACGCGGACAGCCACGGCTCTCATTCTAGCGGCCCGTACTCGTCCTCGCCGCTCTGTCTCCGGGGCTACTGGTCTAGCTTCTGCCCGTTTTTATTTTTTATTATTTTTAAATTCTTTTTTCTGCCTGTTTTTATTTTTTTTTATTTTATTTTTTTTTTCTGTTTTTTTTTCTGCCTGTTTTTAAATGAGATTTTTTTTTTTCCCTTGCCGTTGAGCTGTGTGGGTTCCCCTTTAACCACGTTTCAGGGCACAGTTCGGTGGCACCAAGCACCGTCCCGCTGTTCTGCATCACTGCCCATCGCCAGAAACTGTTTTCCCCCCTTTTAAAAAGATGTTACGAAAAAAATAAAAATAAAAAAATAAAAAAAGTCGTTACATTTTCCAGGAGTTTTAGGTTCACAGCGTGGTTGAGCAGAGGCCACCGAGATTCCCAGGGGTCCCCTGCCCTCCCACACGCAGAGCCTCCCCCCGGATCAACACCCCCCCCAGCAGAGCGGGACAGGTGTTAACAACCGAGGAGCCAACGGTGACGCGTCATCATCACCCGAGTCCGCATTCACGTCAGGGCTCCGTGTGGCTGTGACACGTGAACATGTGCCCGGTGACACGGATCCGTCATCGTGGTGCCACACAGAGCGTTGTCCCCGGTCGGAGCCCCCCGCACGGCGCCGTTCATCCCTCCTCCTGCCCCTGGCAACTTGTGGCCTTGCCAGGTCTCCACGGCTTTGCTTGCTCCCGGCCGGCGCGTGGCTGGAGCCGTGGCGTGGAAAGCCCTGCAGGCTGGCGTCGTCCCCTTGGTGACATGCATCCAAGATGCCCCGCGAGCCCCTCCAGACGTTTTCCGTCGTCTAAGATGGAAGATCCCTAAGGCTTACATTTCTTTTTTTGTTTTTTTTAAGATTTTATTTATTTATTCATGACAGAGAGAGAGGCCGAGACCCAGGCAGAGGGAGAAGCAGGCTCCATGCAGGGAGCCCGACGCGGGACTCGATCCTGGGACTCCAGGATCACACCCTGGGCCAAAGGCAGATGCTCAACCATGGAGACCCGCCAGGTGTCCCTTACATTTCTTAAATGATATAACTTCAATCAAGAAAGAGCTTCTGAAACGTTTCACCATCTGGGGATCCCCGGGTGGCTCAGCAGTGTAGCGCCGCCTTCAGCCCAGGCCGTGACCCCAGGGCCCCGGGATCGAGTCCCGCATCGGGCTCCCGGTGCATGGAGCCTGCTTCTCCCTCTGCCTGTGTCTCTGCCTCTCTCTCTCTCTCTGTGTGTGTCTCTCATGAATAAATAAATAAAATCTTAAAAAAAAAAAAAAACACTTGGTGCATAAACCTTTTTTGGGGAGGGATGCAGATAATTGAATCTTTGTCTAAAATCTCAATTCTCGAATTTCTCAAATATTTCAGCATCTAACATTTTTTGAGACGTAGCCCAGTAACAGGCTGGGTCAAATTTACACCCTTCTGGGTGTGGAGGGAGCGTCCTCGGCAGCCGAGGGTCTGGCTGAGCTGGTCCCTTGGTGGCCATCAGGTGGCTTCAGCTCCGGCTGGGAGGATCCCTCAGTGGGTTTTTGTTTTTTTTCATATTTTGTTTAAATCCAATTTGCCAACATATAGTCTAACAACCGGTGCTCATCCAGTCAAGTGCCCCCTTCAGTGCCCATCACCCAGTCCCCCCCAACCCCTGCCTGCCTCCCCTTCCCCTCCTTGTCTCCCAGAGTCAGGAGTCTCCCAGGGTCTATTTGTTCTTTTCCTTCCTTCCTTCCTTCCTTCCTTCCTTCCTTCCTTCCTTCCTTCCTTCTTCTCTTTCTTTCTTCTTCTTTCTTTCTTTCTTTCTTCTTTCTTTTCTTTCTTTCTCTTCTTTTCTTCTTTCTTCTTTCTTTCTTTCTTTCTTTCTTTCTCTTTCTTTCTTCTCTATCTTTTCTCTTTCTTCTTCTTCTTCTTTCTTTCTTCTTCTTCTTCTTCTTCTTGTCTTTTCTATTTCTTTCTTTCTGTCTTTGTCTTTCTTCCTTCCTTTCCTTTCTTCCTTCCTTCCTTTTTCTTTCTCTTTCTCCATCTTCTTTCTTTCTTTCTTTCTTTCTTTCTTTCTTTCTTTCTTTCTTCCTTCCACTTCCTTCCTTTCTTCTTTCTTTCTTTCTTTCTTTCTTTCTTTCTTTCTTTCTTTCTTCTTTCTTTCTTTCTTTTCTTTCTTTCTCTTCTCTTTTTTTTCTTTTCCAGTCATTACTATTTATTATGAATCTAATACACCAAGCCCCATGGTAGGCGTCCTACTTCTGTGATCTCAAAATTGCTGACAGCCTCGCGGCAGGGCAGGTGTTGATGACGCCCACCTTGTGGAAGAGGAGGTTCAGGCCCAAGGAAGGTGACCTGGCCATGGCCCTCACCGGAGAGCTGAGAACTTGGTCTGCTCCCCACCACCCCCACCGCCTCCCCACCCCCACCCCTGCCCAAGGAGGTCTCTGCTGCTCACTGACTTGTGTTATTTTCCACCCTGCATTTATACATATTATGTAAATGTTTAAAAAATTAGCATCCTTCTGTGAGATGCAAAAGTAGAAGAAAGCATCTTGGAAAAAGCGAAGTGTTTGCAAAGATGATATTGCAAAAGGCTTCATTACAGCTGATCCCACAAAGGCTGATGGTTTCCTGTTACTAGGATGCAGTAAACAGGTTCTAGAATTGGGTTTTTTCTTCCTTTTTCTGCATAAGGACTGACTTGTGGACAGGATGGAAAGGAAAGGAAGAAGGGACTTCTCTGAGCAGCTGCCCAGGCAGGGGCTGTCCACGGTGTGTACAGCACGTACCTGTGCTCCACCCAGACAGAAACCAACCCCCTGAAACACAACTTGCTAAAGAAATAAATGGAAAACGAATGACTAACATGGTGCAACTGACCAGAGTCATTGCTACCTTTTTTTTTGAGGCGTTGCTTCTGTAGGGGTCTTGACCCTAATTGTCAATCAGATGCTACTGCCTCAGTTCCCTCTTCCACGGGACTAACCCAGAGGGCTCCTGTAACTCAAGACTCTGGAAGGCTGCTGCCAGCACTTGGTGAGGACTGCCGAGCCTGCCCTCCCGGAGAAGACCCGTATGCCGCTTAAAGGAAATCATGAAAATACTCATGCGCAACAAACCCATAACTGGATATTGGATTATTTTGCCTCAACCCTCTCCCCACTGAGTGGGTAACACGGGGGCCATCTGTATACACGGCCTTCGTAACTCCTACAGGAATGGAACAAGAAGGGGGGTCGGAAGGCCCGACCCAGGGCACCTTTGGGGGAGTGAAGGATTGTCTGTGCACAGAGGGCAGCGCCTCAGGCCGTGCGAACTCAGCCCAAGTCGGAGCAGGAAGAGGAGCAGCTGGGCTGGGCTGCGGGCGACGGAGGGAGCGAGCGTGTGGCCTTTGGGGGCCCCCGGGATGGGCAGCCCTGTGGGAGCCAGCGAGGGGCTCTGAATGGGAAAAGGGGCCAGGGCTCTGATCCCGGGCTCACCCTGACTCCTGTGACCTCGGGTTGGGCAGGACCGTCCCCTCCTTCCGCCCTTCAGCCTGGAAAGGAGAGGGTTGGGCTCCGTGGCCTCTCGTTTCTTCTGGGTGTCAGCCCGAGGCCCCCCTGCTTGGGTGAGTCCCCGGGATGGAGACAGAGGCAGGGGCTGAGCCGGAGGTGGTGAGGCCGGGGAAGGGGGCAGGGGCCCGGGGAAAGGCCTAGGGCAAGATTTCTTCCTGGTGGACACTCGGACAAGCCGGGGGATCGTAGGGGAAGCATCTGGAGGGAGAGAAGCGGGGTCACTGGGGGAGGGAGGGAGGGAGGGAGGGAGGAAGCAGGAAGGGGTGAAGTAAGTGCCAGGGTGGGAGCCGGGTTTGGGGTCTTCCTAAGGAGGAGGGACAGGAGAGAGAGGAGAGGATGAGCGAAAATTCAAACCCTTTGTAGCGGGAAGACGCGGGGAGCTGAGGGGTTCCACACAGACCCGTTCTATCTTCAGGGCAGAGGAAGGTGTTGGGGTGAACGTCCTGGGCCACGTCCTAGGGTCTGATGGGAGGTGGATCAAGCATTTTCGAAAAAGCACCAAGATCCTCACTTGGAATCAAGAGGGTGAACTTCTAGTGAGCTTGGTCTCCGCTCTGCTGGTTTCCCCAGGAGCCTAGGCGACGGTGCCGATGGCCGAGCGGAAGGCCCGTGTTGCCGTCGCCTGTCCTGCATGTTGAGTCAGCTGGGCCCCCGGTGGCCCGGAAGAGGCAGGGGGTGGGGGGGGAGGGATGGGGACGGGGGAGGACGGGCCCCTGGGTAGCATGTGCTGCCCCCCCCCCCGAGCCCCGAGCCCCCGGGCCGGGCCACCAGCCCACAGGGACCTTCAGCTGGCGGCAGGGTCAGGGTTTCCTCACTCCGAGCGCCTCATGAAGGAGGAACAGCTTAGGCTCCTTCCCATTTCACTGCAGAGACAAAGGCATTAAAAAACTAGGGGATCCCTGGGTGGCTCAGCGGTTTAGCACCTGCCTTGGGCCCAGGGTGTGATCCTGGAGCCCCGGGATCGACTCCCACGTCGGGCTCCCCGCATGAAGCCTGCTCCTCCCTCTGCCTGTGACTCTGCCTCTCTCTCTCTCTCTCCCTCTCTCTGTGTATGTGTCTCTCATGAATAAATAAATAAAATATCTTTTTAAAATTGTCTCATTCAGTGAACATGTACTGAGGACGCAGGGTACCCGGGCACGGCATAAGCCCTGGGGGTGCAGGGGTGCAGGGCCCTCGGGGTCCCTGGTGCCAGAAGCTTCTGGGGAGAGGGGACCCCACGACGGTCATCTGCGCAGCAAAGCAGCTCACGGACGGCAGGACCTTCTTAAACCCGCTGCCCTGAGTGCCCGGCCCTGGCTCCTGGCGGAGCAGGAGCGTATTTAAGGAGTCAGCGTGATTTTCAGCGGCAGCGCGTCGCCCCCAGCTGGGCTGGGGCCTGTGCCTGTGCCACGTTCTGTTTGGTCAGAATGTGTCAGGTGCAGTGGCTTTGACCCGTGTCCCGCTTTCAGCTCGACCCTCTGGACCCTCTGGACCAAAGGGCAGAGGGTGTTGGAGGGAAACGGGCCATCGAGGGTGAGTCAGCACCTTAGAAGACGCTGCTCAGCCCCCATGTCCTTTGGCCTCTTGCTGACTCAGAGCCTTTTCAAAGGTTCCAGAACTGGCTGTAGATGGAAGGAACGCACCTGCGGGCCTCGCCTTGCCAGCAAGCAGGGGCCAGCGGGCGGTGCCCGGGCTGGCAGGTGCGCGCCCCGGAGCTCTTCCTGGGGTGGGGGGGGAGTTCCTCCCAGGGCCGAGGACTTCTCTCAGGGTGTGATGCTGGAACCGTCCCAGGTCCCGACCGAGGGGGACGGAGGCGCTGCCTAGACCTGAGTCCTTCCTGTGTGTCCTGTGTGTCCTGTGTGTCCCCTGGGGTCCTCGGGCCCCGAGGAAGGGCAGGGAGGTGCTGCCGTGGCCCTCGCCAAACACGGGCCGCCGCACCTTCCCGGGCCTGTTCTGGGGGTGCTTCGTATTCGCGGGGGTTTCCTTGGCCGTCACCCAACACCGCTCGCCTGGGTTAACCAACTGGTCAACACGTGTCACAAAAAGAGGCCAGAGGAGGGAAGGGCAAGAATCTAGAGGCAAAACCCCAAGGCAAAGCCCACGGCCCTGCGAGAGGCCCTGGCTGCGCCGGCTTGTCTGGCCACGAGTCCGACACTACCCTCCGGCCCTCCCAGGCCTCCGCCCCCAGGAAGCCTTCCTGCTGTTCTCCACCTTGTCACCAGCACTCTTTCCCCTCCGGGACACGTCCTCCATGCCAATGAGCCAGATCTGTCCTTCTGATCTGTTTTTACGTTTCTCGAGACGGTAAACCCTGTTTCCAAGGGCCCCGCTCCCGAGCCAGTGGAGGGAACGTTTCCTAAAGTCAAGGACATCCTTGTTTCCTTGTTTTGTTTCCTTAACAGAGTTGATTTTTTAGAGCCCTTAGAGGTCCGTAGCCAAATCGAGAGGACGGTGCAGAGATTCCCCACATATCCGCTTTCACAGCCTCCCCCACCACCCGCGTCCTGAACCATAGGGGTTCGTTTGTTACGATCGATGAACCTGCGTGGACACGTCACCATCACCCGGAGTCCCTGGTGTGCATTCGCGTCCACTGTCAGTGTTGCACGCTCCTTGGGTTTGCACAAAGGCATGAAGACACGTACCCCCCATCATGGTATCATGCAGAGCAGTCTCGCTGCCCCAAAACCCCTCTGCGCTGGGTCTACTTACTCCTCGTTTCCCCCGACCCCGGCAGCCTCTGCTCTCTTTGCCGTCTCCATCGTTTTACCTTTCCCGGACTGTCACAGAGGTGGGATCACGCGGTGCGTGGCTTCTCAGACGGGCTTCTTCCCCGCAGTGACCTGCGGTTAGGGCTCCTCTGTGTCTTCTCATGACCCGACCGCTCACCTCCCTGCAGCGGGAACACTCCTCCCCTGTCTGGATGGACCGCTGTTTCTGTGTCCGTCACCTCCCGAAGGACATCTTGGCTGCATCCAAGTTTGGGCAACTGTGGGCGAAGCTCCTATAAATACCCACGCGCAGAGTTTCGTGTGGACGTAAGCTGAAAACCCCTTTGGGTACGTTCCAAGGAGGGCAACTGCTGGGTGGCGCCGTGAGAGCGTGTGTAATCTGTGAGAAGTTGCCCACCGCTCCTCCGGGGTGGCGGCCCGTTCCCCAGCACCCCCCGCCCCAGGGCTGAGCCCTCCTGTGGCTCCGACGGCCTCCCCAGCGCCGGGTGTGGCCACGGCTTCCAGATTTCGGCCACGCTTGCGGGTGGGGAGGGCTGTCTCCTGGATTTCAGCGGCATTTCCCTGACGACATGCGACGTGGAGCGTCTTTTCACGTGGCTTATTTGCCATCAGGACAGCTTCTTCCCCACACAAAGGCAGATGCAACGACAGAGTCGCCCTGGGCTGTCACCGGGACCTGGATATTGGCCGTGTTCTCAAATTCTCCATTCCTGAAATTAGTACAAGAGCTTCCTGAAGACAGAGGCTGTACCTCCTGCCTAGGTAGCAGCTTGGGCCCGAATATTCTGGGCCGTGTCTGCTTGTGTGGTCACAGACTACTTCACCAACCTGAGCCTCCAGCCCCTCATCTGGGAAACGGGAGCATAACAGGACCTACTTTAGAGAGCTTGCTAAGAATATACACACCGTAGCTCGGAGCCCGGCACGTGGGCCACACTCAGGAAGGACAAGCTGATGGCTCGTTATTTGGAAGAACACCTAAATTCTGTGAGTTCAAAGAAGAGCTGAGCCGAGCCAGGGCAGCCGATACCATTCTCCAATACCAAGAAACGTGAAGCCGGCAAGTGGGGTGATTTCTTGCATTGTTTTCTTACAAATATTTTTTTCCTAAAAGAGGCGGCCTAGGAGCGTTTGGGTAATGGGTGGCTAGAAAAGGTTAAAACAAACAAACAAACAAAAAAAAACACGCCATGGTGGCAGCTCACCGCAGTCTAACTCCCAAAGCGAGCGTTTGCTGGAAAAACACAAGTTATAATTTCAGAATTAAATTCAGAGAGCAAGAGAAATTAAGCTAATTTTGGGACTTCACCCCGGGAGTCTGGCTGAAATGTCAGCAGAGGGGTCAGCTGGTTAATGGAAGTCGGGTTCCTGTGGCTCTTACTCACTTTCTCGACTCCGCTCAAGGCCAGCCCTGGCCTGGCCTCCTTCCTCACACCATTAACACGACAATTAATGAAGTGCTGGACCAGGCCCAGACGAAACACTTGTTTAGAGCACTTCCTCTCCACTTCACCGGCACAAACATCTATTCTGGGTTTGGGCTGTTTTCCAAGCTGGGTTACATGATGATAAACAAGTTTTTTTTTTGTTGTTGTTATTTTTTGGGTTTTTTTGGTAAGTGAAATTTTAACTGGGCACTTCACAAAACACAATTAAAAGAAAGTTATTTGGAGAAACCATTGAGCGGAAAAGTTAGAGACGTTAAGAGTTGCAAGTGGTTATAAAAATGTTTTCCACTAAGCTCTGTTTATTCCTTGGCATTTGAAAAGACCTGCTGGGACACGTTTCTGACCAGCAATATGCATTTCCCACAGATTTGGGGGCTTTCTTATATAGACCATCAATAATTATCTATCTTCTTTTAAGGATAAAAATGGAAAGTGAAAAGTTCAAGAAATCAATTAGCTGGCTTGAATCTGCTGAGAAATTCAGAACAACGTTCATGGCCGAATTTTACGAAGTAAATCAACATAATATGAAGAAGTAAATTAACCCAGAATGACACAATGAAAGGATAGTTCCCATGTAACCTCATAAATTTCCTGCTTGATGGATTTCAAGTCTCTGATTTCTAATAAAATTCTCATGAGAACATAGTATTGCTCCATAAAAACTCCTGAACTCTCCCCATGAGAAACGGCTGGTTTATAAGGGCACACGGGTTCATGGCTGTAGTTTATTTATTAAAAATTTCTCAGTAAATATATCACAGTCCAGCGGATAGCGCCCCACAATTACGGGGAGGCTGTGTATCATTTCTCCTGTCCCCAAGTATGAAGAAAAACAAGAAGAAGCACGTCAGGAACTCTCTAAACCAGGAAAAAAACAAACAAAAAAACCCCCCAAGAAACCCTGTAACCTTTTTTTTCTTTCTAGGAGAAAGTTCTATGAGAGCTGCTCCTTGATGTTACCTTTGGCCCAAAAAGGTCCCATAGGATTTTCACGTTTGCCTTAGCAAAGTCTGACCGTGCCCGCCAGATGGTTGACAGTGAGCCCCGAAAGATGCGGGACGGAGGCTTGGTGTCATCGTTGTCCCTACCGTGGGGCATGCCCTCCCGCAGAGGACAGCGCAGGCAAAGGCTGCCGACGGGGTATGGTAAGTTTTGAGGGACTCGCACGTCTCGGAGGAAAGTTGTGTCATTACATGTAGTCACAAAGACCAGGAGGTCATGGCTTACATCTCTTCACATATCTGCCACCTGGAAAAATAATCTTCACTACACGCTGTGCTTGTAATCTGTGTCAAATACTTGGCCAAAAGCATGTTGGGTCTTAGCCTACTTGATTTGACACACAATCCTAATATGTCGGCTGTCACTGTCACCCCTGCTGTGGAGACGGAGACTTTACCCAGGAAGGTGAAGTCATGGACCTCACCAGGAAGGGAGCAGGGATTCCAACTCAGGGAGGCTGCTGAATGTCAGTGCGCTACCCACCAGCCTGGGCCTCCAGCTACCAGCCTGGGCCTCCAGCTACCCACCAGCCTGGGCCTCCATGGTGCACTACCCACTGGCCTGGGCCTCCAGCTACCCTCCAGCCTGGGCCTCCAGTTACCCACCAGCCTGGGCTTCCACTGTGCACTACCCACCAGCCTGGGTCTCCAGCTACCCACCAGCCTGGGCCTCCATGGTGCACTACCCACCGGCCTGGGCCTCCAGCTACCCGCCAGCCTGGGCCTCCAGCTACCCACCAGCCTGGGCCTCCAGCTACCCACCAGCCTGGGCCTCCACGGTGCACTACCCACTGGCCTGGGCCTCCAGCTACCCTCCAGCCTGGGCCTCCAGCTACCCACTAGCCTGGGCCTCCACGTTGCACTACCCACTGGCCTGGGCCTCCAGCTACCCTCCAGCCTGGGCCTCCAGCTACCCACTAGCCTGGGCCTCCACGGTGCACTACCCACTGATCTGGGCCTCCACAGTGCACTACCCACCAGCCTGGGCCTCCAGCTACTCACTGGCCTGGGCCTCCATGGTGCACTACCCACCAGCCTGGGCCTCCAGCTACTCACCGGCCTGAGCTTCCATGGTGCACTACCCACCGGCCTGGGCCTCCAGCTATCCACCAGTCTGGGCCTCCATGGTGTACTACCCACCAGCCTGGGCCTCCACGGTGTGCTGCCCACCAGCCTGGGCCTCCACAGTGTACTACTCACCAGCCTGGGCCTCCACGGTGTGCTACCCACCAGCCTGGGCCTCCACAGTGCACTACCCACCAGCCTGGGCCTCCATGGTGCACTACCCACCGACCTGGGCCTCCACAGTGCACTACCCACCAGCCTGGGCCTCCAGCTACTCACTGGCCTGAGCTTCCATGGTGCACTACCCACCGGCCTGGGCCTCCAGCTATCCACCAGTCTGGGCCTCCATGGTGCACTACCCACCAGCCTGGGCCTCCACGGTGTGCTGCCCACCAGCCTGGGCCTCCACAGTATACTACCCACCAGCCTGGGTCTCCAGCTACCCACCAGCCTGGGCCTCCATGGTGCACTACCCACCGACCTGGGCCTCCACAGTGCACTACCCACCAGCCTGGGCCTCCAGCTACTCACTGGCCTGAGCTTCCATGGTGCACTACCCACCGGCCTGGGCCTCCAGCTATCCACCAGTCTGGGCCTCCATGGTGCACTACCCACCAGCCTGGGCCTCCAGCTACCCACCAGCCTGGGGTTCCATGGTGCACTACCCATCAACCTGGGCCTCCAGCTACCCATCAGCCTGGGCCTCCATGGTGCACTACCCACCAGCCTGGGCCTCCAGCTACCCACCGGCCCGGGCCTCCACGGAGATGCCTCCTTACCCCCAAAGAGGATGGTGTGACTCCTGAGGGCTTTTCAGGATTGTATCCTATTCACCCAGGATTCTCTTCCAACGATCCTCGGGTTCCCAGCCAACATTTGCGAAGCACCTGTGATGAGTTAATGGAACCTGTTCGTGATGTGCCACATCCGATCTTCCGGGCGAGCCTACAGAGGAGGTGAAGCCTCTGCCTCTCGTGTAACCCTCTTCTGCTGGGCTCCATACCCAAGAGCTGGACTTCATGTTTCCAGCACCTGGCACTTACAGGTGCTTGATCTATTGTTTCGATAGGAATTAAGTTTTGGGGATCCCTGGGTGGCGCAGCGGTTTGGCGCCTGCCTTTGGCCCAGGGCGCGATCCTGGAGATCCGGGATCGAATCCCACGTCGGGCTCCCGGTGCATGGAGCCTGCTTCTCTCTCTGCCTCTCTCTCTCTCTCTCTCTCTCTCTCTCTCTGTGTGACTATCATAAATAAATAAAAAATTAAAAAAAAAAAAAAAAGGAATTAAGTTTTGGTCCATTGCTGAGAAGAGAGCATAATTAAGATGGTTGTTGTTGTTGTTGTTTGATAGACTATTTTTTAGGGCAGTTTTAGATTCACAGCAAGATTGGGGAACAGTCCAGAGACTTCCCACGTCCCCTGTCCCCACCATGCACAACCTCACTCGCTCTCCACATCCCTGCCAGATAGTACCGTGTCACCACTGATGAACCTACGCCGACTCATCACCATCACCATCACCAGGCCAGAGTTTCCATCAGGGCAGGACAACGCTTGATGTCGTCATTCTACGGGTCTAGACAAAGGTCTAATGATGTGGATCCACCATATAGTATCATACGGAAGAGTTTCGCTGCCCTAAACGTCCTCTGTGCTCGGCCTGTTAACCCCTCCCCACCAGACCCCTGGCAGCCCTTGATCTTTTTACTGTCTCCATAGTTTTGCCTTTTCTAGAACGTCCTGTGGTTGGAATCACGCAGTGTGTGGCTTCTTCCTTCCACTTAGTGATTTGCTCTTCGGGTTTCCCTGTGTCTCCTCAGGGCTTGACGGCTCATTTGTCTTCAGCACCGTCGGCTAAGAAGAGCATAAGTCTCCCCTTGCAGAAATGGGAAGCACCCTCTAGCTCCGTGGACTTCAGACTAAACGTGGGAGCCAGAAACGCCCTAGAGCTGCGGGCACATTCCGGACTCCTCTGTCCCTAACGAGACATGGAAAATGACTTTTTGTCCTTAGTGGCAGCAGCAATGGGCGCCTGATCCACAGGTCCCCGTGATAATAACGCACCCCGTGGGGCAGGTCACCCACCTGCAGGCCGCTGTCCCGCACGTCTGGAATCAAGACTGAGCACGCTGAGCTCCACGAGTTGAGGGGCCTGCAGGGTATTTCACAGATGCTGACTTCAAATTCAAGGGCACTGGCTATTGAAATTGGAAGTTCCTCGGACTCCTTTCCTGGGAAATGGATAACCGCGGTTTGGAGCACCTCATTATCTCAATCAACCTTTAAGCACAGGATTTCGACAAGGACAGGTCCCCCGCGGAAGGCCCCCAGCGCCCTGAGCGCCCCCAAGGTCGGGGTGCAGCCCCGGGGTGCTTGGGTGGGTGACTGGAGGTGAGGCGCTGACACCTGGAGGATGCTGCAGGGGGAGCACCGGTGGCGAGCCTGGAGCGGCTGGAGGGGCCACAGCGCCACCTGCTGAGCGCGCGGCCCTGCGTGCGGGGGTGGAGTGGGGGGTGTGGGCAGTGCACCTGCAGGGGCCGCGGCTGGGCCGCCCAGGGCTGGGCTCCGGGTCGGGGTCAGACCCCCCTCCCCCCCCTCGGGGACCCCAAGTGCCTCGGGACTGTGAGGTGCACAGAACGCCTCCGCCCGCAGGGTCAGCCAGGCCCGCGGCCTCCCAGGGCGCTCACCTGTGCGCGCTGCAGGTTCCCACCCAGCATCCCTGGTTGTGGCCCAACAGGGTCACCTTGGGGGGAAGTGAGAGAAGAAGGCCCTTGGCCACTTACTTCAAACCCGAGTCGAAACCGAGCCAGACGGAGCTTTCGGCTGGCAGGCAGTTAAGACAGATCGCCCCAAGATCCTGGAAGTTTCTAGCACCTTACAAGATGCACCCTGGACCTGTGTCTGCCTGACTCAGAGGAGCCCCGTTCCTCCCTGGCCACTGGGTGGAAATAGATATCGGCCCCCGGACTCTGAGACCTTTGAGGATGGGAGGTGGAGCCCGAGGGTCTCCGAAGCTTTGCTGCCCCCTCCGGGGTGGCTGGCATCCCGAGCAGCCGCCTCCGTGGTCCACAGCTACAGCTGATCCCCTCCGTGTTCCCAGAGCTTCCGGCGACGCGGGGGGCACAGGCGCCTGACACCATGTGGATTCCCTTGTCGCGTGCCGCTCATCTAATCAGGGCCACTTTCTCTCCCTGTGAGGCCTGCAGGGCCTGGGAAGGGTCTCTGGCCCACCCTCTAGCCACCGATGAGGTTTCTGCCTCTTGGGCCAAGCAAGGTCACGAGACCAAAGCAAGAGGCCCCCAAACGATGTTACGGCTTTGGAGCAACTACAGGGAAGCTTTTAGTGAAAACCAGTGTGCCTCTTCATCAGGATCCAGGATGCATCTGCTTGGGGACCAGTCAACACCCAGGATGGGGGTGGAGGGGGCTCTCGTGGTCCGTGATCCCAGGAGGCCTGTCAGACTGGGTGCAACTCTCCGGAGGTCGTCTGCGTGAGGGATGGAAAGGAACAGAAGGCTCCTGTCCGTGGGCAGGATGGCTCACCCTGCGCCTCGGTGGGCCTGAGTGAGAATCCTATAACCTAGCCAGGCCAACCTATGGTACCCCCTACAGGAGAGGAGCCTGAGGGTCAGGGAATTAGGGAAGGAGTCCAGACGGAGGCCCCGTCGAGTATCTCCCACCCGGTCCCCCCACCACGCTGCGTCGCTCCAGGTGCAGAGAGCCCAAAGCTCACGTCTGTGCTGGACGAAACTTCAGGTGTAAGGACAAAAAGCAAAAAAAAAAAAAAAAAAAAAAAAAAGGCAAATCTCTGTTCTTTTATCAAACATTCTGTCTTTTAAAGTGAATTTAAGTGTTGCCTCTAAATGCACAATTATCAGGTCTACACGACATCCTTAGTTGACCTCGGTGGGTTGCTGTTTGTGTTTTCTTAGTTTCAGTTTAAAGAACACAGTAAGAACAAAAGTCCATAGTGTTTATTCCGTTCCTGGCCTCAGCTTCCCCCTCGCCCCCTCCGCCCCCACCCCAGCCTTGCCAATTTGTAAACAAATCAGAAAAATCCCCAATGGGCTGAAAACCTGTCCACGGTTTACTCCAGCTGGAAAGAATTGTGCTCCACCAGGACTCAGACCCCGTTTATAATGGAAACCCTGACGGGCAATGTTGTGATTATAGCCTTGCCATAATGAATGGATCTGTGTGGTCAAAGTCACGGATTTTTCCATGGTATTTTTCCATGGGAGATTTCCTCCCTGAGAGATGTGAGCTTGAAATCTGGATTATAGCTTTGACTTTAGAGCAGGATCTCCCCTGGCATCCAGATACCTTGAAGTTGGTGATTATATGGACTCTGGTGATCATGATGGGCAAGAGGGGATCTTAGTCAAAATGATTTTTTGGCAAGATTGATGAGGACAGGGGGTAGGGATTTGGTGTCAGGAAGCTTGTACCATCTCCCAGATTTTTAGCCAGGGAGGGTGGACTCTGCTCTCTGGGCCGGTGGCTACGTTCAAGGACAAAAAGTGAATAGGGCTGAAGGGTATTAGGGTGACCAGCCATCCCAACTGGCCTGGGGGCGGTTTGGTGTCAGCCCTGAAATCCTGCATCGCAGAAAACCCTCTAGCCCTAGGGAAACCAGGATGGTTGGTCATCCTAAATAGTATGGAAAATTGAATTAAATTCAGGAGGGCAGAAAAGTACTAGCCTGTTTTACAGAGGTTTGAAGTACAATCCTTTCTTGATGCCTAAAATATCTAAGTATAATCAGCATTTAGCTGTTTATTCAGGAAACAGCCAAAAAGAGCATTTGAATGTCCTGACTGTGCGGCACGATGTAATGTGAAAAACCACTATGATGCTGGCTAACAACTTCAGAGCTTAACCTCTCCTCCGGTTTTATTTTATTTATTTTATTTTATTTTATTTATTTTATTTTATTTTATTTTATTTTTATTTTATTTTATTTTATTTTTATTTTATTTTATTTTTATTTTTATTTTATTTATTTTTATTTTATTTTTATTTTATTTTTATTTTATATTTTATTTTATTTTATTTTATTTTATTTTATTTATTTTAATTTTTCCTCTGGTCTTTTGGAGGCACAAGCAGAAGGAGGCACAGCACGGGGATGTCGGCCCCCCCAGGAGGCTGCCGCCAAGGGTTCCGGCACCCCGGGCCTCTGCACGGTATCTTGGCTGCTCTGCAAACACCTCTGGTCTCTGCAAGAGGGATGCGGGAGAGAAGGCAGTCGGAGGCGCACCGGGGGAGCTGGGAGCTGGGGTTCGCTACCTGAGCCCCCACCTACTGCCCTCCCCGAGGCCCCGTCTGGATCCTCCCGCAGTTGCTCTGGCTGCCTCCTCAAGGGCTCTGAAAACCGCCCTTCGGGACTGGTATGCTGCCTGGGATCAAGGGGAGGGAAGGAACACAGCGTCAAAACTGAGGCCAACGCGGCTGCGGTGGGGCCAGGACGTGGGGCCAGGACCTGGGTCTGGAACCCCTGGGCGGGCCTGGGGCGAGGTGAGGGGAAGCTGTGCGGGACCTCGTTTTCTGGCTTCTCAAGAGATTCTCCAGGACACGACTATCGAACCTCTCTCCGGAGTCGCTAACACCGAGGTTTGGGATATGCAGAGCATCTGCCTCTGGATTTATAAATTCTGAGCCTTGGGGCACCCGCGGGGCTCAGGGGTTGAGCATCTGCCTTCGGCTCGGGTCGTGACCCCGGGGTCCTGGGATCGAGTGTGGCACCGAGATCCCTGCCGGGAGCCTGCTTCTCCCTCTGCCTGGGTCTCTGCCCCTCTCATGAACAAATAAATAAAATATTTTAAAAAGATAAATAAATCCAGAGCCTCATCAGGCGTGCATTAACCCCTTCTGCTGTCGTCAGTGCTGCAGCCACAGGGCTCAGGACCCTGGGACACGAGGCAGCAGTGGGGGACCGCCGCGCTACCCCCCGCCCCACGGACGTTGGGCCTGGCCACACGGCTCGTTGAGGCCATGGAGCGTGGGCAGGACTGGCAGGGCGCACGACTGCCCCCGGTCCTTGGGGAGTTTCTGGCCAGCGCATCCACTGTTCCCCTCCCCCGGGCACGTGGGGCACACGGCCTCTGACCGGCAGCCTGAAGCAGAGCGCTGGGGACCCCCGGGCCCCGGAGGGAAGCCCAAGTGCTTGCTGCTTTAGGCCGCCCCTGTGTTTCTTCGGCACCCGTGGCTCGTGCGAACTTGCCCGCACCTCCTCAAATCGGGTCCCTCTGCAGGTGTAGCGCTCCACGCGTGTTACAGAGCAGCTGTGACAAGGTGCTCCACACTTGCCCTTGTCCGAGGCTCCCTCCTGAGGTCATGGGAAGACACAAAGCTGTTGTGCTTTCGTAAACATCGAGCTATAACCGGACACACGTTTTATCAGTTTCAGGTGCACATCACGGTGATTTGACGTTCGCCTCCGTTATGATCTCATCTGTCCCCTCGCAGTCAGACTTTGTAGATAGAAGGTGCAAGACAATGAGAAGCAGACGCATATTTAAGTGGCCACAGCCGTGGGGTGGGGGCACTCCTACAGAGACAAGGGCCGAGGGGAGCTCATGGTGGCGTCACTCTGCTCCCCTCGGACGGGGGTCTGCACCTGTTGGGCCGCGGGAGCCTCTTCTGCACAGGACTCGGTCGCATCCTCCCGTCCTCGGGCATAGGCAGCAGTAGGAGGAGAGCAGGGGCCAGGTGCTCGCTTCCTTGGGGCTGCCGGCCAGGTCACCCCGGTCACCCCGCGGCTGGCTGCGTCCTCGCCAGCAGCACAGAGGGGCTCTCCGGGGCCCAACAGCCGCCCTCCCGGGGGGGCAGATGCAGCCAGCTGGGGTGCCTCTCCTCGGTTTCCAGAACTCCACCCCACAACTTTGCAGCAGGACTCACGATTCCCCCACGTGAGCAGGGGACAGGCTGTCCTGCCAGAAAGGCAGGGGGCACGTAGCAGTCCCACGGACACCTGCTTCCAGGACGGCTTGTTCGGAGGGAGCCTGGCCGGCTCAGTCGGTGGAGCGTGCCACTTTGGATCTCGGGGGTTGTGAATTCAAGCCCCACGTCGGGGTGCAGGTGATTACTTTTAAAAAGCAAAATAAGAAGAAATGAAAGCAAAATGGGACTTCGGAAAGCTTTGCTTATGGAAGTACAATCCTTGGCCATCCAGGAAAAAACTAGAAATTCGATTGCCCTCACTGGGTGTTTACCTGCCACGCGCCGCCCACCGGCTTACTCAGTCCCCAAGACACATGCTGCCACAAGCAGCGTGCAATCGCTGCACAAACACGGGCATCAGCCCTAACTCCCTGCAGGTTCTGGAGAGCCTGGGTTTCCCAGCTCTTTAAGGACGCCGGGAGTCCCTTTCCTGCACCCCGTGTGGCTTCCTGGGGCACAAAGGAAGGGAAGCAGCCTTAAGTGAAGGAAACCATGCGGGCAGGTGCAACAGCAGACGGAAGAGAGAGACCCTTGGGGCTGAAACCACGGAGTGACACTGAGCGCCCGAAGTTCTGGGGAGGGCGACTCGCGGAGGCAGTACTGCCAACAGGACTGGATGCACAATGTGGTGCTGAGCTGAGCCAGCGGCTTTTAAGCTACTACTGAGGGGCGCCTGGGCGGCTCGGTCGGTGAAGCGTCGGCCTTCAGCTCAGGTCAGACTCAGGGCCCTGCGATCGAGCCTGCTCAGAGGGGCGCCTGCTTCTCCCTCTCCCTCTGGCCCTCTCCCAGCTCATTCTTTCTCTCAAATAAATAAATAAAATATTTTTTTAAGCGATTACTAATATTCTAGGGAGAGACGCGTAGCCTCTGACGTCTGGGAGCTGGGCCGGTGCCCACAGTCAGGTCACGTCTTCTGTCGGAAGCACACGAGGTCGGAATACCTGCCGCAGACGAGGCCGATGCGGAGACGGAGGTAGGAAGCCCACACCCTCCGAGCCCTTTCTCTGACCGGGTCCCAGGGCCGCCTGCAGGGGTTCGCACACCCTGGCTGCAAGGGGTCCACGTGCGGGCCACCCCCCCCCCGCCCAGGGCTCTCGACCTCCAGGGCCTTGGCCCTTCCCTCTGTGTGTCTCGCTGGTGCCCCAAAGACCCCGACCGCAAAGACTGAGACAAGGGGTGTAGTGAGGTGGAACCGTCTGTCCGGTCGCTGATTCACGGTAGCCAGGGCATTCGGTCCCCGCTGGGCCCCTGCACGGGGGGCGACAGGCCAGACGTCCTGGCTCAGAGAAGCGCCTTCTCCCATCCTGGGCAGAGTCCCCAAGGCCGCAACCCATGCCTTCCTGACAAAGAGCCTCCCCTTGAGCAAACCCTACTCAGCCACCCCCCCCCCAAACTTCTCACCGAGGTCTCCTTCCAAGTTTCTCTCTGCTTTGTCCAGGGTTAGCAAGAATCCTAAGTCGACGTGAGCAGAAGCCTCGCACTGGAGGTCCGACCACCATGCGCACCTGGTCCAGCTCCCCGGGCCGTCCCCAGGTGATGTGGGGCCCCTGGCCTGCCGTCACCCGAATCCTCTCTGGCTGCTTTAGTCAGAGCCTGGCCCTTACCCCTCAGGAGACTTCCACCCCCAGGTCCCCTCCCTGCTCCTTGGCCGTCAGGCCCCGACCGTCCATGCTGTACCCGGGACAGAGGCCCATGTGGGCTTTCCTCTTAACCCCTTACTGCAATAGTCCTTGGTAGCTTCTAGTTTTGAGGCTGTCCAGCTCTGGTTTCTCTCTGACACCCCTTCCTGGGCAGTGGCCTGGGGCTCCTAGGGCTACCTGCTGTCCCCGAAGTCCTGAGCCACCATCTGCCATCCCCCATTGGCGTCTGTGGCCAGCAGCAGGGACGACGACAGCCTGGCCGCTCACTGTGAAGTCCCCCTACGTGGCCTCTTGGGGACTGAATAGTGTCCCTGGACCCAGAGGTGTTCGGTCAAGGCAGGAAAGGACCACCCGCCGGCAGCGCCCCGCCGTCCGTGTCTGCACGGCCTCCTGCATCTGCGGGTCGGGACTGTGCTTTTCGAACCAGCTCAGAAGGAGGCCCACGGAGAGGACGGAAACGCCCGTCCTCAGGAACCCATTTCAGGGGAGAGCTGAGCTCACAGGGAGCCTCGCACATGGACCAGAGTGGGGGGACCGTGTGGGGGTCAGGGGAGGAGAGGAGCCCCCTGACTTAGCTGCCGGCCGGCTGGCCTGGGGGAAGGAGGCCTGCGTATTCAGCAAAAAAAAAAAAAAAAAAAAAAAAAAAAAAATTTTAATTTTTTTTTTCCTGCTAGAGGAGTCTCAGGATATTTGCATTTTCACGTAGGCCGATGATTGTAAGCACCGCTTTCTCCTCTGCATCATCCTCCTACGAGGTTTCATGGAAGAATGCAGGAAGAAGACGTTTTCAAGAGGTTAATGACCACTCAGTGTCGGGAGAAGGGAGCTGGAGTAAGAAGCCGGATGGAAACAGAACCAGAGTTCTGCTCTGGCTTTGCCTTTGAGTTTCCTAGAAGCCACAGCAGCAAAAGTAAAGTGAAACAAAACACAATGGGATCATACGGTTCCTAAGAGAAAGCAGGCAACTTTGACGGGACGCCGCTGTGTGTCCTCCCCCGACTCTGACGGGCGCGTGTGCCTGTGCACACGTGTGTGTGTTTGCAGGGGAGCTCACAAATGGCCTGGTCCAGTCCCTCGGGCTCCAGTTGTGCAAACTGAGGTCCAGAGGGGATGCGCTGGGGGTTCGGGTGTCAGAAATGGGATTCTCGGGTCTCAAGGCCCAGCGGGTGGCCGGCCTGCTGTCCCACCCGCCGGGCCGGGCTCAGATGAAGACACCCGGCCAGGTGGTGAGCCGGGCCTCCGGCTGCAGCCCCGCGGGCAGGCTCACACTTGGGAGTGGACGTGAGGCAAGGCTGGTCTGCGGGCCACAGGCTCCACTTTGGCAGGGACAGCAGTTCTGGAAGGTTCCGGTCCGTCGTGGGCTCCCGCTGCTCCCCACGCTCCGAGCTGCCCGGGGCTGTGCCCACGAAGCTTCTAGAGAGGCCCGGGCGGAGGATCGGGCTGATGTCGGCCATGGCAGCAGGAAACGGCCGAGGGGCCGGCCGAGGTGGGGACCGTGGCCTCCTGCCCGGGGCGCAGGTGTGCGGAGTGGCCTGGCCGCCTTCCTGCTGCGGGGACGGGCCCCCCTCGGCCGTGGCGCTGAAGTCCCGCGTGGAGCCCTCCAGGCCCTGCGCTCCTGTCCGCGCCCCCGCAGCCCTGCCCTGCAGCGGAGAAGCCGCGCCGGCTCCCTCCCCCGGGCGGCCCTGCGTCGGGGCAGGTGGCCGCTTCTGGCCGGGCGCTTGGTCGTGCTTGTCGCCGGCCAGAGACGCGAAACTGGACGCTTCCAGCAGGTCGGCTTCTGCGCTCAGGACACCTGGAATGCCAGAGCCTTTCTCCGAGGCCTGGGGGCCAGGGGGGTGACGGGGGGAGCTCTTGCTGGGGAAACAGGGGCGTCCCCTGCTGCGCGGAGTGCTGGCCCACCCCCCGCGCAGGGGGACCAAAGCGGCCAGGACTGTCTTCCCCAAAGGCTGCGTTGATCTTAGACATGTTCCCCGTTTTCAGGGCAAGTTTCAGCAACAGCCAGTGATGGTGACTGAAGAAAGGGTCCTCCCGAGCGGTCAGGCTCTCCAGCCCGGCCTCTGGGGGTGAACTCCCCCGCGCTGGGGGGGCCCTCCCCAGCGCGGTGAACTCGCCGCCGTCCTCCTGGCCTGCGCCCGGGCTTCCCCGTGCTGGAGCCGGACCCCGGGGACAGGACTCCGCGTCCGCTCCATCCCCCGCGGCGACGCCTCGGCCCCGCCGGCCGCCTGCAGACGGAGGACGGAGCAGCCCGTAGGAAGTTACCAGCGACACGCTGCCTGGAGAAGGAGACAGAGAAGCGCACGTGGTGACGCTGTGTTGCACCCCGCATCCTCCCCGCGGCTGGAGAATTCCAGAGTCTGGAATCCTGGACAGAGGAATATAAATGGGATCCGCAACAGCACCGTTGGGGGCACCTGGGTGGCTCAGTGGCTGAGCATCTGCCTTTGGCTCAGGTGTGACCCAGGGTCCTGGGATCCAGTCCCGTAAGGGCTTCCCTGCAGGGGGCCTGCTTCTCCCTCTGCCTGTGTCTCTGCCTCTCTCATGAATAAGCAAATAAAATCTTTAAAAACAGAAAAACAAAACAAAAAAACCCCAGGACTGTTGTTGGAGCATCAGAAATGGATATCTGGGGGGAAGTTAAGGAGGCTCCAGCTTCTACAAGCTGCAAATGTTTCTAAACTGAACCAAGTAATAACAAAGTTTAATCCTATTGATACCATGACTTCTTTCTTAGGGCAGCTGTAGCTGAGCCTTCTGGGTGCCTGTGGGCACACGTGCACATGTGTGCGTGTATGCGTGTGTTTGCGTGTGTGTGATGTCCAGTAGAAATGCTGATTTTGCTTTCAAATAACTGGATCAAATACTCAGAATGCAGCCATCCACACGCCAGCTGATGGAGTCCAAAACTGGGGGGGGGGGGGAGGTAAGGAATAACCTCAAAAACAAGACCCAAGGAAAGGTCAAACATATCCATCAAAAACCCCATATCAAGGAATTTCCATGAGCAGCAACAACACTTCCTTTGTGCATAAACATCTTAATCACATTGTTGTCAGTTTAATTTATTTTGATCAGAAGTGTTGACTACGGCAATAATTTCTTTAACAGAGCATTCCAGTAACCTCCCACGTTATTTCCAGTTTCCTGTTGTACTAGATCAAGTGCCTGGTTTCAGGGCGCTCGTTATAAACAGCATTTCTTGCTGAATTACCTGAAGTAGAGGCGGGCAGGAGCCGCAGGGGGGCTGGCAGACTGCTGTGTGTGGAGCTGGGGGGCCCCGAACAATGATCCCTCCGATCCTGCCCGAGGACTTTTGGGGGGATGAGGCATGGGGGGGGTGACAAAGCAGGCCTCCAGCGGGGCATGGAGACAGCCTTCCCGCGGAGGAGTGTTGGCTCCGCGGTGACCCCTCCAACCGCTTCCACACATGATTCTGAATTCTCACCGTGCCGGTGGGGAGACGGCCCCTTCTTTTATAATGAGCCACCCAAGGTCAAAAATTTGGGCAACTCACCCCCCTCCTCAGGCAAGTCCAAGTACATGCATTTAATGAGTAGCCTTTCTGCGAGGCCGTGTCATTCACAGGGCTCTGGGCTGCAAACCCAGCCTGGCATGCAGTAGGTGCTCAATAAATGTTGGTCAAGGGGGGGTCAGGATGTGAGCCAGGGCTGTCTGCTTTAGAGCTTGAGCACCTTGACAGTAGCTCACCCACCATCTCAGGCCGTCTGGGCCCCCAGCTGACCTTGCCCCCGGCTCCCTGCTCCCTCTGCCTTGGGTTACTGAGAATGAAAACATCTCTCCTCCCTCTTTAATTTTTGTTCCCCAAGTGCAGAGGGCGGCTCCCTTTCAAGCTTACGCTCGTCTGTCAGCTGGGGGGGCCCAGGGGGCTCGGCACCCGGAGTCCTTCATTCATAAAACTGAGCTAAGTATCCAAGCCCGCCAGGCACCGTCCTGGATGCCGCACGGGAGCAGCGTGTGAATCCCTCGTCCACCGCCCACAGAACGTCTGATTAGGGGACACTACCTAACCTCCTCTGTGCCACCCTCCTCAGGTCTGACCTGGGCGTAATGCAGCAGCCATGTCCTAGGGCTCCTGTTGGTAGGTAGCACGTGGTGTCACTTCTGGGGACCCCTGCTCTGTCCCTCCCCCAGGGCTAGGATGCTGGGGTGGAAGGGACAGGAAGTCGCATGCTTGACCCCAGCCAGAACCCCGGGGACAGGAGGCCCCACCCACGAGTCCTTTAGGATAGAAGTGGACAGTCTGGGTCCAGCGGGTCCGAGCACAGTCCAGCACGGCACAGGAAGGCCGGGCTCAGCTCTGAGGCCCTGGTGTGGGCATCCTGCAGCTCCCTTCGGTGCTCCGCACCTGACCCGTCCCTCCCCCTGACCCCCCTGAGCACATTCCCGCTCTTAGAGTTAGTGCACTGTAGAGTTGGCCGGAGGAGGGGGAGCAGGAAGGCGACACCGGGCCTTACCAATCAGAAATCCAGACGAGACTCCAGCGATGGTCCACAGGCTGGTCTGGGAGGCGCCCTGGAGAAAGTCGGTGGCCAACAGCAGAAGGACGATGTTCTCCAGCAGCATAATCTACGGGACCAAAGGGAGAGTCAGCACCCTGGTCGGGTGCGCGTGGCCTCGGAGACAGTGTCCTTCAGCCTTGGAGGCTCTGTCCGCGATGTCCCCTGGGGTGATGCCCACGGCCCACCGGGCCCCCCAGAAGCAGGGCCAAGGTCTGAAGAAGCATCTCTGGCCCCAGTTCTCAGAGCAGGTCACTAAAGCATCCGCAGAGTCATGATGCACGGGGGATGCACGGGCGCAGCCCCCGAGGCCACGGCGGTCCCCTCCCCGCGTCAGGCAGGGCGGAGGGAGGAGACGGCCACTTCCAACCGCACACATGTCACGTCCGCACCTTCACTGTCCCCGTGTACCAGTTTTATAATGCGATCATCGCACGTATCTGCAGGGCTCACCCTGCCACTGCGCTCCAGTAAACTAGCGTCACAAACTTCCCGAACGACGTTGGTATTGCTTTTTCGATTATTTGCCGCTTTAAAGGTAAATTTGGCCTCAGTAAGGGGAGGCTCTCCCGCTGGCCGAGCCCGGAGCCTTCGCCCGCCGTCCACCACGGTACGGTGGCAGCTTTTACAGAAGGCTCTTGGCCCCCCTCGGCTAGGCTGGCTTCTTAATTTGGGTTTCTAGTTCGGCTGTTTTTTTTCTTTTTCTTTTCTTTTTTTTTTTTTTTTTTATATTTTATTTATTTGACTTTCCTGGAGTTAAAATGGTGCCCATAAACAACCACGCAAGGCTTTCGAAGACTATTGGCCCAAGGGCGTGACAATTCAGTTTTTCTTAATGCCTCATACATGGTGTATATCATCTTCTTCTTTTTTTTTTTTTTTTGATTTTATTTATTTATTCATGAGAGACACAGAGAGAGAGAGGCAGAGACACAGGCAGAGGGAAAAAGCAGGCTCCAAGCAGGGAGCCCGATGTGGGACTCGATCCCGGGTCTCCAGGATCACGCCCTGGGCTGAAGGTGGCGCTAAACTGCTGAGCCCCCCGGGCTGCCCTAAACATACCATCTTCTAATTATGCCCATTTTATTTCCTTATTCTGAAAAATATTCTTATATGTATAAAAACTGGAAACCAGGGGCAGCTGGGTGGCTTGGTGGGTTGTGTCTGTCTCTTGGTTTCAGCTCAGGTCATGACCTTGCAGTCAAACCAGGAGAGAATTAAAAGCGTTATGAAAGCGACTTAACCATCCTAAGAATGCCCACTCTCCCCAGGCCTTTGGGGCGTGGGCGGCACCGTCTCGAAGGACCGGCAGGCATTATTTCAGTACTGAATGCCCCTCTCCATCGGCCCCATCCCTCTCTACTCTTTAAATCAACTGCGCAGCTCATCAGCTATCTGGTCCCGCTGAGTCACATTCTTAAGTTCGTCTCCAACCTCTTGCCATTTTCATAGTCGTGATCCTATCGCTTGCTGCCTGGGTCCTACGGTTTCCTCTGTCTTCCATTCCCTGCCCACAATCCCTCCTCCACGCCACTGCCAGATGACCTGCTTCCCCTCAGGTCAGACCTTGTCATCCCTAACACACCTGAACGTAGCCCCATCTCACCTTGGGGTGCTCAAGACCCCGCTCCCTGACGGTGCGGGCCATCTTGTTTACAATGAGTCCCCAATTTTCCTTTCCAGAGTCCGTCCTCTTCCAACATGCTGCCCCCACGATGACTGTGCGGGCTAACGTCACGGGCCAACCCGCCTGGGCTGAGGGACGCCCGGATGCTGGTAAAACGTTATTTTGGGGTGTGTCTGTGTGGATGTTTCCATTCGAATCTGCAGACTGAGTAAAGAACATGACCCTTACCCCCTCACCAGTACAGGGGGGCCCCGTCCAATCTGTTGAGGGTCCGAATAGAAAAAAAAGTGGAGGAATGACAAGTTCTCTCTCTTCCTGAGCTGAGACATCCATCTTCCCCTGACCTTGGTCATCGGAGCTCCCGCTTCTTGGTCTTTTGGACTCGGACTGAATCACACCACGTTTTCCTCGTTCTCTGGCTTGCAGGAGGCAGGTACCATGGCCTGTCTCAGCCTCCAAAATTGCATGAGCCAATTCCCCTAATAAATCTCCCCCTACCTCTGTCTATAAATCCTGTTTGTTCTGTTTCCCTGGAGAACCCTGACCAACACAGGGACGTTCCACCGATGAAGACTCCCTGACCAAGCCTGACGCAGATAGGCATCGCTAAGCCCTCTTCCTGACCCGGCCTCAAGCCTGGCCTCTAAAAACTGCAGTCACGGAGCATGAATGCCTTTGTCGGCCTCCCTTCCCCCACCCCGCACACATTAAGAGACTTGAACAGTCACACAGCTCCCAACAACTCAAGGCTGCATCCCTAGGGTGATGAGCTGGCCCCAGTTAAGCCTCTGCCTAAGAAAGCTAGCACTGCCAGGAAGATTCACTCTGTTCCAGCCGAAATCCGGTGAGAGACAGACAGGCCGTGAACCCCCCTTAGACCCCTTAGGTTAGAAAGCTTGTGCTTACAAATCCTTCCTCTGCCGTCCAGCCCTGCCTCCTCAAGGACCTGCGGGCTGTCTCTCTGAAGCACAAACATTCCAGATCACCCTCCCCGCTTGGGATGGGGGTGGCCGTGGGGAGCACCTTGCTCTAACTTGCAAGAACACTGCCCCCCATCATCAAGATATGCATGTGCACTACTTCCCCTCGGGCTCCCTGAGTCTTTATTTTGCTTCTGCAGCTTTGCCTGACATGCCCCTACCCCCTTCTCCACCCTTCCTTCAGGCCAACCAGGCTCATCTCCCAAGACCAGCTCGAATGTCCCCTTTTGTAAAGCCTTCTCTGATGCTCCTCTCTCACCCTCTTATGTTCCTGGGGTTTTGGGACCATCACTTCTCCGGTCACAGAGGCTGCATTCATGGGTCTATGTCTTTGGGGCCACGGAGGCTCGATCTGCCCACACTCCAGTCCCTGAATCCGTTTCAGGAGGCTGTACATGCACGAGGGAGCTGGTAACAAGGGCAAGAGGTCAAACCTGGCTTTCCAGGGTGTTCCCAACTCATCCCGAGGCCGGTCTCCCCCGCTGCAAGGGAGAAGGTAAGGGGAGGCCTTCTCAGTGAGGCTGCCCGTGGGCACCACCTGGCACTGCTTCTGAAGGACTGATGCCAGGGCCCCACTCAGACCCGCTGGGCCAGAATCACTGGCAAGGCACCTGCGATCTACGTCCAAAGCTCCCTGAGTGCCTCAGACCCCCGGCCAGGCTGAGAAGTGGGGCCCCGGGGCCCTCCCGGCTGGAACATGCTTGGCTGCGCTTGCCCGGCCACGTGGCCTGTTGGTTACGGCTGGACTCGCAGCATCAGACCAGCTGCCTCTGTCTCACTAGATGCCTGACTTTGGTGGTGGTTGTGGTGACAAGAATCAAAGAAGACTTTATTGATAGAAGAGTCAATCCACCAAGAAGATGTAACA
Source organism: Canis lupus familiaris (assembly GCF_011100685.1). Classification (NCBI taxonomy): domain Eukaryota; kingdom Metazoa; phylum Chordata; class Mammalia; order Carnivora; family Canidae; genus Canis; species Canis lupus. Next base: position 55,584,823 of record NC_049237.1, on the reverse strand, counting down.
GTTATAAACCGATGTGCTCCAAACATCAGAGGTCCTAGATTTATTTTTTTAATTTTTTAGTATTACTTTTGGGTAGAGGTCACTGGTTCATCAGTTTATATAACACCCGGTGCTCATCCCGTCACATGCCCTCCTACAGTGCCCGTCACCCAGCGACCCCAGCCCCCCAAGCCCCTCGCCTCCAACAATCTTCTGTTTGTTCCCTACAGAGTCTCTCTTGGTTTGTCTTCCTCTCTGATTTCATCTTGTTTCGTTTTTTTCCTCTCTTCCCCTATGATCTTCTGTGTTGTTTCTTAAATGCCACACATGAGTGGGATCATATGATAACCGTCTTTCTCTGACTGACTTATTTTCGCTCAGCATAATACCCTCAAGTTCCATCCACGTCATTGCAAATAGCAAGATTTCATTTTTCGGATGGCGGAGTCATATTCCGTTGTATATATAGACCACATCTTCTTTATCCTTTCATCTTTTGATGGACTTCTGGGCTCTTTCCACAGTCTGGCTATTGTGGACACTGCTGCTATGAACATTGGGGTGCAGGTGCCCCTTCAGATCATTACATTTGTAATAAATACCCTGTAGTGCAATGGCTGGGTCATAGAGTAGCTCTATTTTCAACCTTTTGAGGACCCTCCACACTGCCTTCCAGAGTGGCTGCACCAGCTTGCATCCGCACCAAGAGTTCAAGAGGGTTCCCCTTTCTCCGTGGATGCCTGGCTTTTTACACCTCAGTTTCTGCATCTGTAAAATGGGTTTCATCTCACTGAGTATTGTGAGAAATAAGACAGTTGATGAGCTTAGGACGGCGTCTGGTGCATGATGATCCTGCCCAGAACGTTAGAATCTACTACTGATTCCATCATTACTCCCAGGCCCTGAAGACGAGAACAAGAAGCCGCCGGAGGGTAGGGATAAGTCCTAGCACAGAACCTACAGAAATTCACATGCTTCATACTTTTGTTGAGTGAATCAGTGAAAGAAGCAGCCCAGACCTTCCCGCTTTGACCTTGGGGACACGGTTTCCATTATTTAAGCAAAGCCACTAACCATTAAAAGCAGAGCTGCTCCAAGCTTCCAGCCCCATCCTCCTTAGAACGTGGATTTCCAAATACTCTGCAGTCTTTTGGCTTTTAGAACAACAACAACTACTACTACTACTTTCTCTTTGCCAGCACAGCACAATTTACCCCAAAGGGCGTACTCATGGATTCAGAGCTTGTCATCTCTGTTCAAGACAGTAATTCCTTTTAGAATTTTTCCTAAGACCAAGCTGTTGCTGGTCACAGAGATATGCGTGCACGACTACACACACTCACACACACATGCACTCGGAACGCACAAAACCAGTAAAATCAGGCATCAAGAAAGCACTTTCTCGCTTTCGCCAACACTTGCCGTATAGAACATGGCCATCCGGTGTCTGGACGGGCTGTCCCAGAAGTTGAGGTAGCAGAGGATGTACACGGCCCCCACGAGCAGATTGAACAGCCTCCAGTGGCAGGTGCTGTCGACGACGTCACTCTGCTGGGCCACAAGCCAGAAGGTCATCACCAGCCAGTGGGCACCTGGAGGAGGCGGGCCGAGGGCGTCAGGGTGCGGGAGGGGAGGCGGGGAGGGGGCGAGGCAAGGACACGGTCCTCTCTGCTCTGACCACACCTGACTCGGCCTCCAGGAAGGCCGCTCAAAGCCCAGAGGAGATTCCAGGAGCACGGCAAACCAATACCTTTTATCTTTGCCCCGATTATCCCATTTGAGCCTCATAAAGGGCAGGGAACCGATTTGGGGACGAGAAAACAGAGACTAGCTTCAGTGACCCCTCTGCATCGTCGCTCCCGGGCGCCCAGCACTTCTAGTTCCCGGAGGAGACCGAACCTCGAGGCTCCCCAGGTGTTTAGTCACCGCTTCGAGAGCCAACGGCCTCTGCGTCCCAAGGAACAGGCTGCACGTGGGCCAGCTGTCATGTTCATTCCTGTATTTTAAGATGAATAATATCTCCCTGAAGTCTGAGCTGAATTTTTTTAAAAATGGGTAAAACAGCTAATCTTTCTTTGGGAGCACAGTTTCAGGAGTTTCTCCTTTCTGCCGACAGGTGTATTCATGCTCATTCGGGGCTCACGTCGGAACAGTTCTCAACGCCTCCTGTCCTCTCGCAGCACGAGCACACCGTTCCTTCCTGCACAGCGTACTCCCTGACGGCCAGAGGAGACAGCTGTCCGTGGCAGGGGACACCCGGACCCCTGCGGGGCTGCTGTCTGTACCCCGTGCGTCTAGACTGAGCTGGGGACGGGGGGCTGGCTGGGTGGAGATGCCCTCCTGGAAACAGAGAGGAGGCCCCAAATCTGGCATTCAGAAGGACTCCTGGAGGGATCTCAGAAGCTACAGTGCGTGCCATCTGCCGTTGGATGGGGTCAGGACAGGCAGGACCCTGTGCCTGTTTCTCTACAGGAAAGATTCCAGCCCGTGATCCAGAGCAGGGTCTCCGAGCAGGCCCCACGGCAGCTGCAGGGGGGCCCCGGGGCGGGCAGGGCGCCGAGGGCTGGGCTATCTAGGTATGGGAGCAGGGGCGCCTGGGGGCTCAGCGGTGGAGCGTCTGCCCTCGGCTCAGGGCGGGACCCTGGGGTCTTGGGATCGAGTCCCGCGTCGGGCTCCCTGCAGGGAGCCTGCTTCTCCCTCTGCCTGTGTCTCTGCTTCTCTCTGTGTCTCTCATGAGTAAATAAATAAAATCTTTAAAAAGAATAAAAAGTGGGCAGCCCAGGTGGCTCAGCGGTTTAGCACCGCCTTCAGCCCAGGGTGTGATCCTGGAGACCCGGGATCGAGTCCTGCATCGGGCTCCCTGCAGGGAGCCTGCTTCTCCCTCTGCTTGGGTCTCTGCCTCTCTCTGTGTCTCTCATGAATAAATAAATAAAATCTTAAAAAAAAGTAAAAAGCTATGGGAGCAGATCCCCAAAGACAGGTACTCACAGTCGCCTCCCTGGACACCCGTGGGGCTGCAGTCGACCCCACGCTCCTGAGTCTGGACTGGGCCCGACAGCTCTGACAGGCAGAGGGTGGCGGCAGCCGTGCTGACCCACAGCCGGGCCAGTGTGAAGGGACTGGGAGCCTCCCGTCGCGTCCCCCTCGAATTCCCAGCAGCCACGTCGCAGCCCCGCGGACTCTGCTGCAGAGAAGGGGCCCAGGAGGCGCCCCGGGACACCGGGCCCGGGAGCCGAGACACCGTGTGCACGGCAGCCCTGGGCAGCCTCCCAGGAGTCCAGACAGCCAGCATCCTACTGCACCCACCCGCGATGCCCCCAGGTGCCCGGTGAGCCCCCCAGACCTGAGGTTCCTGGTTGCAAACGGTGCCTTTAAGGCATGAAGTTCTGGGAGGCGGTTTGTGACTCCGCAAGTGACAGCTCGACCGGAAGCGCCGCTTACCTCCAACCACCAGGACCCAGGCGTGGTAAGCCCTGGAGAAGAGGGCCAGGCTGAGGACACGGGCCCCCAGCATGCCCATCCTCCAGAGCTGCTGGCAGAAGAGGGTGGCCCACGGGGCGGGCAGGCGGCCCGGCTTCAGGAGGCCCGCGAGGCGAGCGTAGCACACCAGAGCCCAGGACAGCGCGGCCCAGGAGCACAGGGCGCTCACCCCTGCAAGGGAAGCGGACGGCTAAGCTCGCCGGGATCGCAGGGGGCGTCCCTCACCAAGCACCCGGGTGGCCGGGTAGCAGGACAACTCTGTGCACAGACGCGGGGACACGGGGGAGGTCCCTCCTCTGCAATGCGGTGGGCGCTGCGCCCCAGCAAGCGAGGGGAGCGCTTCCTTCCTGGCCCCCGATGTCTCGGCCCAAGCAGCCGGACGGCCCTGAACACCGTATTCCCTCCCCCAGGTGCCTACACAGGAGCTTTAGTCCCAGAAATAAAACCAGGACATAAATGGTGCCAGGCCCCACAGTAAGGACGACAGGAGGACCGCGCAGTCGTGACTTTTACGTATGTCGTGTAAGCGCACGCAAGAGCGGACGCTCGGCACAGAGGAGGAGGAGGAGGAGGAGGAGGAAGAGGAGGAGGAGGATGGGGGAGAATCGGGAAGTGCCCAAGAGAAAAGAAAACAGAGAGAGAGAGGCAGAGCGAGCCTTCGCCGTCGCACATGCAGGCTGGACCCACGTCTGCGGGCCAGAGCCGCTCTATGTCCACGAGGCTCTCGGGGCCCAGCGCCTGGCTGCGCCCAGACGGCAGGGGAGAAAGGGACGTACTGGCCCGGTAAGGAGCAGCGTGGGCCCCTCCCCAGGCTGTTTTCAAGGCAACGCGGCCACCTACACTTTCTGCTGTGTGGACGGGCCCCACGCAAGGGCTGATCCCAACCACCGTCTCGTGCTGCTGAGCGCGGGCTGCCCTCTTTGTCCCAAGCAGGGGCCGTCTTGGAAGCCCAGGCCTCACTAGTCAGGCGCCCACTTCTAGTCCCCTCCAGAGGTCAGAGGGTCTGGCCTCGGGGTGGGGGGGAGCGGGGGGTGAACTCTTCTCACCTGGCACCAGCTCTGTGAAGTCTGAGGCGAGGAAAACATGCGTCTGAAGCAGCAGGTGGGGCCCGGTCTGCATCAGGGCTTCCAGAAGGCGGAGGGCAGACAGGTCGGCCTCCTGCAGCAGCAGCTGGTCGCGGCGGGAGGCTTCCCCCTCCTTCGACAGAGCGGAGGACGCAGCGTCCCAATGCCTGAGGAAGAACGGGGCCGGGTGCAGCCTAAACGGGAGGCCCCACACCCCTGCCTGCCTCCTGGCTGCGAGACGTCGGGCGTCGCACCGCAGGAGCTGCCCTGTCTCCACAGCAGGGCCCCCACCTCGGGCTGCACCCTCAAGTCATCAGGCCTAGCCCAGCTGTGCCAGGGCCATCCTGCTGCGGGGGGCTGGCCGGAGGCCCACTGTGCCCCACGTCGGGGGGAGGGCAGGGGACGGAGCGGCCCGACAGGCCTGCCGGGGCTGCCCCCTCCTAAACTCCTCTGGGAAGCTCTGCTCCGGGGACGTGGGGACGGCCTCAGGAGGCGGGGCTCTGGGGGGTCAGCGGGGCTGGGTGAGGGCAGCAGGTGTCCCCTGATGGGAGCAGCGCCCGTCCGAGGGGGAAGAGCGGCCGCCGCCCTTGGCGCTCCGAGCCCCCGCTCACACGCCCGGGGAAGGCCGCGGGAGCACCGGCAGGGTCACCGTCTGCAGCCCAGGACCCGGGCGCTTCCGTCCTCCGGGGCGCGAGCCCCCTGCCTGTTGTACCGTCCGCCGTGTGTGCGTGTGCACACGCCACATCCCTACGCGTGTGTCACCACGTGCGTGTGCTGGAGGAAGGAAGAAGTGATGCAGCTCGGGCGACGAGGGAGCGGCGGGGACGGCAGGAAGGGGCAGGTGAAGGCAGACGGGGACCGGGCGGCCGACAAGCAGACCTGGGCTTCCAGCCTCCGCGGCACACTCGTGTGTGGGAGCCGGTCCGGCGGGGAGGACACGCGTCCTCGGAAGCAAGGCAGAGAGGGGCCCGGGTGACGGTGACGTGTGAGACTCGGGGACGGGCAGGCAGTGGCTGTGGCTGTGCGTAGGCCCGGGTGGCCCGGGGACACCGCGGCGGGACAGTGGGGGCGCATGCACAGAGCCCGGGGACCGTCCCCACTCAGGGGCCCGCAGGAGAGGGAGAGGCAGGAGATGTGCTGGGGGGACAGACGCAGGACGCAGGGAGCGGGCGTGGGGCCCTCATCAAGGGCCACGGGAACCGGGTGACGTGCACGACGCCAACAGGAGGCTGGGGCGTGCAGGGCCTCGTCTCCGGAGGCAGGCGGCCCAGAGGCCAGTCCGCAGCGGTGCAGCTCGGCGGTCACGCGCCACGGGGACGCAGCAGCCCCCCCAGGCCGGGCCACCTCCCTAGGGCCGAGGGAAGGACTCAACACCAGGGAAGCTTGGGAAGGTTCCCGTTTCACTCTGCTTCCCATGCACCCACCCCGGGACCTGTGGCCGGGCTCCCGAGGCTGCTGGAAGGGGCGTGGGTCCCCACCCCCTGCCGCCCCAGGAGCCGTGTAGCGTCCGCCAAGATGAAACCACCGCCAGGCCCACTCGGCGCCGTGGACCTGGGGCTGTGGCGCAGGCTCCTCCCCGGTGCGCCCCCGGCCGGCAGCGCGCTCGGGGCAGGGCCAGGGCTGCTGACCACACCTGGCCCTGCTTCTCCCAGGGAAGAAGAACCGGAGGGAGGTCACTGTAGTCACCTGCTCCTGAGTCAGAGCAGGCTGCACCTTAAGGTCACCTGGAAAGCTCCCCCCAAGGGTCCCCCTTGGACCCTGGCTCTGCCCGCGACAGGCCCCACTCTGATCCCGGGCCAACGGGTCAGGGGCCAGCGCGGACGGGGGTCCCCTTTGAAAGGGGTTTAACCCTGGTTCCCAGGGCTCGGGAAAGATGCCCCAGGAGGAGTGTTCCTTTTTCATGACCTGGAATCCCAGAGGGAGCAGATTTTCTTGCTGAGTCTTTGAAGCCGTGATCTCTGACACGAACATCATGTCAAGAGAAAACCCCAACAATGAGGACAACAAAGAGGGTCCCGACTAAGCATCAGGGGCCGCAGCTTTCCCTCCAGGCCCGAGCCATGTGTTCTCCCAAGGTTGCTGAGGCCTTGGCCCACTCAGGGGGCTTTGCCACCTGCTGGAGACCACAGAGGTAGGCCCAGAGGAAAGGGGAGCCTGGCCTGGGAGCCCCACGCCCGCGGGGGGAAGAAACCGTACGCCCTTGAAGTTTAAGCAGGAAGAAAATCGGATCTAACGGAGCCGCAGATCCCGGGGGATCGAGTCTGGGGCCCGAGGAGGTGGTCAGCAAGGGCTCCCGGCAAAGGAGAGGATGGGCGGACGGGAGCAAGGTGTTGGGGAGCACGTGTGGGGCGGGCGGGGCTGAACTGTGGGTCCCCGCTGGGGACAGTGAGGTCGGGGCAGGAGCCTCAGGAATGAGCCTCAGGAACGGGGGCTTGGGCCTCGTTTCTAGGAAACAAAGAGCCGGGGATGGGGTGGGGTGGGGTGGGGTGGGGGGATGCAGTCCACCTGGTTTTGTGACTGGGCCATCTGGACCCCACGGCAGCAAGAGGAAGTCAGGCTGACATCACTGGGTCAGGCTCATAGGGGGGCCCGGGGGGGGGGGTGTGGGAAGGGGGAGGGCTGGTCCCTGGCTCCTGGGGGTGCTGTCTCATTCCGCGTCCCCACCGACTCCGGCCTGCATTGCTGGCTGCCTGCCCGGCCCCTGCGCTCTCCGCACTGTGCCCACTGCCTCTACTGTCCTCACGGCCATCTCCCGAGGGGCCTCATTTGACTGTTATCCTTTGCTTGAACCTTCCCATTGGGTCTCCCACGCCCAAACTCCTCCCGGCAGCATGTAGGCCCCCCTGCAGGACCCAGCCGAATCTGTCTCCAGCTGCCCTCCTCCCATCTAGAGAATTCTTACCCTGCGCTCCCCCTGCAGCAAAGTCCCAGTGAACCAAGCACGCTGGCTCTGTGAGCCTGGCTGCCTCCGCACCAGTGGGGGGGAGGGGGGCTGCTTGCTGGGTGGGCCGTGCCCCCCCACCCCACCCCCCCACCCCCGTGCTAGGGCTCCCTCCCAGACTTGAGCTTTAGTCACCCGGAGGCCTGTGCTAAGTACAGGGGCTGGGCCCCAGGCCCAGAACTTCTGGTTCCACCGATGCACTTGGAGGATCACGGGAAGTCTGCTGTGGCCCGACACGGGTCCAGAATGATGGGTGGCTGGTCCCCGACCACCCCAGGCTGTGCCCTCAGCACTGCGAACACCTCTTCTCTGCTCTGCGGAGTTCCCTTTCAGCTGTGTCCCTCCCCACTTAGGCCTCACTCAGGACCACATCTCCATCACGTGTTTCCAGGCCCTTCTGCCACACACATCTCCACGCGTGAATAGGGGCATACCGAGGGCAGCCCAGGTGGCTCAACAGTTTAGCGCCGCCTTCGGCCCAGGGCGTGGCCCTGGAGTCCCGGGTTCGCGTCCCACGTTGGGGTCCCTGCATGGAGCCTGCTTGTCCTCTGCCTGTGTCTCTGCCTCTCTCTCTCTCTGTGTCTCTCATAAATAAAAAAGGGGGGGCATGCTGAGCACATCGCACCAGGGGATGAGGGTGTAAGACTTCCAGTTGCATTAGGAACACACGCTCTAAACGGACCTTTGGAAACACAGTAATTAACCTAAGTCTGGACGGAAGCTCCTCAGCAAGCTCTGATTCGTCCTCACCGATGGCTTAAGCAAAAAGCCACACGTACCCGCTTCATCCAGAACAGTCTACCCCAGGCCACAGCTTGAAGAACACGCATATACTCCCCTCCATCCTCACACTTTTCCGCGATGCTAAACCTGAGATAGTGAACAGCTCGAGGTCTTGGCTATGGCTGTTCCTTCTTTAAATTTTTTTTTTTTGTTGTTGTTGTTATGGTAAAATGCCCATAACATTTGCCATCTTCATCATTTTAAGTGTACGGTTCAGCGGTATTTATGATTTATTAAATTAACGTAATTTAAATCGACACTACAACTGAATAGGTCCTTAATAATTTGTAGTCATTCACCGCGGTGTGCAACCCAGGCCCACCAACCATCTCCAGAACTCTTCTCCTCTTATAACCCTGACCCTCTGCACCCATCAAACATCAACTCTCCACCCCCTTCTCCCCATCCACACTCCAGGACCTAGTGTCCTCCTGCCCTGACTCACACACTCGTATTTAACATCACGATGAGATCGAAATACCCCCCCTCCCCGCAAACACCGTTCTAGTTTCTTAGTGACACTGAGTACCCCGAGGACCTCATGTAAGTGGATGATACGATAGTTGCCCTTCGGGGACTGGCTGATTTTGCTTGGCATAAAGTCCTCAAGATTCACCCATGTTGTAGCACGTTTGTAGAATTTCCTTCTTTTTAAAGACTAAGTAATACTCCCCTGTGTGCACAGACCACATCTTGCTCATCCATTCGTCTGCTGATTTGCTTCGCTCGCTTTGCTTCACGTTCTAACTACTGTGAGTCATGCTGCCGTGGGTATGGGTATACAGATACCTCTTCCAGACCTTGCTTTCAAGTCCTTAGGGAATTCCACCCAGAAGTGGAATGGCTGCATCACGTGGTAATTCTGTTTCATGTTTTGAGGAGCGGCCCTACTTCCTCCCCCAGTGGCTGCCCCGGTCTGCGTTCCCACCCCACATCCTCACCGACACCTGCTGTGTCTTGCCTTGTTGATTTTAGGTGATAGCTCACTGTGGTTTTGATTTGTATTTCCCTGAGAACGAGTGACGTTGAGCACGGTAAAAGTATTTTACGTACTCTTAAATATTAAATTTTTCCTCATCTATGCCAGCTTGCCTTCCTTACAGATCCTTAACGTTCACCTCATCTTTCTTTTTAAGAACTTTCAGCTTCCGCTAAAGAAAAATTTCTAAACCAAGGCAGGTCCTAAGGTTGGGATGAATTGGGTATTCCTTGATCACTTCATGCTGAGGTTCCAAATGAATTTATAGGCTTAAATATTTTTTTTAAAAGATGCTGGGACCATGTAGCATTATAGTGGAAATATAAACACCACATGGAGAAAAGTAGCTGACTTTGCTTTAAACAAGTAGTCACTAATGGCACGGTCAGTTGAATAGAGTCACACTTAATATATATATTATTTGGAATAAATATTATTATTGGAATAAATATAATAATATAGCAAAATATATATTATTATCTACATATTATTTGGAATAAAAATACATGTTTTCAGTGCTTATATTTTTCATAAGCCACTGTGCCTCAAGAGGTTCATGTTTTGTTGGTTTTTCTATTATTAGTAGCTGCTTCTGCATTAAAGTCACTTAAAGTGATCCATTCTTAAATGTTAGTCAGGATTGTGCAAAAAGCAATTGTTTTGGCTCCTCCTACAGGTGCTTTTGCAAAACTGCACTTTCCTGAAACCTCTTTGCAGGCCCTGAAGAAAAGTCTTGCAAAATTCAGGGTGGATTTGCTTAAAGACAGCATGTCACCCAGTTTTCTTGGTGGGAACACAAACAGGCCAGATCCTGGATGAGGAATAGATCAGCTGTTTTCTATTTCAGATTTCAAAGCTTTCTTCTAAGGCAGTGGATTTCTGTTTGTGTGTTTGGTTCACTTTTAAAATTTCAGAAACACTGCAAGCCATGTAGCTTCTTGTGCCTGCTGGGCTGTTTATAAAACTTGGAGCCATATTTTATTTTTCTCTCCCTTCGCCTATGCTCTTTGGTTTTCTTTCTTAAATTCCACATATGAGTTAGATCATATGATAATTGTCTTTCTCTGATTGACTTATTTTGCTTAGCATAATGCCCTCTAGTTCCATCCATGTCCTTGCAAATGTTAAGATTTCTCTTTTTTTGAAGATTGAGTAATCTTTTTTCTTTTTCCCTTTTCTTTTCTTTTCTTTCTTTCTTTGTAAGATTTTATTTATTTATTCATGAGACACACACACACAGAGGCAAAGACATAGGCAGATGCAGACTCAATCCCAGGACCCCGGGATCATGACCTGAGCCAAAGGCAGATGCTCAACCACTGAGCCACCCAAGGGCCCCGATGCCTGAGTAATATTTCATTGTATATATATCACATCTTCTTTATCTATTCATCCATCAGTGGACATCTTGGATCTTTCCACAGTTTGGCTATTGTGGTGGACACTGCTGCTATGCACACTGGGGTGCAGGTGCCCCTTTGAATCACTGTATCCTTTGGGTAAATCCCCAACAGTGCAATTGCTGGGTCGGAGGGTAGCTCTATTTTCAACCTTTTGAGGAACCTCCACACTGTTTTCCAGAGTGGCTCCATCAGTTTGCATTCCCACCAACAGTGCAAGAAGGTTCCCCTTTCTCCACACCCTCGCCAACATCGGTCATTTTCTGACTTATTCATTTTAGCCATTCTGACTGGTGTGAGCTGGTATCTCATTGCAGTTTTGATTTGCGCTTCCCTGGTGCTGAGTCATGAGGAGCATTTCTTCATGCGTCTGTTGGCCATGTGTATGTCTTCTCCGGAGCAATGTCTGTTCATGTCTTCTGCCCATTTCTTGACTGGATTCTTTGTGTTTTGGGTGTTGAGTTCGAGAAGTTCCTTATAGATCTTGGATACTAGACCTTTATCTCATCTATCATTTGCAAATATCTTCTCCCATTCTGTCCGTTGTCTTTTGGTTTTGTCGACTCTTTCCTTTGCTGTGCTTTGGGGATGGGGTGATTGCGTGCTGGGCATTAAGGAGGGCACGTGATAGAACGAGCATTGGGCATTACATTCAACTGATGATGAGTCTTTAAACTGTACCTCTGAAACTAATAATACACTGTATGCTAACTCACTGAATTAAGAAAAAAACTTAGAACCAAATTTGTGGCTGTGAACAACTGTGTATTTTCACTTTATCCTGTTTTTTGACATATCATTACTGTTTCTGACTTTTCTCATCTTTTTTTCCCTTTCAAATTATGTGGTTTTTCTTAAATTCCCCTAATTTTCTAAAATAAAAAGAGATACAGATGACTAGTTGTTTTTCCTGAGGCCTAATTTTCATGACTCTCTTCCTTTATCCAACTTTAGTGTTAATACATATCAGCAACACACAGCACCACTTACTAAATTTGAGGGAGCATGGAGAAGAAAAGACTGTGGAGTCACAGGTGGACACCACAGAGTGAATTGTGGGCCTGAGACAGCCCCATCCCAGCGGAAGGCACTGGATCAGAAGGGCCCTTATATAGTACCAGAAGGCAGACTTCTTGGGCAATTAGTCTGGAAGCTTCTCTCAAGTGACTAGCATCCACTCAACTCTCCTTTTGAGTTATCAAATGTTTGGTTATTTGTCCTCAAGGGCACCCCAGCCCTTAGTGGGTTTCCTACTAGGCCGGGCTGAGGGAAGGGGCTGACAATCTCTCCTGTGGTAGAAGGTGCCCAGTAGGGCCTCAAATCTTTGATGAGTCTGAGGCAAAAACCATCCTTGCTCTCCTCCCACAAGTAAGAGTTCCATCTTTTCAGAGGAGCCACACTGCTTGGACACAAAGGCCCAGCTTTGGGCAAAACTGTTGTGGTTACAGATGTGCTTTTGGTGCCTTCAAGAGATGGAGGGCTCCAGCTCTGAGGGGCCCAGTCAAATCTGGGGTGGTTGCCCGATGTCTTTATTAGAAGCGTCCTCTACCTCCTATTTGAGATTCTACGCTGTATGGAAAGGAGTCATTCCTTCTTCAGATTCAGCTAAGAAACCAGAAAACTTATTTCAGTTCCTCCAGAGAAAGCCTTGGGACAGGCTGAAGGCATAAGCCACCAAGACAGCTGATAGCACAGCCTGAGAGCTAATGTGCGCCGACTTCCTGAACACCCTTCCCATCCTGGGCATCTATGACTTCACAAACACGTGAGCGGCATGGCCTCAATAATCCCCAAACTCTTCTCCCCTTTTTTATTCCTGACAACTATGGGATTATGAGGTGGCTTAGAGCTGAAATTTGCCATTTAATAAGCTCACTGACAGACCTCTCCAGACACTCCAGGTACCAGGGATCCAGGTTCTCCCAGTGAAAACAGGATCGTACCTACAGAGGTGAGCCACAGGTAAGGCGACTGGGCACTAGGCCCATTGAGGCTGCTCTGTTTATGAAAAAAAAAAAAAAAAAAATGGGCCTGGCTCCTAGATGGCTTCATCCTGAAAAAAGGCCTTGATGCAAATGTCACCAGGCCAGCTCCATGGCCTAGTCTGTGCTAAATCCATGTCACCTTCTTCAACCGGTAGCAGGACTTTAAATACAACTGCCCTAAGCGAGGCACTTTCTATGGCTCCAGAGCCTTGACCAATAAAATGAAACAAGAGGAAGACAGAATTTGGCCAAAGACAAAAAAAAGTTTTGAAGGGTCACAGCTGCTTCTGGGAGGCGCTTCCTGATGACAGAAATGCTCAAGGAAGAGGGGATGCCTGTATGCGAGCGGGGGTTCAACGTGGGGGCTTTGGGCTTTCTTCCCACCCTGAACATTGATGACCCTCGGGGCAGGATGCATGTGCTCCTACTGCACTTAGGAAATCACGCCCCGCAGGTGAGAGGAGGCTGCGCGCTCTTACCGCTTCCACACGCCAAGCTGAAGGAGGTGGAGCACGACCAACAAGCCATGACCTTGCTGTCCATCTGCCCGGAACCACAGGTAGCTCAGAACCTGGACCAGGCAGCCCGGCAGCAGCAGAGCAAGGGCCAGCCAGCCCCAGAGGAGCTGTCCCGTGGTGAAGTAGTGAACCACGCAGCAGAGGCCTGCGGGCCGAGACGGGAAAGACAAGCGGGTGAGCGGGAGGCGGGAGGGGACAGTCAGTGAGGGACCTGCCAACGCTGCCCCCCCAGCACCAGCTGGGCTCCCACTGACCCAGCCCAGAAGCAGGCAGTGCCAGCTGGCGTTCTAGACGGGTGTGAGGTGGAATGAAGGCGCCAGGGCTTTCCAGGGGTCCCAAAACACCAGACACCACGGTCGCAGACAGGGGCTGTTGGATTGCGTAGGATAGCACGCACAAAAAGTACCTGGCACCTGGTACGTGCATTTAAAAACGCTAATCCTCCTCTCTGGGGATTTATTTTTTTAATTTGTGAGGCTGCTAGGGCAGGGCAACATAGTGGACAGAGACAAATGTAGGTTAGGATCTGCACTCCCAATCCGTGACAGTGGGGGGGGGGGGCTTGTGGGCGCGCAGCACTGCTAGATGCACGAATCACTGTACTCCTTTCATAGGATCATCGCTTGGGGTTTCCAATATTAAAGTTTAAAATGGATTTATGGGCATATAAAGCTGGGAAAGTAGTGGAAACAGCACTGCCCAGTAGGAACCCTGCAGGTCTGGACGGAGGGCCGGGAATGGCCAGGCTCTGTGCTGGGAGTGCTGGCCAGCCGGCCTTCCTGCTCCCCTCCCCTCAACACCCCCTCCCCGAGGTAAAGCAGGGTCTTGGGCACAAGAAGCCTGTGGGGTCACCGCCCGCCTAGGCCAAGCAGCGAGGAGGAGGCCCTAGTCGGTGCTAGACGGGGAGGGATGGAGAGGACAAGGTCTGCGCGGCCTCTGGGCCTCTGGGCGGGTGCTACGGGGAGGGTCCTGTGTGGTCCGGGCCTCTGAACCCCCTGCGGGGCGCCCCGGGCACCCACGGGGACAGCGGTGCCAACTGGAGACCCCAGCGCCCAGGCACCAGGTCACTCCGGGGGGAACGTTGAGGGCAGGGCCCGGGTCCCAACACGGGCTGCAGGGGCGCGGGGGGAGGGGGTGAGGCTCAGCAAACCCCTGCCCGCCCGGGACCCGCGGAGGCCGACCCTGCAGCAGGGAGCCCGGCGGGCGGGCGGGCGGGGCCTCCTCCGCGGCACCGAAAGGGTTACCGAGTTCAAACCAGAAAGGGCGCTAAAGCGTGTTGCCAACGTGCGGCCGGACGGCGGGGCCCCGGCGGGCGACCCGGGCCGCGAACCCCCACCGACCCGGGCCCACGGGGACTCCGGCGCGGGGCGCAGGCACGGCCCGGCCTTGGGGGGGCGCGGGCGGGAGGGCAGGTGCCCGGGTCCTGGGAGGCCGAGGGGACCGCGGGTGCGGGGGAGGGGGTAGGGGGGGGGGGGGGGATGGTGGGTGGGGGCGGGGTGGGGGCGGGCGGGGGGCGGGGGCGTGGCGGGCGCGGCCAAGGCTGCCTGGCACTCACTCCGCTCGCTCCGCCGCTTCACAGGTGCCACAGCCCCAGCCCACCCGGCATCCTCCGCCTCCCGCCGCCGCCCCCCCCCCCCCGCCGGCCCCCTCCCCCGCCTCCCCTCCCCCCCTCCCTCCCCCCCCCCCTCCCTCCCCGCCCCCCCCCTCCCCCCCTCCCTCCCTCCCCTCCCGCCTCCCCCCTCCCCTCCCCCCCCCGTCTCCCCGACCCCCCTCCCCCCGCCTCCTTCCGCCCCGCCTCCCCATACCCCCGTCCCCCGCCCCCTACACCTCCCCATACCCCTTGCCCTCAGCCTCCCCGACCCCCCTCCCCACTCCCCCTTCCTCCTCCCCGCCCCCCGCCTCCTGTCTCCGCCTTCCGACCCTCTTCCCCCCTCGCCCCCCCCCGCCCCCCACCTCCCCGACCCCCCTCCCCCTCCCCCTTGCCCCTCCTGGTTTACCCCGCGGGGCCCGGGAGGCTAGCGGGAGCGGGGCCGGGCAGCCCGGGGGTCTGGGGGGACCTGGGGGGGGCCTGGGGGGACCTGGGGGGGCCTCAGGGGGTGGGAGGGAGTACCCGGCAGGCGGCCCCCGGGTGCGCAGGGCCGAGCTCTGGGACCTCCCGTCGGTGCCCCGGACCAGCTGCGTCGAGGCCTGCGCCCATCGCCTCCTCGAGCTTCCTCAGAGGGCGTTGGCCCTGCTGCCCGCCCGCAAATCCATCCCGGTCCCCGTCCCCACGAGGGTGGCCCGAGGGCCCGAGGATGAACGGGGGTCGCAAAGCGCAGGAGGTGAGCGGGAAGGTTCCCGATGCCTCCCTACACCTGCGCCGCCGGCCTCGGGCCCAGGCGGTGCTGCCGGGCGACGGGGAGGGGAGGGGGAGGCGGGGGTGTGGACTCCCGAGCGGGCGGGCGATTCCCCGGAGCACTCGTGCGTTTCCTTTGGGGGCAGTTTGCAGCCACCGTCCCTGAGGCCAGGGCACTCGCGCTTCCCGTGGGGTCTGCTGTAGGGCTCGCACTGCTTTAATCAGAGGCGGTGAGGACTGCCCCCGGCCCTGCAAAAACCCTGTCGTAGAAGCAGCCACCGCTGAAGAATCTACCGTCTTGAAGGGGGAAGAGAGTTGGACCGCGCCGGGGACCTGTAGAGCGAGGGGGGGGGGGCTGCAGAACCCGGTGGTTAGTTTCCCTTCACCGAAATCAAGCCCCAGGCCAGACAGCCTCAGGCCTTCCTGCAGCCTCGCTGTGGTGCTTCTACAATGCTCTGCTTCCTGGAAGGTAGGGCTGCTTCGGCCTAAGAGGCTCCCTGCCCTACGGTCCCATCGGAGCCTCCCGGAAATCTCTAGACCCTCGCCCTCTAAGCCCACACAAGGGTACAGTTCCAAGGTCTGCGTTTTCATTTCTTTAGCTGCCGTTTATAGCAGCGTGTGGGGGCCCCCGAAATGTAGGTCCTGACCCCTAGTGCACAGGTCATGCTTGCCTCTACTCTGCATGTGCTCACATGGCTGTTCCTGCCCCACTGTGTCCTCACACCTGCCCCCCCCCTTCCTGGTGCCTGACCCACCAACCCAACACCCCACCCCTGTCCTGGTGCCTGACACCTCACCCCGACACCCCACCCCTGTCTTGGTGCCTGACCCATCACCCCGACACCCCTCCCCAGTCCTGGTGCCTGACCCGTCACCCTGACACCCCCTCCCCTGTCACCCCAATACCCCTCCCAGTCCTGGCACCTGACCCAACACCCCGACACCCCTCTCCCGTCACCCCGACACCTCCTCCCCCGTCACCCCAACACCCCTCCCAGTCCTGGCGCCTGACCAGTCATTGCAACCCCCCAGTCCCATTCCTCCCCTTTCCCGTCCAATGGCAGGGCCCAGGTGGAGCTGGAGGCGCTGGGAAGCTGTCCCTCGGGCCACCACAAGAAGAGTGTCTTCAGCGAGTTGGTTTGGGAAACTCGGCTCCTGGAGAGGCGGTTGTGGGGGCTGCGGGTGGGGCGCTGGGCCCAGCCCGGAGCAGGACCGGGCGCCGTGTTACCCCGTCGGCCACCTGAGGGTGAAGTCCCCATCCAGGCTCCTCCGTCCGTCGCAGGAGGCCCCGAGCCGCTGTTCTCCGCCTTCACCGGGGAGATGCCGGTGCCCCTCGGAACTGAACTGCGGGGTGAACTGAGGGGCGGAATTCAAGACCTAGCGCTCCCTCCTTTAAAAGTACGTGCAAAAACGAATTGCCAATGCAGTTTACTATGGAGAGTCACGGGGGAAGTTTGGGGGGGTGCATTGGGGGAGCCACTGGAGGAGCAGCCCCCCAGCAGCTCAGAACAGGCTGTGCCCGGGCCTCGCGGAGCCGGGCGGTTAGCTGACGGCTGGCAGGAGGCCTGGGCGCTGGCACCTGGAGAGAAAGGGAGACGATTCTAAGAGATTCACATCAAAGCCACACAGGAACAGTCTAACTTTGCAGGCAGGTTAATTCAAATATTTCAAGAGCCTAACTTCATAAGCTTGTCATTTGGAATGGAAGCAGGGAAGGCTGATGCTGCTGTGCGTAGACGCGCCTCCTGCCCGTGCGGACCCTCCCCGACCTGAGGAAAAGCCCGGCCCGGGCGCACCGGAGGTCTCCTTGCTCAGAACTGCGGCAGGAGCTCGAGGATGTTGATGAAGGGACTTCGTAGGTCCTCTCGATTGTTTTCTTTGCTGTGGCAAATGCCCAGCTGTGTTGTTGTTTACAAAAGAAGGAAAGAATAATCGCGGTAGAAATGATAAGACTTTGGTCTAAAATTCACGCCTGTTCTCTCTTTTTTCCCTTAGAATGACCTCATTGTTTTTTCCTGATGTGTTGCAACATCTTTTCTTCTTTTTGAAAGTTTTTATTTACATTCCAGGTAGCTAACATACAGTGCGATACTAGTTTCAGGTGTGCAATATAGTCACTCGACACTGCCTTACATCAGCCAGGTGCTCACGGCGACAGGTGCACCTCTTCCCCACCCCCACCCACCTCCCCTCTGGGGACCAACTGTTTGTTCTCTGTAGCTAACAGGCTGTGTCTTGGTTTCTCTCTCTCTCTCTCTCTTCCCTTTGCTCATTTGTTTTGTTCTTAAATTCCAAATACGAGTGCGATCTGATGGTATTTGTCTTTCTCTGACGGACTTACCTTGCTTAGTGTTATACTCTCTAGCTCCATCCCTGTCATTGCAAAAGGCAAGATTTCATTTTTTTTAAATTTTTATTTATTTATTTATGATAGTCACACACAGAGAGAGAGAGAGAGAGGCAGAGAGAGAAGCAGGCCCCATGCACCGGGAGCCCGACGTGGGATTCGATCCCGGGTCTCCAGGATCGCGCCCTGGGCCAAAGGCAGGCGCCAAACCGCTGTGCCACCCAGGGATCCCAAGATTTCATTCTTTTATGTCTGAGTCATATCCTATTGTGTATGTATCCCACATCTTCTTTATCCATTCATCAGTCAAAAAAATAAATAATCCGATTAAAAAATGAGCAGAAGACACAAACAGACATTCCTCCAAATGCAGACGCTCAGCTGGGCAACAGACACATGAAAAGATGCTCGACATCTCTCATCCCCAGGGAAATGCAAATCAAAACCACAGTGAGACGCCACCTCACACCTGTCAGAATGACTAAAATGAACAACACAAGAAACCACAGCTGTTGGCAAGGGTATGGAGAAAGGGGAACCCCCTTGCGCTGTTGGCGGGAATGCCGACTGGTGCAGCCACTGTGCAAAACAGTATGGAGGTTCCTTAAAAACCTAAAATAGAGCTACCCCACAACCCAGCAATTGCACTACTGGGTATTTACCCAAAGGATACAAAACACTCATTCAAAGGGACGCACGCACCCCGTGTTTATGGTCTACAATAGCCAAGCATGGACACGGTCCGCGCGTTACGACACCTCAGTGAAGCATGTCTGGTTTTCAATGTCATAACAGTCCAAATTGCTTCATGCACAATCACTCTGTCCCTTCAGATTCTCCTTTTTCTATGTTGCGGCTGACAACTGTGTTTTTAGGAAATTAGCCATCTTGCCATCTTTGTGACGTCCCCAGGGTCAACCCTCTGCAGAGCTGCACCATCTCACCCTCTCCTCTCCTCCCCAAGCCCCCAAGGTGTCCTCCCTACTTCTGCAGGTGTGGTGGCAGGTGACAATCGCAGGTGCGGCTACCACTGAGTTACAACTGCAGAGGCTGTGCACTCCCCTGGGGCCCGCAGCAAGACCAGGAGACCTTGGTGCTGTGCTGGTGGGAGACTCCAGAGACCCACTGTTTACATTCAAGGGTCTGGACGTTTCTGGAAATGGCTGGACTCAGGTCGCCTCATTGCCTGTCACCAGAGGGCCATCTACTGGGTGATATCAAAAGACAGGGGCAAGGGCTGCGCCAGATGGAGGCTGGTGGGGACAGTCTGAGCCTGGACCCAATGTCCTGGGCCTGGGATGGAGGGGGAAAGCTCCACAGAGCCCTCAGAGGACCAGCAAATGCAGCCCACAGAGAGCTGGGGTCAGGTACGTGGGACGCAGAGGAAGCAGCCAGTGTAGGGAGGCATCGATAAGCAGCCCATGGAGCAGAAATCCTGCTAATCTGGTAAAGTGTGTTCTTCTGGAAGAGCAGATGTGACGCAGCCCCCCATCCAAAGGCCTAAGTCAAGGGAAGCAAGGGGCGGAGGTAGGACCCCCTTCCCAACCCTCACTGCCCCCCCAGGTGTAGCCTATACATGGGGCAGGAATGTCCAATAGGATGTGAGATTCGAGTTTAAAAATAGCCCAGCCTACATCTTCATGAGCAGAGGAGATGCTTTAATAATTGAAGGTTTCCAAAAAGTCATGCACTGGGACTGAGACACCATTAGTGGCATTTGGTTTGTGACCTGATGAGCTGAGATGTTTCCTCCAAACCGGGGATAGTTTGTTGAGTGAATTCCCCAAAATGTTCCATGGCTGAACGAGTACGTGTGGTATGATTTGAAGGGAGGCAAAGTCAGGGTCCCAGAGGTGGTGGGGACGAGCGGAGCCCGGGGATGGCTTGCCAGGTCTTGTTCACTGTCAGCTGTGATGCTTCCAGCGACTGCAGGGATCTCCTCTGTCCTTGCACGTATTTGCTCATTCGCCGCTGAGTCAGACTCCGTGTCACCGATGGAGGCTCTTCAACCCACAGGAGCAGAAAAACCAGCTCATTCGGGAGCCAGGCAGACAAGGAGCTGGTGGGGGGCCCTGTGCGGGCGGCCAGCCAGGCCCCTGGGCACCTGCCGTGGGACGAGGTGGCGTGTGCGCACCTCCCAGAGCGAGGACAGAGAGGACAGGGAATGCCCGTCCTGCTGTTGCCCAGCATCAGGCATCTCCTGAGTCCTCCTACTGACCCTGGGGGGGGGGGGGATTTATTCAGCCAGGAAAACTCAAGTATTTGGGGGGGGCATGCAATAAATTAGTCCTTCTTCCCCCCCTTTTTTTAAAGTGTTGAACCAGTCTCCAGGGAGCCATGACGCCCCATGGGCCCAAGTGGCCAAAGCAACGGCAACTAGATGTGCAGAAGAGGAGGGGTCGGCCCACCTGGGGTGCCGTGCGGGCTTCCCTTGCAGGAATCCCCCTCCCTGGTTAGGGGCCACGTGAGGAAGATGAGCATGGGTGGAGCTGCTGTGCTTTAGGCTGGAGGGGTGCCTGCAGCCCACGGGTCCCTGGCCCTGGGATGACTGAGTCAGGACAACACTGTCTGCCGGGGTGCACGGGTCACACCGAGGAGCGTGGCTCCAGGTGGGGTAGTCTACACATTGGAGGCGCGCTCCTGGCTGGGGCTGTGCTCTAAGGGTCGGCTAGCCCTGCTCGGGGCCGTCTCTCCCCAGACAGGAAAGACCTCTTTGTTTTTTCATATTTTTTAAAAGGCATCAAAACATAATAAGCAGCAAATAACATGCATACAGCCCAACATTGGAATCCGTGGACCTTGAGGGTAGCGATGGGCTTCCAGAATGTGGGTGGGCCTCGCCCAATCAGTCGAAGGCCTCCCCAGCTCACACTGACACCCCCCCCCCCCCCCCCCCGAGAGAGAAGAAGGACCTGTCCTAGCAGCCAGCCAGCCTCTGGACGTGCACAGCAGCTCTCGTGTCCATCTCCAGCCTGTTGGCGCACCTCCGTTGGAGTCTGGACTCGCCGAGGCCCCAACTGAGCCAGTTCCTTAAGCTCTTGCTCGCCGTATATACACGCACACACGCACACATGCACTTCCTGCTGGTTCTGTTTCTCTGGAGACCACAGACTGATCCGGGAGCCTTACCTCTGAGGGTGGCCATGTGCACGAGGGGCTTGGGTTCTCTCCTGTTCGTGCTCCTATGTTGGAGGAGCATTTGGAGTAGCCTCCTCTTCCCTCCAGTAGCAGGGAGGTCCCGCTCCGGGAAAGCTGACACAGCCGGGAACACCACCGGCTCTTAGTGAGATCAGAACAAGAGCGCTCCCTGCAGCTGCAGCCCAGCTCCCTCACTGGACAGGGTGGCACGCCCTGAGTGCTCCCCAGCGACGCAAGTCAGGAGTCAGGAGGCCGTTGGTCTGCATGTGTTTTTGCTGTCAAAAGCTGAAGTATGGAAAAAAACCAAAAAAACAAAAAAACAAAACAAAAAAAACACAAAAACAAAACAAAAACAAAACAAAAGCTGAAGCATGGGTGCCCGGGTGGCTCAGCGGTTTAGCGCCGCCTTGGGCCCAGGGCGTGATCCTGGAGTCCCGGGATCGAGTCCCGTGTCGGGCTCCCTGCATGGACCCTGCTTCTCCTTCTGCCTGTCTCTCTGCCTGTCTCTCTCTCTTTTTCTCTCTCTCTCTCTGTGTCTCTCATGAATAAATAAATAAAATCCTAAAAAAAAAATTGCTGAAGCAAAGCCAGGCCGAATCGTGTGTGGCGCACGGTGTTCCCCGTGGCTCTGTCGCGCCCGAGGGGTGATACACGGTCCCCTTTCCCAGGGATTCGGCTCGCAGGGTCTGGCTCTGCGGACGCGCTGCAGAGATGCTACAGGTCCTCGCTGGTTGTTTCACGTTCGCGTGCAAGCCCTGTCTGACCACAGCGCCCACGCACTGTCCCTACAGCCCACCGACCTGCTCTGGTGGACACGCCTCACCCGGGGGTCGGCGTGTTGACCGACCCTGAGGGCATGTGCCTCATCCTTCCTCAGGGACGCGGGGACGCAGCGGGGCCAGGAACTGTGTCCGGAGCTGCCTCAAAGCAGTACTTGCTCTTCGTTAAGCAGATGCTATGGTCGGAGCCAGAACTGGCCTTGTCACTGGTCCGAAGTCAGGCGGATCGCGGGCACCGGCCAGCCCTGCCCCGGGCCCCGGGCCATCTCCCCTCCGCCGTGGCTGGGGCACCGTCGTCGGCGTCCCGGTGATCGCAGGTGGAGGCTGAGACGCGGGGAGTGGCGGTGACCCGGGAGCCCAGGGTGCATCCCTGGGGGAGACAGAGAAGCGGGCTGGCCTCGCTGGTCCTGCTGGGGGGGGGGGAGTGGCCAGCGGCAAGGGCCTCGTCACCAGAGGACAGGGTTTGGGGGGTGCCGGCGCTCTGCAAGCTGCAAGCCTGCAAATGCCTCGGGCAGGTGGGGGCGGTGAGTGCAAATGCCCGGGAGAGTCCGGCCGGAGGGCGCAGGCATGGCTTTGCAAGGGGCTGGGGGCAAGCAGCCTTTAAACTGGGCACTCAAGGCTGGCGACCCCAGTAACGGAAGCCCTGGGACCAGACGTCCCTGGTCCCTGAGGGGGATGGGCTGCCACCGTCGTGCTCGGCTCTTGGTTCCGGGCCTGCTGTTTCTGGGCGCGGCGCTGTCGATGGTGACGATGGTGACGTCTTCCTGGGTCTAGGAGCGTTTGCTTGTGATCACCTGAAGTCCTCCCGGCAGGGCCGGTGGAGTCGCCACAACCTCGTAAACACCAACGGATGTGAGATAAACACAGAATGTGTTTTTTTTTTTTTTTTTTCTGCCCGAGGAACTGGGGTCTTGGGAAACCCTAAACATTGGCAGCCCTAAGTGGCAAGGGCTTATCTGGGAATCTGTTTTTTGATTTAACATCCGGAGGAACGCTCCCAGGGAGGACTTCCATATCTTGAAGAGGCAAGTGGATGGCGTGCCTGAGATTTCCTTTTTCTTTTCTTTTCTTTTCTTTTTTAATGATTTTATTTATTTGAGAGAGCGAGAGACACGAGCAGGGAGGAGGGAGGAGGGGGGAAGGAGGAAGGGCAGAGGGAGAGGGAGAAGCAGGGAGCCCGACGCGGGGCTTGATCCCAGGACCTTGAGCTCAAGACCTGAACTGACTGAGCCACCCAGGCCCCCCCGAGGTTTCTTTTCAAAATAGAACTCTCCTGGATTATTTCTTAGCTTTTTGGGGTGAGGGAAAGGCCTAGATGCGCTGGAATTAACCACCTGTTGTGTGAGTGTCACAGAGAAGGCCCGGTGGGGGCTCACGTCCACACCACAAACCAGCCTCCTCTCACAAGAGAGGGCTGTTAATGATGGAAACTGTGTCTAGGGGAGGGGGGCAAAGGTTTCAGAATGTGTGATTTTCATTTGTGCTGATAATTTATCAACGTGGAGCATGAAGTCGTCGCTGCCAGAGTAAGGACACAGCAGAACCACGTGTGTCATGGGAGTCGTAAAACATTTATTGGGCGAAGGGGGAAAGCGAGCCATCCTGGCTCACCAACAGGGGTCTAGAGGCTGGAGGAGTGGGAGGAGGAGCAGCGGCCGTGAGCGGTGCTTCGGTCGCTGACTCCTGGCCGGGTTGTGGGATTGTGGAGCGTCAGCCCCTGCACGAGGCCTGGCGAATGGGAGCTACGAGTGCTATGGCCATAGCGGAGGCTCTGCAGGGCTGCGGTGGACCAACCCACGGCTGTGGGCCCCGGAAGCAGGAAAGGCAGCAGCTCCGGGCCCTGCAGATGGGTTGTTTCACAGAAGAGGCTGTGGAGGCTGCGGCATTTGGGGTGAGCTGCTGCTGGGACCAGGGAGGGCCTCGTGTGCATCGTCCCCTCCTCGGGTGTCCTGGATCTCATGTGCACACCCTGCATCGCCCACACGTTGGTTTGGTGATGACATGTATGTAGGTGACATCGCTCAAGCTTGGTCAGCACCCCCAGCCCTATGGGCCTGCCCTGGCTCTGCCCCTCTGACCTCCATAATTTCTCAACTTCTTCCAACAGGAGATAAGATTCATTTTGGTCTGAAAGAGGTATGCTTAAAAAAAAAAAGTCTTCTTTTATTAAAACAACGATTACAAATACTTCACTGGGCTCAATGGACTTCCACACACTCTCTCCAACGGGCCCAGCTCAGAGTCAAGGCATGCAGCACTTGGCCTTCCCGCGGTAACAGGTGCCATCGATCCTGGTAAAGAGCGGGCAAGGGGAGAAGTTGCAGGTGCCTCCTTTCCTGGCACAGATGTACTGGTCAGACCTCTGGCCGATACCCGTAAGGAAGCCAGCACCTGTGAGAAGAGAAAGAAAACACTTCAGACTCATGGCTTGCGGCCACGGTGACTCTAGAACACTTGATAAAGTGACCCTTTGGGAAGCACGTCGAAGAGCCTTCTCTTCCAAGAACTTTGCACTCAGTGTATCTCGGGGGCTGCTCCAGAGACAAGGCATCGCACGGGGCCCTCATTCTGAGGTCCCTGCCAGCTGTGGCCAAACGGAAGCCAATGATGAGCAGTGGGCTTCTGGGTGGGTGCAGTTCCCTTCTGCCCAGGGAGCTTTAAGGTGTGCGGGGAATTCACGTTAGTCCCCAAAGAAGTATCCTACTACATCGTACTAAAGCCCAGACACACATCTTGCTTCAGTAATGCTGAAGTGTGTTCCCGACTCTGGGA
This sequence comes from Canis lupus familiaris, assembly GCF_011100685.1. Classification (NCBI taxonomy): domain Eukaryota; kingdom Metazoa; phylum Chordata; class Mammalia; order Carnivora; family Canidae; genus Canis; species Canis lupus. The sequence goes on along the minus strand of NC_049237.1, from coordinate 55,560,323 downwards.
GCATTCCTAAACTACCCACCCCACTCCCATGCTGCCTCGCTGTACCATCCCCTCCACATCTTTGCTGAAATCTGGGATCCTTTCAGGTCACCTTGAGAGTATGGCCACGCCGTAACGCTTTCATTGGAACCGGTTTCACTGTTTCTGCTTTCTTCCCAATATCTCAGAATCTCATCGTCAGAAGGTGTCTAGATGAGTCTTCTACTCGATCCAATAGAGAACGAACTGCCCACGCTCTTCCCAGTAAGTGACTATCAAGCCACCGTTTTGCTTGCCTCCATGGATAGGTCTTATGGACTGAACTTGTGTCGCCTCCACCAAAATGTGCATGCTGATGTCTTTCTTCACTGGCCAGCGCCCCAGCATGTGACTGCATTTGGAGGCAGGGCCTTTCAAGAGCTGATGAAGGTTAGATGTGGTCATAAAAGTTGTCTCGAATCCAATGGGCCTGGTATCCTCATAACAAGAGGACATTTGGACAAAAAGAAGGACGTGTACACGTAGAGGAAAGGCCACGTGAGGGCATGACAATAGGTGGCTGCTCGTGAGCCAAGGTGAGAGGCCTCAGGAGAAATGTTAACCTGCTGACACATTGACCTTGAACTTCAAGCCTTCAGAACTGGGAGAGAATTGATTTCTGTTGCTGAGGGAGACACCCTGTGCTATTTTCTTATGTCCGCTCCAGCTGAGTAACACAACAGGCCATCACCATCCTGGGGAACAGTCCATTCAAATGTCATGTGTCTCTACTTATCAGAAAGATGGTTTTCATACCGATTGAGATTGTCCTCTTACTTAATCCATATCCCTGTTGCAGCTATCTCATCTGACCTAGAACTGTGAGTGTCTCGTGACTAGATATTTGGCAATGTTTGGGGACATTGTTGGTTGTACAACTGTGGGATATGTGGGGTGGATATTACAGGTATCTGGTGGGTGGAGGCCAGGGGTGCTGCCAGAGAATGGGATGCACAGAACAGCCCTCGTAATAGAGAATTATCTGGTGCTAAATGTCAGTAGCACCAAGGTTGAGAGATTGTGGTGTAGACCAGTGGTTCTCCATGCTGCATACACATTCAGTCAGCTGAGATACTCTTAAAAATAGGGACTTAACTGTTGTAGGGTACTGTTGTAGAGTTTATGTGCTAAGATTAAAAAAAAAAAAAAATCGTAGATGCATCTAATGCCCAGTAAAGAATCAAGGGTCTCTGGGCCACTGGTTTTCAAATTTTAGTCAGAACTGACAGTAGAAAGAAAAAAAAAAAAAAAAGAACTGACAGTAGAGAATTCCCTTGTCAAGACTAAGGGCAAGGATCCTGGGGTCCTAGGATCGAGTCCTGCCTGCATCAGGCTCCCCACAGGCAGCCTGCTTCTCCCTCTTCCTGTGTCTCTGCCTCTCTCTCTCTGTGTCTCTCATGCATAAATAATTTAAAAAATCTTTTTTTTAATAAAATCTTAAAAAAAAAAAGACTGAAGGCAGACAGGAAGGAAGCAAGGACAGTGCCCTTCTAGTAATATAAAAAATTAAAATTATTAGGCATTTAGAAATTTGAATAGTTCATGGAAATAGAAAAATTGGAAATATTCTATCCATATAGAACAAAATAGAACAGACTTGAACAAACTTGAAAATTTAGTTGAGATAAAAAAAATCTTAGAAAAACACAACTCACTAAAATAAACAAGAAGTAGAAAATATAAATAGTCCCATAATTATCAAAGAAATCGAATCCGTAAATGAGACTCTTGGCTCGGATGGCTTGGTAGCAAATCCTACCAAGCAACAAATAAGAAATAGTGTCTACACAGCACACTGTTTTTCAGAATGGCAAGAGAAAGAACATTCACCAGCTCATGGTATGATACCAACATACATGGTCTTAATATCACCATCTAAAGAGATGAGCAAGGAAAGAAAAGGCAAACTACGGCTCAACCTCCCTGACCTGCAGAGAGGCAATGATCCTATATAAAATGTCAGCACACAGAATAAGTAAATAAATAAAACCAGGTTCAGTTTATTTCATAAATCCAAGCTTTCATTGAACATTTGAAGATCAACCTGTGCCTGTTAATGGTTAAAATAGAAAAATCCTATGATCATCCCAACAGATGCAGAAAAACATTGGGAAAAGTCAACACTAATGTATGATAAGAACTTAGACGGAATTTCCTTGATTTCATGAAGAAAATCTGCAGAAGCCTATAACCAGCAGTACACGTAATGGTCAAACATTGAAAACTTTTCATTTGAGATACCCAGCAAGACCAGCCTAATTTCGATCATCAATTGCATTGAACGTTGTACTTGAGATACTAACCATGGAAATAACAGAAGGAAAGAAAAATGATATAAAATTGAAAGGAAAAATAAAATTGTCACGATTTGCAGGCATTATGATTATATGTGGACAGTCTAAAAGGAATTAAAAGCAAATTTAATTTAAATTTAGTTTTCTGTATATGAGATCAATATAAAAAAATCAATTTTACTTCTGTGTATTGGCAACCAATGGATAAATCACCATATTGAAATGAAAATAAATGAAATTAAAATGAATCACCATATTGAAATATCAAATACCTAGTATTAAATCTAAGAAAATACAATACTTCTATATGCAAGAAATATAATATTCTTTGATAAATTAAAGAAAAACAGAATAAGTGGAAGTGGTATGGTTAAGCCCTGGAAGATTAATTTTTTTTCTCAAATGTTAATTTCCTCCAGATTAATCTGTAGATTTAACTCAATACCACAAAAATATCAAGATTTTTGCAGTAAAACTTGACAAGTTTATTCTAAAATTTATGTGAAAATTCAAAGGACCAAGAATAGTCAAGACACTCTTGGAGAAGAAGGTAGGAGGACTTGCTTTACTGGATTTGAGACTAATTATAGATCCACTGCAATTAGAGTGTGGTAAAGACACAAGGACAAAACATACAAATGGAACAGAGTAAAGAGTAGAGAAAGGGACCCAGGTGCATGTGTGCAGAATCAGTGTAGACCATCCACTTAGGAGAATAGTAGTGGGGAGTGGCCTCCTCAGAGCTGGTTCTGGGACACCTGGATATTCATATTGAAAAAAAAAATAACTTTACGCTTAACGATGTGGCATTATCTATCAAAATTATAAATTTCTTGTGATTTTTTTTAGATTTTTAAAATTTATTTATTTGAGAGAGAGAGAGTGAGAGCATGAGCAGGGCAGAGGGGTAGAGGGAGAGGGAGAAGCAGACTCCCCAGCTGAGCCGAGCATGGGGCTCGATCCCAGGACCCCAAGACCATGACCTGAGCCGAAGGCAGATGCTTAATTGACTGAGCCCCCAGGTGCCCCAACTTCTTGTGCTATCATCTATCTATCTATCTATCTATCTATCTATCTATCTATCTATCTAATATGTGAATAACCTAGGATACACTAGCCCCTCCCGCATGTACCTAGCCAACTGAGAAGCACACACAAGCCGAGCTGTACTATTCAGCACGAGTGCCGAGGTGGCAAAAGTACCAGAAATATAGGAAGTCGTTACCAGAAAGGTCAAGCGAGGATTCCCCCCGGGACGGAGCAAGGGGCGGGTGCCCGAGAAGCCTGCAGGGGTATTTCTTAGGTGCCAGCCAGGTCCTACGTCTTGACTTAAACCCTGGTCCCCGGCTGCTTGTTTCATAATAACTCATTAAGTCGTACATTCCTGGTTTATGCTCTTTTCTGGATGCATGTGATGTTTTGCAGTTAAAAAAGGAAAACAAGTAAGAGTTGCTTCTGAAAGGTCTGCATATTTCCGGAGCTGTGCACGCCCCACGGTGCGTGTAGTCGCTGGTGCCCTGCCCCGTCCTCACGTGGGTGCAGTGCACCCTGCCCGTGGGCTCGGGGGTGACTCGCACCCGCTCTTCTCCCCTTCCCCGAGGGCGACAGCACTCCCCGGGACTTGGGGCTTATTCCTGTCTAGGTCCTCACCAAGCTGGCCTGGGAAATGCCATCCAGCTCATCCTGTGACGGTCACTGGAGCACCATAAACCAGAGGAATGTGGAAAAAGAGAAAACTCGCTTCTGGGTAAGAATGAGGGGTGAGGCGGAGCCGAGGGGGCGGGCCCGTTGGGAAAGCAGGCGTGTGCCGGTTTCTATGCTTGCCCCAAAGCAGGGCCTCTTTCAAGCGTACATTTATTGACCCACTACGGCTGGATTGTCCGTCGTCCCGCGTCCATGCAGCTGCAACACCAACGACTGCTCTAGTTGGCGGCAGTAACAGGTGTTGGTTGAAGGAAGGAGGCTGGATTCGGTGGCGGGGAGCTCAGTGGGTCCGTCGCGGGAGAGGGCAGGGAGGGGAAGGAGTGGGTCTGGGCACGAGCACGGAGAGGCTGGATTTTGGGGGTCATCGGAAGAGGTATCTGCATAAAGCAGGGACCACGCCTTTCCACGCTACTCAGGGAACGTACCCTGCGCAGGCCAGACGCTGGTGGCTCACGGAGCAGTAGGTGAAACCATAAAGATCAGCAGGGGCGCCTGGGTGGCTCCGTCGGTGAAGCGTCTGCCTTCAGTGCAGGTCACGAGCTCAGGGCCCTGGGATCGAGTCCTGCATCGGGCTCCCTGCTCAGCTGGGGGGTCTGCTTCTCCCTCTGCCCCTCCCCCTGCTTGTGCTCTCTCTCTCTCTCTCAAATAAATAAATACAATTTTTTTCTTTTTGAAGAAGATCAACACAGAGGGAGGCCTTCAGACTTTGCATAGAAGAGCCACAGAAAGAAAACTTCTTCGAGAGCCTTTGAGGAACGGGAGACAGGGAGGGGAGAGAAGGGGGACGGAGTGAGGGGATGGGGCGGATGCATGGCATGAGCTCAGGCTGTCATTCTGCTCGGACGTGTGGGCGCCGGTCAGCGGCGCGAGTGGGCCCCCCCCCCCCCCAGCAGAGCTGGAAGGCAAAACTGGAGAGCTGTGGACTCAAGCTGTCAGTTGCTTGGGCTAAAACGCCACCAGGCTGGGGTGAGAGGACAGCGAGTGGCCAGAATGATAAGGGGCTTTGCGAAGGAGGAGGCCCCCCCGCCCCGGGCGCTCCTGCCCAGGACGCTGCTGCCGGAGGGGGCTTGCGGGCAGGTCTGCAGCGGGACCCCCAGCTGCCTGGGCGCCCCGGCTGCGGCGGGTGAGGAGCAGACACGCAGGCCAGGGAAGGCCTCTCCGGCTCGGCCACGGTGGCTGCAGACACCCCTGCCCACGGCGGGGCATACGGGCACCTGGTGGCGGGCAGCGGCGCGACACAGTCCCAGGGGCAGGACGACCTACCGGAGTCACCGGGGGGTCACGGCGGGTGAGCGGAGGCTCTTCCCCTGCTCTGTCCTGCCGGGGAGGCCCTGCCCTCGAGCAGATGGGCCCTCCACGGAGGCCTGCGCTGGAGGCTACAGGACTGACTTCAGCTCTGGGAATCTTCCTTGGTTCGTCTTTTTAAGGATTTTATTTATTTGAGAGAGAGGAGAGCGGGGGTGCAGGGGGTGCAGAGGGAGAGGGAGAAGCAGACTCCCGGCTGAGCCTGCCCCCCCCCCGGCCCCCACCAGGCTCCATCCCAGCCCGGGACCCCGAGACCAGGACCCAAGTGCACAGCAGGCGTCGGGTCCCTAGCCCCCGAGCCGGCAGGCGCCCTCTCCGGGGCTGCTTCGGCTGTCTGGGGACGGAAGCAGCGCACGGGGACTCCTGCGGGACAGGCCACCAAACTCCAGACGGGGCTGGAACGGGACCAAAGGCCCGAGGCCCAGTTCCGCAGACACGCGGCCCACGAGGTCTCGGCTGGCCACGGCCCGCTCGGCCCTGTCGGCAAAGCCTGGTGTGAGTTCACGGGGGTTTCTAATCCAGGTCCTGCCTCCGTGGTTCTTGCGGTCCACACCCAGGAGGATACGGGGTCTGGGGCCACATCGGGGATCCAGTTCTTGTTCCAGGCTGCCCGGGGACTTGAAAGGTGACTTTTCTGAGACTCGCCGCCAAAAAGAAAAGCTCCGAACAGATGTGCAAAGTGGGGACAGCCGCCCCCGTGTGCGTGCGAGACATGCTGGCGCCTTTGGACAGATGACATTTGCACAACTGCTTTGTGGGGACAGGTGCCTTAGCAGGTGCCCTCTGCGGGGCCTGGTTTGGGGGCCGCGGGGCCTCGTGTCTGAGGTGAGGGGGAAGGCGTTTTCCTCCACGGGACCCACAGGCCGCAGCAGGTGCATTCCTGGTGGCTGGTGCCAGAGGTCAGACAAGTGGAAGGAATTTGGGCAAGCAGGTTGGGGTGGGGACCGCGGAGTGAGACACTCAGGTGTGAGCAAGGGTGCACGAGCGGGGCGTCCTACTGCCTAAATCTTCATTTTAAAGGTGAGGAAACTGAGGTCCCACACACCCGGGAGGGTGCTCAGTGCCCCGGAAGGGAAGGAGGGAGGATCCTGAGGAGTGGCCTGTGCCTCCGTCCCCCGGGTTTGGTCAGCTGTGCTCGAGCGAGGCGCGAAGCCCTGGGAGAGGGCGCAGCGGCTGCGGGACATCCTCCCCGTGACCCCGGGGCCACTTTGCTGTCGGCTGGCCCGCCTCCAGCCCACGAACCACCTGACTGTCAGTCTCCCAGTCTACAAAGCCTGGGGCCCACCCACACCTGCGGTTTCCTGCCGCACAAGACCTCACTCGGGGCGGCCCCAGAGCCTCCCGGCCCCGCGACCCCCTCTGTCCCCACACTTGGTGCCTGGAGGGCGTGCAAGGCCCGGGTTCGAGTCCTCCCTCTGCCTGTTAGCCGTCCTGTGGGTCTGGCCGAGGTATTTATGCGCAGAAGGAAGATAATGATTTATCCTTCCCCACAGTTTGGGGAGAGGGTGGGTGGGGTGAAGTTAAAATGAGAGCTTTCGGGGTTTGCTGCTCTTCCCCTCCGGGCTCTCACCCCTGATATCCCTTCCGTGTGGTTTGTCTCTTTCCCACGCGCCCTACCTCCTGGCACTAGTTCGGGTAACTCGGGGCAGCACGTGCAGGTGCCACCGCGGCCAGGCCGCCCGGAAAGTCGGTGAAGTAGGCTGAGGCAGGGCGACAGGGAGCGGTGCGGCCTGCGGGGACCTGGGGGCAAGCGCCCGTCCGGGGAGCCGCCGCGGGAGCTCGCTGCTGCTGCTTGGGGGAGTGTGGCTTCCTTTGCTTGTGCTCTTAACAGAAGATACAAATCCGAATGTTACGTGACGCATCCTGAGTTTTGAATGGCAAGAAGGAAGTAAAAAAAAAAAAAAATTTTTTTTCTCAAATGCCATGAACACCAGAATGATTTCCATCTTTCCTTTCCTTCTCAGCTTCCTCCAGGAAGCCTTCCGGCCCCTCGAGAGCAGCTCCGTGCCGCCCCCCCCCCCCCCCCCCCGCCGCCACGTGCTCCCTCGGCACCCTGTACTTAGTGGCATGTCACAACACAGTGGTAATTACACAATTAATTATAAAACTGGGTTTCTTGTCATGCTCTGCTTCTAGAACGTCAGGTCATGCGATCCAGGACTGTGTTTTCCTGGCTCTTCCCCTGTTCCCAGGGCAATGCCTGCACACGGTAAGTGGCTTTAACTAAATGTCTGTTGCGTCAGGGGCGCCCTGGGCGGCTCAGTGGGTGACGCGTCTGTCCTCCGGCTCAGGTCATGATCTCAGGGCCCTGGGATCGAGCCCCTGCGTCGGGCTCCCTGCTGAGCCCCGGGAGTCGGCTTCTCCCTCCGCCCCACCCCCACTTGTGCTCTCTCTCTGTCTCTCTCTAACAAATAAATAAAATCTTTAAAAATAAACAAATAAATATTTGTTGAGTCAGTGAGGGCACAGCCTCAACCCATCCTGATTTCTAAACCTGGGTTCTCATCCAGCTGATGCAGGGGACCCACGTGGCCTTGTCATGAGACATCAGTCTGTGTTCACAGAAAGAAGATCTCTATAGGATAAAAGGGGGCAACTCTTTTTTGTTTTTTTTTTGTTTTTTTTTTTTTTTTTCCTGATAGAGACAAAAACTGCTAAAAGAGAATGTCAAGCCTTGGTCTCCTGCTGTGACCCCGCTGTCATTCACTGGGGTGTGTGAGCCTTGGCTTCCCCGTGTTGTGAGGGGATGAGCCTTCCGGGGTCCCCCAGGAGGGGGTGAAGTGATCCCTTGAGAGGGCTCGGGGTGCGTCCCAGGGCAGCACCTGCGGGCAGCAGCACTCAGCCCCCCGAGGGCGGCCAGGGAGGCTGCTCCTGGGGCGGCTGAGTGGGCCCTGCGTGCTCTCCGCCTCCCTCTGCCTAGGACATTTGGCTGCCCCTGAGTAGCCTTGGCAACCCTTTCACGTTCTCTGCGTCCAGGGAGATGCTTATCGTCCGAGGAGGCGGCGGCAGGCTGCAAGGAACCCTTCAAGCTACCAGGGGGGCCCTGGCTTTTCCGAGCTTGCGCTGACCCGCGGTCAGAAGTGGGGCCGGGCCGCTCCGGACTAACGCACACGTGCCCACGCGCAGCTGAAACCAGCGTGTACGCTCCCTGTGCGGCAGGCACCCGTATTTTCCATTGTCTTGGAAAAAAAAAAAAAAAGTGGTGGCGACTCGCTACACCGATTCCTCCACCCCTCGAGTGGGGCCAGGCTGCAGACGTGCAAACGCTGCGTTGCAACACTTTCGTGCCCACTTTCCAGGAGGGGGGACTGAGTCACGCTCGGAGCAGCTGTGGCACGTCTGCGGGATCCAGCGCGGGCGGCAGAGAAGCACAGTGGCATCTTTCAGAGGATTTTGGAGCTTTCGTGCTCTACGTGTCCCCCCACCCAGCGTGACCCGAGAAAGAGCTCGGGCACGAGATGCATGATTTGCTCAAGGCCACGATGAAACGTGTCGCCCGGTTGGTTCAACTGTGCAGCGTCCCGCATCCTCCTCCACCAGGCACGCTGCTTTTCTGACCCAGGGGAGCTGGCATTTCTGGCCTCACAGGAAGCTCCCTCCTGGGCACGGGGGAGGTTTCCCACTCTGCAGAGGCCGGGAGGGCCTCCCAAGGAAGGCTGAAGACCACCTGTGCACCCTGACTGCGTGAGGTGAGTCAAAGGTGCAGGGTGAGCTGGCTTCGTGGGAGGGGCAGGTGGCACCTGCTTGCAGCAGGCCACCTGGGAGGCCCCACCCGGCGACCGGGGTGAGCCGGAGCCGACAGCCTACACGTCTCTCAACCGGATGGATGGGAGGCTGGCCTCTGGACGCGAGGAGCCGTGTTGTGGATGGAGTAACTGGTCCCCTTCCACAGAGGATACTTCCTAGACGTCCCAGACACAGACGGAGGGGACAGGAGATGCCCGGGCTGCCTGACACTGGCTGCGCGTCCCGGCCAAGCCCTGAGGGCAAGGGGCCCCAAACACAGTCAGGGATGGAGCCCTGAGTCTGTCCCCCGGCCGCTGGGCTGCCCGGTGGGCCCGGGAGCATCAGCCAGGAGTGCTCCCTACAGGACTGGGACGTCAACCCCAGGTGCTCCCTGCAGGCCCAGGGAGCCTACGCCCGGGGTGCTCCCTGCAGGACTGGGGGCATCAACCCAGGGTGCTCCCTGCAGGCTTGGGCCCTTGGGCTCTGGGGGGTCGCTCTTCAGGTCCCAGGCTCAGCAGCTTGCCCACCGCCGGCTGCCTAAACCGGCTGCTCAACCTTGGGGATGGTTTCCTGCAACGTCCCCACCCCGGGACAGCAGAGGCGGCTGTCATCAGAGCTCAGACCCTGGACCCCCGGCGCAGGGCGAAGCTCAAAGCTCACCTGGGGGCAGGTAGGAGAAGAGAAGGCACAGAAGCAGCAGCAGCAAGTAGAGAGGCCTCATGACGGCCGCAGGCTGGGCCGGGATGCCCAGAGAAGGGAGAGAGGCTCCTCGCAGGCCGGGCTTCCTGAGGCTTCTGGAGGCTTCCAGGGGCTGCCAGAGGCGGGAGTGCCTCGGTATTTATAGGGCAGGGATTGCACAACCGCAGAGGTGATCTGAAGGGCGGTGTCGCAATGCAGAGTGAAATTCTAATAAATACCCTCTCGTGCCACTTGCCCCGAGTCGTCGGCGAGTCACGTGGACACGTTTCTCTGTCTGGCTGCGACTGGATTCGGCTCTCAGCCCGCTGATCGCTTTCCTGCCTCCATCGCTTTGCCTCTTCCAGGTCGTCACGTAGGTGGAACCAGACGGCATGTGGCCTTTTCAGATTGGCTTCTTCCACCTGGGGATTTGCCCTCAAGGTTGCTCCCCGTCTCCTCATGGCTTGATGGCTCATCCCTTCTGAGCGCTGGGTAGTGAGTGTTCCACTGTCTGGGTGAACCAGGGTTCACTGGCTGAAGGACCTCCTGGTTGCCTCCAAGCTGCGGCGAATCTGAACACAGCTGCCGTGCACGTCTGGGTCAGGCTTTGTGTGGATGCGAAACCCTTTGTGTGGGTATCAAGGAGGGCGATTGCTGGGTCATATGGTAAGAGGTTCAGTTTGATTAAAAACTGCCCACTAGGGATCCCTGGGTGGCGCAGCAGTTTGGCGCCTGCCTTTGGCCCAGGGCGCGATCCTGGAGACCCGGGATCGAGTCCCATGTTGGGCTCCCGGTGCATGGAGCCTGATTCTCCCTCTGCCTGTGTCTCTGCCTCTCTCTCTCTCTCTGTGACTATCATAAATAAATAAAAATTAAAAAAATTAAAAAAAAAAAAAACTGCCCACTGCTCCTCTGGGGTGGCGGCCCGTTCCGCAGCCCCCCCCTCCCAGGGCTGAGCGCTCCTGTGGCTCCGACGGCCTCCCCAGCACCCGGTGTGGCCACGGCTCCAGATTTCGGCCACGCTCGCGGGTGGGGAGGGCTGTCTCCTCGATTTCAGCTGCATTTCCCTGACGACATGCGATGTGGAGCCCCTTTTCTTGTCCAGCCTTCCTTTTTTTCCACCTCGATGCATGTTCCTAGGAAGCTCTCAGCTACGGCTTCCCGGGAAGTGAGCCCCTGGTGGGGCCTCTGGGAGTCCGAAGGCCTGGTTTCCAGACGGGGCTGAGTCTTCCCAGCCTACAAGGAGGGGAGTCTCAGTCCTTCAGTTGTCAGGCTGAGGCGTGGTGTTAGCTAATATCTGAGGATAGCTCGAGTTCCCATCAATCCTAAAGATTTAAACATGTTTTGTCTGTCGTTAATTTTCATAATTCTGCAAGCAGCTTTCGTAGTGACTCAGTTTTCATGAGCAACAGCAGCAGCTCTGGCTGGTTAGGCAACAGAGGAGTTTCCCAGGGGGACGGTGGGTAGCTCACAGGGGCCTGGGCCGGGAGCTCAGCTCCCAGGGACACTGTGCAAACTGTGCCTGAGGTCTGGTGTGATGTGGACCCCTGTGCCGTGGCCATGTGTGTGAGACACCAGGCTTGCTGGCCTTCACCACCACCGGCAAAGCGCCATCTGTGCCAATGCAGCACCTTCCAGATGATTCCGTGGCAGCCCTGCCAGAGAGAGGGACATAGAGATGCACAGAGACAGACAGGCAGGCTAGGGTTGGGCAGCAGGGGCCTCCCTCCCCTGCCCTTCTCACCCTGGGCCCCACCATCGGTCCCGCTGTCCCACCAGCCCTGGGTCAGGTTGGCAGAGCTTCAGTCGCAGACCTAGCTGCAAGGGAGCCTGGGCGAGCAAGGCCGCCACGTATTCAGCACCTGCCGCAGGGTGTCCTTGCCTCTCATGAAGCTCTGGAGTTAGCGCAGTCCCCAGACACCCAGGAGGGTTAAGATGCCGGGTGAATAGAAACATATGCAAGGGCTTATTACATTCAAATGCATTGATTCTTTCACAGGCCGGGTCAAGTGCACTCATTCAATTCCCGTTATGTGCCCAGAGGTCTTCTGGTGGCTTGGGGTGCAGCGAGGAATGGGCTCTCTGGAGGCCGCCTGCACACATCTGGCTGGGGAGGCAGATGGGCACACAGGTGGTTACCATGACACTCGGCAGGTGCTCTGATGGGGACGTGGTTGGGGCGGGGGCTGGGCCAGGCCGGTGCCAGTGCTGGGGCTGGAAGGGTATGTACGCGTACATCACGCCGGTCGGTGTTGGGGCACGTCCTTAGCAGTAGGGAGGCTTTGGAGGACTGGAATCGGGGGAAGTAAGTGGAACAGCCGGAGGGAAGTGTGGAAGGTGGATGGAGAAGGGACTGGCCGCGGGAAGACCAGGCGAGGCAGGTGGAGCTATTGGGATCCCAGCTGAGGTCCTGAGAAGGAGGGAAGGGACACGGACTCGAGGGATAATTAGAAGCCAAAGCCAGCCCGCCTGGTAGTAGACCGAAGGCGCTAGATTTCCGGTTCGGACTAGGTCCAAGTTGCATTGTACGTGGAGATGGGCTAAAGGGGAGGTGCATCTGATTCAGGAAACGGCGGTTGCGGGAATGTTTGAGCGTAAGGAGCGGCTGGCTTCGGGTTTCCCTGGGGGCGTGAGGCCACAGGGGACACCCCGCGCTGAACTGCGTGGGGAGCCCCGGGAGACAAGCCCCAGGACTCCCCAGGAGGGGGGATGTGGGAGCTGGGGTTATTCCTCCCCACACCCTCACTCACTGGTTAAAGCTGCTCCGAGCAGGAAGCTAATCCCTAGGCATTCACGGGTGGCAGAGGCAGGTGTCGGCTCTCGGGGGGCAGGTGATTGCACAGAAATGGTTGCGGGGGCCCTGGCGGGGAATGGGATCTGGAGGGAAAGAAGGCTTCTAACAAATCCCAGAGAAGATGGGCGGTGAAGGGAGCATGAAAGAAAACCATGGTTGGGGGGAGGTGGGGATTCCACAGTGCGTGGAAGTCTGGGGAGGGGGCATTTTCAGAGGGAGAAATGCAGAAAATGCAGAAAACGTTGCGTGAGAACAAGCATTACAGAGTGTTTGCCCGTCTGGTGAGGTTGTGAGAGCAAGCCCCAGACTCCTAGGTGTGCTGGCTTCCAGGTGGCTGTAGCAGGTATGAGGGGCCCCGGCCCTGCCCGAGTCGCCGACACTCCAGCCTCCGGCCCCCGGGGTCCAGTCTGCCTCCCGCTGACTCGATTTCCCTTCCCCACTAGCAGTTTTCTCCTTAATCTCCGGCACCTGACGGTGCCAGCTCCGTTCTTTCGCCCTCGGTTCTGTATCCACACCGGGGATGTCAGGGTGCAGGCTGCCTCGCTGTGTGGCCCAAGGCCCCCGGCGGCGGCGGAGTCCCAAGTAGCCAGGGCGAGAAGGCACCGCCACCAGAGAGCCTCCGGGCGGGCGGGCGGGCGGCGTTGGAAACGGGACAGCAGCCGCACGGCTCCCAGCCCCCGGCTCGTGCTGCTAAGAAGCATCAAGAAAATCGAGCTGTCCGTCTCGTTGACCGGGAGGCGAAGGTCACAGATGGCCAAGTGAGGAGAGACCCCGGCTCCTTGGCTCCGTTTTGGGGGGAATATGCTGCAGTGCCTGCCGGTTAAGGGAGGGTGGGCGGCAGGCTGGGATGCACCCATCGTGTCTAGGCTTGCGCGGAGCCTCCAGCTTCTGTTTCGCGTAGCCATCCGCCCTCCGGAAGCTGCAGGCCAAGTTCAGGGCCACCTCTCCCGTTGAGGCCCAGCCCTTCCGATCTCTCCCGCCCATTCCCTTTGTTCACAGCCGGTTAGATTTGGCACCTGCTGCCTGGGACACTCTTGGCTTCTGTTCCCCCATGTGTGAAATGGGGGGACAGCATTCCCAGGGGTCAACGGTGCTGGTGTTTGTGGTGTTCACACAGACTGGCAGAGGGACCGGGGCTGGACTCACGTTGCCCCCCATACGGGGTGCACGGAGGGGAATGCGAACAGCCACATCTACTGACCGCTCACAGGCACTGGGCTGGATGTGTAACTTGGCTGGCTTCCTCAGTACAGATCCACTTGATGGCATTTCAATACTTAACGACGTAACAATGGTGTGCTGAGCACCGCAGGGGTGAAGAACATTCCCTGCCTCTGGGGGCTTGAAGTTCCTGGCGGTGAGCTGTGCTCATGTTCCCCATCACCTCCTCTGAGAAGCCCTCCCTGACTTCCACACATCACCCTGAAAGTGGCTGGGGACCTCTGAGCTGCTCCGTCTCACCCTCCTTCCCCATCACAGTGACCGTCACGTGCTCTCCCTGCTTGTCCCTACCCCCCACCCCCCGGCCTAGTCAGTGAGGTCTGAGCGAGGGGCTGTGTGGGAGCCCCCTTCCTTTCCCACCAGGAGGGTCCGGTGTGCGGCAGAGAGAACCAGACACCGTCCGGAAGAAATGCACGAACAGAAGTGATTGACCCGAAAGGCCTCGGGTTTACAGTCTCCGGCCCTCCCTCCGTCGGGAGGGCAGCCCCTACGCCCTTACCGCCTTCTGGGGAATGGTAGTCATGGGATACTTTGTGATAGAAAAGCATGAGTCAGGGTCTCTTCAAGGAGGAACCTAAGATTTAAGGACATTCCTGTGGGGAGAAAGGAAAAGAAAATCTCTGTGTGTGCGTGTGCGTGTGTGCGTGTGTGCTCATAGTCATAGAGGCAAAGAGCCCAGAGCCTACACGGAAAAGCCCAGTGTTTAGGTCTGGGAAGGGGAAGGGGGCTCAAAGGGGCGGGCCGTGAGCCAACCCTGCCTGTATTCATTCTGCACATTTTTATTCGGGGTGATCATTCGGTTAATGGGCGCCGCGTGCTGTTCTGTGGCTGTGCGTGTCCCGGGAGCAGTGGGCACAGTCCCCAACCCTTCCCCTGGCTGCGCTCATGTGCACCAGACCTTGACTGTGGTCTGCTCAGGTCACCTCCTTGGCCGGCTGGTCTCCAGGACACCGTCTCCCAGGCCTCGGTGCTGGCCGCTGCCCGGAGGCAGGAGCCGTTTGGGTCAGGTGCTTGTCACACCTTGGGAGCATGAGACCTGTGCGCAGAGGCGAGGGCGGGCAGGTGGGGAGGGGCGGGCAGGTGGGTCGCAGCTGCCTCGCGGCCCCACAGCCGGGATCAGGTGAGATGCTGCCTTCCACTGTGGGGTTGAACGGTTCAGGCCGAACCCGGGCTCCCCCGAGGCCTGGTCTCCACGGGTCTGTGGGAGCCGCTCCTTGGGACGGGGGTGCAGGGGAAAGAAGGGCAGAGGCTGACAGCAGCTCCCCAGGGCAGGGCCGGGGGCAGACCCCACACCTGTGCATGCACCCACGTGCGGAGCCTCGGAGGCCACGGGGGGCAATGAAGTGGCCCCTGCGGCAGCAGACTGGGCTGTGATCCTGCGCCTCCAGCCAGGGGCAAGGTCCCTGTGCACATGGCATTGAGTTGCTGCCCCGCTGCCGGGGAGACCCCACAGTCCCCACCAGAGGCTCGTGTGCATCTCCGAAGTATAAGATGAAGAAGTGACAGATGGTGAGAGGCGTCCGACCAGCACCGCTGCTCGCAGCTCTTGCTTCGGGCCGGCTCCGCGTTGTCCCCGCCGCCCCGGGTGCCACACCTGCACTGGCAGCGCCACCGGTACCGAGCGAGGGCCCAGAATTGAACCCAGGTGGACGGACCGTGGGGAGGGGGCCGGTCTCAGCCGTCTTCCCTGCTGCCCGCGTTCTTCACACAAACCACACACGTTTCTGTGAAAAGCTAAGACAATTCTGCTTGCAGATCCTGAACGGGACCGCGGCCTTGCGTTCTGCTTCCTGCAGATTAGGGATTGCTGGTGACTTGGTTTCTCTCCGCCCGCGGTGTTTCCCTCTGGCACTGCAGAGCTGCCTACGTGCACGTCTTCACACATGCAAGGGCTTTTATTTATTTATTTTTATTTTTTAAAGATTTTATTTATTCATTCATGAGAGACACAGAGAGAGAGGCAGAGACACAGGTAGAGGGAGAAGCAGGCTCCATGCACGGAGCCCGATGTGGGACTCGATCCCGGGTCTCCAGGATCACATCCTGGGCCAAAGGCAGGCACCAAACCGCTGAGCCACCGAGGATCCCCTGCAAGTGCTTTTTTAAAAAGCAAAATGCCATTACTGTGGTGGAGCGTGCTTCGTTTCTGATGTTCATTTGGACATTTTTTTTAATATCATTGGATCATTTTTATAATGCACCTACACTGCATCCTGTGTTCCATCTACGATGGAATACTTTAAAAAAAAGATTTATTTTAGAAAGAGAAAGTGAGAGAGTGAGCCCACATAGGTGGGGGCGAGGGGAAGAGAAAGAGAAAGAACCCAAGCCGACTCCCAGCTCATCACAGAGCCCGACACGGGGCTCCATCTCCCGACCCTGAGATCATGACCTGCACCCAAACCAAGAACCAGACGCTCCACGGACTGAGCCATCCAGGTGCCCCTTTGGCAGGATATTCTTGAGAAAATAACTTTCTGTTTGGAACTTATGGTAAGATACATAAAACATAATATTTACCAAGCTAACCATTTGAATGTACAGTTCGGAGGGGTTAAGTGTAGTCACACTGTTGTGCAACTGTCACCGCCATCCAGCCCCAGAAGCATCCTTCTCCCGAGAGGGGAACTCTGTGCCCGTTAAACACCAACGGCCCCTTCTCCCCGGCCCCAGCCCCTGGGAGCCTCCACTCAGCTTCCCCTCTCTGAATCCGACCGCTCTGAACCTCACGTAAGTGCGATCACGCGGTATTCACAAGTCGTCCAGTTTCATTCATGCTGCGGCAGGTGTCAAAATTTCCCTTCTTCTTAAGGCTGGGCAAAGTTTCAGGGTGCTTTGAAGAAATACAAGATCAGTAGTAATTCTACAGCTGAGGAAAGTCCCTAACTCAGGACCCTCTTCTCTGCTCACCCTCCGTCTCCCTGTACTTAGTAGGGCAAAGCCTCCCTAGAGGTAATCAGCCCGCACCCCAGCTGCCAGTGATCCTCCCGGGAGGTGTTAATACCTCTGATTTCTGTACCAGAACTGATGCTTGGACAGTGTCCCCCCCTAAAATGTAAACACACTCCATGAAGGTCACATGGTCGTGACCAATTGATCCCCCTCAGGCAGCTGCAAGCCTGCCTGTCCCAGCTCAGGCACGGGACCGGAGCAGAGCCCTGCGTGGGTGCCAACTTCCACAGTGATGCTCGAGTTGCCATGTACGGCCCCGTAGAATCGTAGCCTCATGGCATCCGAGCAGGAAAGGGACGTGAGCATTTCCTCTGCAGAGTCCCTGGTTTCCATGGAGACATGATGGTTCTACCAAGTACCAACAAGTCCCACGCTCTGGGCCTTGCCCTGCTTCCCCCAGAACAGCCCAGATACATCCACTCTCTGTGTCAGGGCTGAGGATGAGCTTCTGTCTGACAAAGGGTTTCTGGGAGTTAGGAAGGAAGGGACCAAACAAGTCCAGCTCAACACAACCAGATGTTTTGCAGATACAGAGACCAAATGAAGAGTGAAGGCATGTCTGCAACGTCCTAACACTTTCGTGAAATGGGGACCATTGGAGGTGTCTGTGGCGAGTCTGTGTCTGTCCCGGCCCCTGGACCTGGCCCCTCTGGCCTGGCTAGGGTGGCAATGCTGCCCAGAAGGTCCGGCCGGTCTCTCTTCACCCTTGCGTGAGAATTGCGTGAGAATTCTTGCGTGAGAATTCTTGCGTTTCCAGAATCTCTGATTCTGAGCATACGTGGGACTCTGAGATCCTTGATTTGTAGGGACTTGCTTTTTGTCTCACACTAAAGCCAACCACAACCACACCTGCCTGCTGCTGAATGCCTGCTGGGTTGATTTTTAATGTTGACATTGTTGAAAACAGAGGCGATTGAAAGAATACCAGAAACCCAGGGGGGAATTTATTTTGGTATGTGAAGCAAAAGAGTTGCTAGACCCCAAAGGAAGTAAAACCAGTTTTGAGTGTGCAACTTCATTCCCCAACAGAAATCCCCTAGACCAGTTCCCGCTGTAACCAGCTCTTCCCATTGGTGATTTGAACACCGACTTTCCTTCTTGTAAGTAGGTAATGATGTCAGAAGTCTGGAACTGTCGGGGTCATGAGGATCTGGGAAAGCCTGGGCTGGAGCCAGGAGGTACGATGGTCAGGTGGGAAGCCTCCGGGAAAAAGTGCCGGAAGGCCAGTCCTGAGTCAGAGCTTAGGTACAGCCGGCTGTGTGAGATCTTTGACAAATTACAGGCTGTTTACCATTCTTAGTTTCCTCTCTAGAAGAAAAACAACAACAACAGCAGCAAAAACAAACCACGGGAATTTTATGGGATTTTTAGAGACCAGTTTCCAAACTGGACAGCCCATTGCAATCACCTGGAGCATCTTTAGAAACAGCCTCCGAATTAGAATTGCCAACAGCAATAGTCTAGAATTTGTCTTTTAAATATGCTCCCCCAATAAACACAGATCATGCAATGCCATTTGCTCTATGTTCTCACGTATCTTCATGCATTTCTTTGATTTGTCAATGCACACTGTTTCATTGTGGCTTTTTTAAAGTTGGGGTGAATCTTATAGTTAATCATAATAATTTTAATATAAAAAGTCTGTAAGATTATAAAGTATACTAAATAATAATGATGATAATTAATGTGGTCTCCCCTCCATTGAAAAGTAGGTAAAGAAATATGAATCTAGGGCGCCTGGGTGGCTCAGTCGGTTGAGTGTCTACCTTTGGCTCAGGTCATGATCTCAGGGTCCTGGGGTTGAGCCTCACGTCAGGCTCCCTGCTCAGCAGGTAGTCTGGTTCTCCTCTCCCTCTCGCCCTCCCCCTGCTTGTGCTCTCTCTCTCTCAAATAAATAAATAAATAAAATCTTAAAAAAAAAAAAAAGAAATGTGAATCTTACATCTACTGGCATTTTTATATTAAGGAAACACCTAATCTCATTTCCATTTTTATGGTAGTCTTAGAAAGTAGGCCTCGAGGAATAAATTATTCCCTTTTCATAGAAAAAGCAGGCTCGAGTAGGTTAGACAGGTTATTCTTTGATTTATTTATTTATTCAATCAATATTAATAATAAACATCTTCCCTAGGAGAGGTGCCAGGCTAGGTTAAAGGGTTGCAAAGATGAATAAAGACCTGGTTTCTGTCCTCAGGGAGCTCGCAGGCTCATGGGGACATAGTTATACCCATGGCTGGATTGAATTATATTGAATTATGGCCCTAAAAGCCCCTTCGGGAGCTGCGGGGACAGAAGGATTGGCTCTGACTGGGGGTTGGGATCCTCCCCTCCTTCCCACTGTTGCTCTGTATCCCAGCCCCACACAGTCTGAGGGATTTGTCAGGGGCAACACCAGGCAGAGGAAAGGGTTTGACTCCGGGCACATCACTACTTGATTTATCCCACAAACGTGCACGGAACGCTTTTTCATCAATGCTGTGCTGGGCACACACGAAGATGGACGAGACAGGTATGCGTTCTCGATCTGAGCATGGCACACAAATATTAAAACTTTTGCGAGTGTTAAATTCTCTGAAGGAGGAGTATGTGCAGTAGCACTCGTACAAGACAAGGTCCCTGGTCTCATCTGGCTGTGAGGTTAGTCCCTTCAGAGCTTGGGATTTGAGGCTGAGATTTAAGAGATGAGCAGAAGTCCAGGCAAAAGGAGTGATGCAGGGAGAGATGGATTAAGAGCCTTCTAGGCCAAGGAGAGAGGGTCCCTACGGGCCTTCCACGGAAGGAACCCCAGCAGTGCGCCACAGCTGGAGCTGAAAGACCGAGGGCGGCGGGAAGGAGGAGTGCAGGGGGCAGGAGAGGCCCTGTCTCATGCCTCGGAGCACTGCTAAGAGTTGTGGATCTTGGGCACCTGCGGGGCTCAGTCGGTGAAGCGTCTGCCTTCGGCTCAGCTCACGATCCCGGGGTCCTGGGATGGAGCCCCGCGTTGGGCTCCCTGCTCGGCCGAGTCTGCTTCTCCCTCTCCGTCTGCCACGTCGCCCACTGTGCTCGCTTGCTCTCTCTCTTTCTCAAATATATAAATAAAATCTGTATTTTTTTAAAAAAAAGTATTATGGATCTTCCTCTGGGGACAATAGGAAACTGTAGAAAAATAATTTTTAAAAAAGATTTTTTATTTTATTTTTTAAAAAGAATTATTTATTTATTCATGAGAGACAGAGAGAGAGGCAGAGACACAGGCAGAGGGAGAAGTAGGCTCCATGCAGGGAGCCCGATCTGGGACTCGATCCCGGGGCTCCAGGATCATGCCCTCAGAGCCAAAGACACTCAACGCCGAGCCACCCAGGCGTCCCTAAAAAAGATTTTTTAAAAGATAAATATACATTATGGTAAAGCATACACAACATGAAATTCACCCTTTTAACCATTTTTCAGTGTGCAGTGTGGCATAAACATATCCACCGTTGTGGTACAGCCATCGCCACTATCCATTTCCAAAGCAGTTCTTCTACCCAACCTGAAATACAACAATAGCACCCCATCCTCCTTCCCCCAGTCCACGGTGAGCTCTTTTCTACCCCCTGTTTCTACCCATCTGACTATTTCAGGAGCCTCACAGAAAAGGAATCATGCAGTATTTGGCCTGATGTGACTGGCTCATTGCACTCTGCATGCCTATTGTCAAGGTTCATGCCTATTGTAGCCTGTGTCGGAATGTCCTTCCTCTGTAAGGCCCGATACTATTCCATCTGATGTATATACCACAATTTATTTATCTATTCATCTGATGTTGGAGACCTATTGAAAGACAGAAAAGTACCATGGTTCCACATATGTTTTGTGAAGATCCACCCGGTTGCTCTGTGGAGGCTGATTTGGAAGCAGGTGGGAGTAGGTCTCCCAGTTGGGAGAAGGTTGCATGGATCCCGCCTAAGAGGATTAGGTGGTGGTGACGATGGTAAGAAATGGAAAGTTTAAGAACTACCTGGGAGGAGGAACCAAAAAGTGTGTTTGGGTGTGGGGGGAGCCAGGGAGAGAGAGTCAGGCAAGTATTATCCCAGGTGGACGGGGCTGCCATTTGAGAGGACAAGATGCAGATGGAGAGTTGAGGTTTAGATATGTGGGGTCTGGGAAGCATGGGGCCCTCCAAGCAAGATTTCTCAGTCTGGAGCTCAGGGGTAAGCTGGCGGCTCAGATGGGACAGTCACCGGCCCTGAAGTGATCATCGAGGCCAAATGGATACATGTAACGGCCCCCGAGCGAGAGTGCAGAGAGGGCGGGGAGGTCCAGGAAAGGATCCATGAGCAACTTCCATGTTTATGGTCTAGTAGAGTTGGATCAGTCGACCCAAAGCAACGAGAGAGAACATTCAGAGGGGACAAAACTAGAGGAGTGTGGCGTCAGAAAACCCCAGGGAAGAAGAAGGGCTTTCAGGAAGAAGGTGTTGAGTGAGGCGAAGACTGAAGAGTGCCCATCGATTCCAGCCCGTCCTTCCAGGAGAGGCAATGATAGGAAGGCGGTGGATATGGAGTGTGGGACGCCCGCCGGGCAAGGGTTGATGGAGAACTGGAGGTAATGGGTGGTTACCAGCTCCGTGTCTTCAGTCTAATTGTTCAACTTCTCTGAGCCTTTACTTCCAAATCTGCAAAATGTTCAAAAGCCATGCAACAGCTCATCCCAGCTGTGCTTTCAGGCGTGGTAGGTGGACGGGCTGGAGCCACCGCTGGAGCTGACGGGAAGTCCTGTCAGCACAAGACGACTTCCTTGACCTTGCACCTGACTCCCTGCTCTCCCTGCAAGCCAACAGCAGCGGGACTCTTGAGGAGTCGGCACGTATCCTCAACACTTGTCCCCTGGACCCTAGGGGGTGGGAGGCAGGATGAACATGGAGGGCCAGCCTCCTCCGCTGCAGAGAAATAGCTCAGGTAGTTGTCACCCTCTGGTGTTTGGTTTCTGGGAAGCCAGTGGCAGGAGGGAGGAGACCAGGCTCTGGTCTGTGGGAGACTGGCCCCGCAGCCTTGGCAAGCCGCTGCTTCCCACCTCGGAGGTTCCTAATCGGCCAGCTGGATTCTTCTCCAGCGAGATGATGCTGCAATGCATTTCCTTATTGCAGGTGTGTCTGTTTTGCAAAGAAGTCCCTACCGAGAAGGTCGTGACGATGCCTTGGACAGAAAGATATGTCTCCTAGCCAAGGACTCACATAGCTATTGTCACATTAATTCCCCCAACAACAACTGGTCCGGGTACTGTGAATCCCATGGAGTGGACGCTTGAGGTGTAGGTTTTGGAGGCCAGTGACCTGCTGGAGTGGGAGAGAGCACGTTCGTACCACTCAGTAAATAAGGTTCAGGTAAGGAATCATGAATTTAAATCATAGTTGACTGCATAGTTGACTGTTCCCTCTGCAAAAGGAGTCAGTTGAGCAGGCCAATGCCTGACGGAGCCCCAGCTGCTCTTTCCTTCCTAGAGAAAACCTGAAATCCTTAGCAGATCTTTGGAGACGTCCATTCCTTGGATCTCAGCAACTTTCCCTGGATTATCTTCCATTTCTCCGCTGTGCTCCCAACCGTCTGTAGCGTCCCTGCTCCTTTCCAACTCCTGCTTCTCCTGCTGGTCATACCTTTGCGTTATTTCCTGGGCCAGGAGGCCCTTTCCTAGCAACGCAGGTGAAGCTCCGCGCATCCTTCAAGGCTCATGAACCTTTCTTGACCTCCCAACCGCTGTAACATCTTCCTCCTGGTGGATCCTTGTTGCACCTCATCCTTCTCTCTTGGTTCTGCTGTTTCTCTGCCTTGAATTAAAGTTGTTTGTCTATCTCTCCCCTTCATATTAGGACAGTTAGTAGGGGGTGCCTGGTGGCTCAGTCGGTTAAGTGTCTGCTTTCGGCTTAGGTCATGGTCGCAGAGTCCTGGGATCAAGTTCCGCATCGGATTCCCTGCTCATGAGAAGCCTACTTCTCCCTTTCCTCCCTGCTCATTCTCTCTCTCTCTCTCTCAAATAGATAAATAAGGAACAACTAGCCTTCAAGTTTCATGCAAACAAAGACCATGACAATAGTTGGCACATAATAAAAGCTCAGAGGCCCCTCGTTGGTTGGAAATGCCTCCACCCTTAACTGGTTTTGGGTTTGCTCCTGCCCACATCGACCCAGTCACGGATCATTGCAGTGTTCGTGAGGTCTCATCGTGAGGTCTCATGCTAGGTGTAGCGTTACCATGGAGAATAAGGTGTTTCACTGACTTTATCTTGGGAAAGTCATCCCATTAAGTAGCCACCTGTTTCTTCTGGATGCCCCCTACCAGCCAGCGGTCATCCTGGCCTGGTGTGTCTGCACCGTTCAGAAAGCTTCTTTTTAAAAATATTTTATTTATTCATGAGAGACAGAGAGAGAGGCAGAGACCCAGGCAGAGGGAGAAGCAAGGCTCCATGCAGGGAGCCTGTTGTGGGACTCGATCCCGGGTCTCCAGCATCAGGCCCTGGGCCAAAGGCAGGTGCTAAACCGCTGAGCACCCGGGCTGCCCCTGTTCGGAAAGCTTCTAATGCACGGCCAGACCTGCACTTGTTTGGTAATTACCTCAGCCCCTGACATGAGTCCAGCAGGTCCACTATCCCCACATTCCCATTTTCTAGATGAGGAAACGAGTTCAGCCACGTTAAGCTGCCTTACCTGGGACTTCACAGTTCCCGGGTTGTTTGGCTGCTCAGTCTTCTGGTTTCTGGTCCAGTGATTCCTCAGGGTAGGAAAAAACGTTCAAGAAATACACAGGTGAGGACATGGCAAGTGGGGAAGAGGCGCCCAGACACAGTGGGCAGAGGAGAAGGACTCCAAGGATCAGAGGCATGATCTTTGCAGCAGGATACGCGGCTTCTGGAGTTCCCACTGGGCTGGTGACGTGGATGCACAGTCGGGTCTCCGCTGCCGGAGCCCACACTGGCCAGGCTGGCTGGTGGGCGGCGAGCCCCCCCTGAGCTGGGGACCAGGGCCCACGGGAGGCCGGGCGTCTTGCATGAGGTCTGTGCACATCGACTCCACCTCCATGTGCGGACTTCAAAATCCAACCTCCTCGCCACGTATTCAGGACCAAAGTGGGTTTTGCGTTTTCACCGCGTTGAGAGTGAAGTGTTTCAGACGGTGATGGACAGCTGTCTTTGCAGGAGGAAGGGGGTGCAGGCCCCCTTCCACAAAGCCGGGGAAGGCCTGGCTCGGGGCTGAGGTCCGAGTGCCGGGTGCCTGCGCCTCAGGAAACCCCTGCCCCTTGCCGTGAGCACACCGGGCCGAGCCCGGCTGTCCGGTCCTGGCAAACTGTACTGTCTCCACAAGCAGGTGCTACTGGGCACTTCATGCCATTTTCCAGAAAACCCAGCTGGCCTCCCCACCAGGGCCCCACCAAATCGTACCAGGTCCTCCCTGGGCCTTGGTAGGCTGCTCACAGAGAGGTGACTTTGAACCGTTTGACTCCTAGGGTCCTTCCCCTCCTCTACATTTGGAGTCTACTCAGGGACGGATCACCTCCTGCCCGCGGACTTTATGCGTCACCTTTGGTCCTCCTGCCTTGGCTCCCGGACCAACCAGGACGGCACAGTGTGCTGGGCCCGGAGACTCAGGACGTCAGACTCCTGCCACCCTTCCAGAGGAACTGGGTGGCCTCGGGCAAGTTACGTTCCTTGCCTCAGTTTCCTCACTTGTAAGGTGGTGGTAATAACAGTACCTACTGCCTGAGGTCGTTGTTAAGAAATAAATGTTACTACAGAATTAGAACAGTACCTGGCACTCAGTGAGGGCTGGTGGGCCTTACTGGTTTGTTCTAGATGTAGGTGTCTGGCCTCCTCAGCTTCCGTGAAGGGGGGACTCCTGTTATCTTTCCGGGGTGGGGGTCCCCACTGGGCTCGCCAGAGCTGAGGTTGCTTGAATTCATTCTACTCCAGGCCACCAAAAACCCTCATTTCAGAGTTAAAGTCCCTGGGGGCTCAGAGGGTGCCTTTAACCCTGAAATGGGGAAACACGGTTAAATAACTGTTATCCGAAGCCAAGAGTGGGGGTCAGCTCCTCTGGAGCCCCAGTGGCTTTCAGGAAGTTGTCTGACCCCATTCTTGGCCTTGGGTATCAGTTATTGACTCTCGGGGCATTTGCACTCAAATGCAAATACCGTGTGTGGATTGTCTTCATTTGTGTCTGATTGTAGGATTTGCTCATGGGAATATATAGTTACACAGAGCGGAGCCCTGCCTATAAAAAGTCATTTTTTTAGACGTTAAAAATTTTAGAATATGACATGACTGCTCTGCTTTTAAAATAATCAGACAGGGGGCCCCTGGGTGGCTCAGTGGGTGAGCGTCTGCCTTTGGCTCAAGTCATGATCTCAGGGTCTACATTTGGAGTCTACTCAGGGACGGATCACCTCCCTCCCGCGGACTTTATGCGTCACCTTTGGTCCTCCTGCCTTGGCTCCCGGACCAACCAGGACGGCACAGCGTGCTGGGCCCGGAGACTCAGGACGTCAGACTCCTGCCACCCTTCCAGAGGAACTGGGTGGCCTCGGGCAAGCCCCGTGTTGGGCTCCCTCTCCTCCTCCCCATGCTTGTGCGCTCTCTCTCCTCTCTCTCTCTCTTTCTGTCAAATAAATCAATAAAATCTTTAAAATAGAATAAAATAGAATAAAAACGTAGAGAATGCGTGCAGGTAAGATTTGTTTGCTACCTGCCCATCCGAGCCCCCTTCTCTTTCCTGGAGGTAAATACAGTTCACATGTGGTGATTCTCTTTTTAGGCTCTGGGCTTTTTGCTCCGCATTTACGTCGGTGAGTGTGCACACGCTTTTGTAGATTTTCGTGAGAAGTGCTCACGCCCCACGCCTTATTCAGTGAATGGCTTTTGTCGCCCGACACGGATCGCCGGGGCGTCTGGGCTGTGGTGTGGGGTCCAGCGACTTGTGACCCCCGGGGAGGGGGCATCGTGAGCTTCCCCCAGGGCCTGCCCCGACCCCAGCTGCTGCCACAAGCCGCCGCAGGCACAGCCAGGGCCAGTGTCCCGGGAGGGGCCTGGCTCCAGGGGGTACAGGCCTGGCACAGCCTGCCGCAAGGTTCAAACCCAATTTCGTCCCCGTGCTGCCAAGGGGACAGGCTCTGGTGTAACTCCCGTTTCCTAAGTGAGGAGACTGGGCAGGGGAGGTCTGCAGGCACTGCCATCCGCGGGAGGTCTGAGCACCCTGTCCTGGGGGCCGAGCAGCCTTCCTTTGGGGCCGAGCACCCCTCCCTAGGGGCTGAGCACCCCTCCCTGCGGGCTGAGCAGTCTTCGCTGGGGGCTGAGCAGTCTTCGCTGGGAGCCAAGCATCCCACTCTGGGGCCCAAGTACCCCGCCCTGGGGGCCAAGCACCCCTCCTTGGGGGCCAAGCAGCCCTCCCTGGGGGACGAGCACCCTGTCCTGCAGGCCAAGCATCCTGCCCTGGGGCCCGAGCACCCCACCCTGGGGGCTGAGCACCCCACTGTGGGGGCTGAACAGCCCTCCCTGGGGGCTGAGCACCCTGCCCTGAGGGTTGAGCACCTGCCCCGGGGGCCAAGCAACCTTCCCTGGGGGCCAAGCACCCAGGGCCCAAGCACCCCGCCCTGGGGGCCAAGCACCCCTCCCTGGGGCCGAGTACCCACCCTGGGGCCAAGCACCCCACCCTGGGGCCCAAGCACCCCGCCCTGGGGGCCGAGCACCCCTCCCTGGGGTCGAGCACCCTCCCTGGGGCCGAGCACCCACCCTGGGGCTGAGCACCCGGCCCTGGGGCAGCGCCGGCTTCCCTCTTCCAGACGCAGCCGGGCAGAGCTGCACAAGTGCCTCAGAGTTGGTGGTTCTGGAAAAAGCTGGACAGACTGGTTGAACCCCACCTCCTACAGCATCCTCCCTCCCCAGCCTCCTCCCCTCCACAGGACCAGCCCGCGCTCCGGCCAGGCCACACCTGCGTGGGGGCCAGCAGCCGAGAGGAGCCACGACAGGAGCACGTCCAAAGGTCAGTCCCGGGCTAAGGGCTTGGGCTGAACCCTGTGCCTTAGGGCAGCGTCTCGCCCCCTCCACACGATGACATTTTAGACTGGATCCTCCTGCTGCGGGGGGCCGTCCTGTACGTTGTAGGACATTGGGCAGCCCCCCCCCCCACTGGATGCCGGGGGCACCCACAGTTAAGACTCGTCCCCAGAACTGTTCCCAGAGGTGTCCCATGTCTTCCAGGGGCAAAACGCTCGGGCTGAGCGGCTCTGCTCCCCGGAGGAAAGTCTCAACCCGGTTTCAGGCTTGTGGCCGGCGCTGCTTCCAGGAGGGTGTGCCCAGGTCCCTGCAGTGGGAACAGCTGGGCAGGCTGCAGGCTCCGTCCTATCGAGGGCGACTCGCAGGGGAGCGACCACACGCGCTGGCTTTCCTTCTACTCACTGAGCAACCGCAGGGCCCCTGCCCGGTGCTGCCTGGGCCGGGGCTGCGGTCCGTGCCTCGGGGGCCCGGGACGGAAACGAGGTGTGCCCGCCGCGCGGCCAGGTGGGGGCTCGGGAAGGTGACGTGCACGTTCCTGCCCTTGTCCCAGCGTAGGAGCAACAGCCAGGCTTTGCAAACAAGCCCGACGAGGAGTCTCCTACACGGAATGTTCTGGGCTGCTAGGAAATGGTGCGGGCTGTGTTACCAAGGAGCTTTTCTGCTCAAACCAACATGCCCTCTGGTACTCTTTAACAGCCAAATGCAATTTTTAGTTGTCGGAAGTCATATTCTTCTCATTTTCTGGTGCATTTTATTTTATTTTTTAAAAGAGTTTATTTATTTAAAGAGAGAGAGCAAGAGTGAGCGCACATACCAGTGGGAGGAGGGACAGAGGGCGGGCGATGCAGGCTTCCTGCTGGGCCAGGACACCCCCCACCCCCCACCCCACCGTCAGGTGGGGCTCATCCTAGGACCCTGGGATCATGACCTGAGCTGAAGGTGGATGCTTCACCCACTGAGCCCCCTGGGGGCTCCCTGGTGTATTTTAATCATTCTGCACATCACCGTTTCTCCTTAGTTGGCCCATTCACTCAAAGGTGTCCACGGACCGCCCTGGGTGTGTCCCAGACCCGCTTAGGCTGGGGCATCGGCGGTGAGCTGCAGGTGCCCGGCTGTCTGTGGCCCCTCCAGGGGCAGCCTGAGTCTAGCTTTGCCACCGTGGGGATCTCCTGTGGGCTTTGGGAGGTGTTGGTGACGTGAAGGGAGCCTGGCGGTCCCCCAGGCTCCCAGTGAGCATGGCCTTCTCAGCCTCCACAGCTCAGGCTGCAGCAGTGAGGGACGTTTCTGGGATCCTGGGCTGCAGGCTCGTGGAGGACACCCCGCCGGCACCCCCTACGTGTATGAGCTCGAGCGGATTCCCTGCTGTCTTTCTGATTCAACTCACATGGATTCAAGGACATCCAGGACCCCTGGTCTCTTCGAAGTTTTATTTTAGTGCATGAGATTAACCTGGGATGACGCACAAAGTACATGCACACACAGGTGTGTGTGTGTGTGTGTGTGTGTGTGTGTGTGATGTGCAGGCAAGGATCGGTGTGTGATAAAAATTAAGCAGCATGAGATGAAGGAGGAGTTCGTTGAGAGGCCTGGCCAGCGAAGGTGTCCCCGAGGAGGAAGCATTTCAGCTGAAACCCGAACAGAACGTGGACAGAGCTCTGCGAGGGCCCAGTCACCAAGGTCATACACGTGCACACACCTCTGCATGCCTATGCACACACCCAAGCATACACAGGTGCACCCCACACACGCATACACACATGCACACGTGTGTGCATCCAGGTCAGCCGGCTGGCCTTCCCCTTTTCCCCCAGCTTTGCAGTGCCCTCCGCTTTACTGCGCCCGCAGACGCTGGTCCCCCCATGGTGTGCCTGGTGCAAAGCCTGGTTTCGGGGCTGGAGGGCAGGAGGGCACAGGGCCTGGGGTTGTTGCTATAGGCTGGCTAAGGGGAGGCCAGGCGGAGATGAGAGCCAGGCTTGGGCAGATACCTAGGGGAAGGGGAGGCCGTGGGGGTGGAAGAAGAATGACTGGATGGAGCGCCTGGTCTAATGACCCAGGACCCCCTGCGCTCCATGCCCCACCACCTCCAGCCTGCACCTGCCCTCGGGGACCTGTGAGTTGAGCGAATGGGGTGCAGCGGTGGGTGCAGGCTAGGTCTCCTGCCGCAGGCCCTCCAAGCATTCCTGCCTTCTGCTCAGCACTGGCCACAGCTCCTAGCAATGGAACAAAAGGAGTTTGAAGCCCGTCCAGTGGACGTTTCCACGTTGGCGGGAGGCGGAGCTCCCAGGGGTGCGTGGAGGGCAGGGGCGCTGCAGCAGGTGCTGTCCGGAGCCTGTCCTCCCAGGCCTCTGCCTTCCTTCCCCGTGTGAGTGAGAGAGTGGCCTGGTGGGCGGGCGGTCGTGGCCTCACTGGCCATCTCTGTCCCTCCGGCCGGGCTCCAGGTGCGTTGCGGCCAGAGCCCTGGGCTTCGGTGCTCGGGATGGTGAGACCCGGACCCTGAGTCACTAATTACCAGATGCGCGACCGGAGGGACGAGACCTACCTGCCCTGCCCTCATTTTCCTTTACAGTAACACAATACCTGCCGTGCCTGAGAGCAGATGGCGAAAGATACAGGAGAATGCTTTCACCGAATGCAAATCTGGGGGGACCCGCTTCATGGCCCCCGCCCGGGGCAGCTGTAATGGGGTGTGTGCATTTCGGTCTCCCTGTTGCAGGCAGCATGGGCTCAACCAGGGAGCCTCTCTTCTGGCGGAAAAAGCAGGTGAGACCCCTCTCCCCCCGCGCCTTAATAGAGACCTTTGCAGACAGAGGCTGAGGGACGCACGTGAGAGCTCCTGGAAGCTGGGACCGCACCCTATTTCGGTTCTTCTGTTTTACCTTTAAGGTATACACGGTAGTGATTTAATATACACAGACATTGGGAAGTGGGCGCCACAACCAAGCTGATTAGCGCACCTCCATCACCTCCCATAGCTCACACAGCTGTGAGCTGAGAACATTTAAGGCCTACCGTCTTGGCAAATTTCAGCTCAGCCACCATGCGCGCATTACATCCCCAGACCTTAGGCACCTCGTAAGGGAGGGTTCATACCCTTTGGGCATTTTTTTTTTACGTGATTGGTGCCAAGTAAAGAAAGATGGAACATGCCTGGAGGAACATCCCCTCCTTCGCAGACCCCCGTTACCCACACCCTGCACCACCCCACACATCTTTCCAGAATTTGCAAATGGTCAAATCCCAAAGGTACTGGGCTCTATGACAGGCTGTCCTAAGGGAGCGGTGGAGAGGGTGAAGCCCACACCCTCCACTAGGAGTTACTGCAAAGTGGGGAGAGCCCACGAGGAAGAAGAGAGGGACGTCAGGGGTCAACTATATTTTTGCATTTACTCTCAGGACACGTAATCCAAACAGCACCAAGTAAAAACCGATCAAAACCGTATCATTTCACGAGAGGTAGACATCCAATTGCCGAGACTGCTATCATTTAAATAATTCTGGTATAATCTGATATAACGTTTTCTAACTTCCTCTGGCATACCTGAGAGTTATTGCCGGGTACCAGTGATCCGGGGACTAGGAACAGAGTTTCAGAAACAGCTCTGTTGCCTCTTCCACCTTCAGCACACAAGGGGCTTGCGAGCGGAGTTCGTCTTGCGGAATGCTCGAAAGGCCACGTCAAGGTCACGAGGTGTGGAGCTGAGAGTCTCCAGTCCTGACGCTGTAATTCTGCTGGAAACACACCCTATCACTTTGGTCGAGTCAACCAATTCATGATTGTTCACTAAAAACTCCTAGGTACAGGGTCTTCTGCAGGCACGGTGCAGATTCCTAGGTCACTAAAATCGTCGGGGGGATGGACATGCATGCAGCTGACATTGAAACGAGCTATGCTGTTGAGTTCCTGCTTCTGCCTCTGATAAAAATATCTGGTTAGGTCAAGACAATTTCTTTTATTTATCTATTTATCTATCTATTTATTTATTTAGTTGGTTTAAGGGGTAGAGTTTAGTGATTCATCAGTGGCATACAACACCCAGTGCACATCACATCACATGCCCTCCTTAATGCCCACCCCCAGTTATCCCAACCACCTGCCCCCAGCCCCTCCAGCAACCCTGTTTGTTTCCTAGAGTTAGGTATCGCTTATAGTTTGTCTCCCTCTCTGTTTTTGTCTTATTTTATTTTTCCTTCCCCTCCCCCATGTTCATCTGTTTTGTTTCTTAAATTCCACATATGAGTGAGATCATATGGTATTTGTCTTTCTCAGTCTGACTTATTCTGCTTAGCATAGCACCCTCTAGGGCCATCTGCATTGTTGCAAATGGTCAAGATGATTTCTTATGGTGCTTATAAATTTTTGATGGCTGAACAGCCAAAAAGTATTTTACTAAAAAATTAATGAGAATCCTGAGGTGCAACCAACTTAAAGAAAAAAATGTTATTATGATCCCCCATGACCTATTGGCAGTATTACAATATTGTGGTATGTACATATTTTACTATTATTTTTGAACAGTGGGTTAACTTTTTAAAAATAGAGAAAGAGTAGTGTAGAAACCTGTGTTTAAATATAACCTCTGTTGGGACGCCTAGGTGGCTCAGTGATTGAGCACCTGCCTTTGGCTCAGGTCATGATCCTGGGGTCCTGGGATTGAGTCCTGTGTTGGGCTCCCTGAGGGGAACCTGCTTCTCCCTCTGTCTGTGTCTCTGCCTCTCTTTCCGTGTCTCTGACGAATAAATAAAATCTTAAAAACTGCTTTCTAGGGGCACCTGGGCAGCTAAGCATCTGCCTTGGGCTCAGGTCAGAATCTCAGGGTCCTGAGATTGAGCCTCACATTGGGCTCCCTGCTCAAGAGGGGAGTCTGTTTCTCTATCTCCCTCTACCCCTCACCCTGCTTGTGTTCTCTCTGTGTCAAATAAATAAAACCTTTGGAAAAAAATTAAAAAATAAAAACTGCTTTCTTAACCAGCCCCCTTAGTAAAACTGATTGACAGAATCCATGAACTTCTTGTTTTGTTACTGTTTATCATACCACTTGACCAAAGCTCTACGTACTTGGACTTTGGAATATGACCTTAGCCCTGTCCAACTCTATCCTTGCATCTGTCCTTCATCAGAGTATGTCCTGGCAACACCTCTGGCTCTCAGCTCACTTCTCAGGGTGACACGTGAGCCACTGAACATCGACCATGGAAGCAGACCAGTGAATGTGGGCTACTGAGTGTGGACCATCGAACGTGGACTGCCAACCATAGGCTGCTGCACACAGACCACCGACAGGGGCCCCTGAACTTGAGACAGTGAACAAGGATCATCACGCATACGCTGCTGAACATAGGCCACCAGATATGGGCCCCTGGACATGAGCCACCAACACGGGCCACCCAACACAAGCCACTGAACATGCCACCCAGTATGGACTGCTGACTTTTACTTAGTCACCCTAAGCTAAAGGCCAGAGAGAGAAGTTTTGGAAGGGATGTGTAAACAGAACATTCTAGAATGGGATCTCTGAACTGGGTGCTGCTGCTTGCAGGTGTGTGGCATCATGGCTGTGATTCCCACACACGGTGGACTCTGTCTTCCGTTCTGTGGGAGAGGGTCTGAGTGCAGGTGTCATCGTCCTCCTGGTCTGCAGCAGCCTCCTAACTGATCACCCTACTTCCATCCTTTCTCTCTCTTCGACCCTTTTAAACCAACCAGCAACCAAAGTGATTTTTCTGGGGTGAAAATTAGATCATGCAATCTCCCTGTTTATTACTCACCTATGACTTTTCATGGTGCCTAGAAACACAAGACGGAACATGCTCAGGCCCTGCCCTCTGTCTTGGAGCTCGTCTCCTACCCTGCCCTTTCTTCCTTGGGCGCGCCCAGGCTGTCACCCTCTGCACACACCTCTACCTCCGTGGTGCCTGTCTGCTGGCAGCTCTCTGTGCACGGGCCCCTCATCACTCAGACCAGGGCACAGCTTTCCCGACCACCTGCAACCGGCACATCAGCCCAGGGCTCCACAGCCCCGCCTGTGACCGTGCATCACACCTTGAACCTCAGGGATGACTCATCCTCATGACCCTCTGGATCCTTGACCCGCTCTGTTGTTTGGGCAGCTTGTATCTGCAGCGAACATTGAATTTTATGTTTGTTTACGTTAGACCTTTCCCTGTTTAACTGCTAAGTGTTCCTTTCTCCACCCGAATGTGTGTCCCACAGGACAGAGGTTTCTTGGTTTCTGGATTGTTTCTCTTTCCCACCAAGATGCAAGCTTCCAAAGGGCAGGAAGCTCAACCTTCTTGCTCGTCAGAGTATCGCCAGCAGCTGGATAGTCCCTGATACATGACAGACCCTGATACTTTTTTTTTTTTTTTTTAATCAGTGTGAACAAAAGACAGTGTTTTGGATTGCAATAGAGAAAATAGAGAAGTAATGGGTTTCAGCTCAGCTGCCCGGTCCCCGAGGAGACGGCCCCGTCCCCTCCATGTGGGCAGTGAGAGTCTTCCTGACTTGGAGAACAAGGACAGCTGAGCTCACGCCGCCTGCCCTCCATCTCCACCTGCAGCCTCTCACTGTGTGCAAAGCGTACCCCCAACTTAGCTCCGTGTCCTTCAGAATTCAGCTCAGTGTCTCTTCTAGGGGCCCCTCGGTTCAACTTGCCCATACCGCTCGTAAGCACTCACCAGGCAGTTTTGGAGCCGCAGACGGTCCTGGTGGCCCCCACAGAAGCTCTAGGGAGGCAGGTGTGGGCCTCTCCTCTGCAGGAGCCCATCGGCCTTACCCATCACAGCGGCTCAACAAATCCCAGGGGGATGATGGAGAAGATGAATGAATGCGTCAGTGAAGCCTCGTGTCACCGTTTTTATGCCCCAGGCTTAACAGAATGATACAGGATGGAAAGGTAGTGAAGCTTCCTCAGTGGCCCTGATTGGCAGAATTTGGGTTGAGGAAGTGTTACTAGTGAGAATCTATTCACTGCATTTTCCTACTTTCTGTGTTCTTGATGATCTGGCGTGTGCGATCCTGATCCTGGAGAGGCTGCCCTCCCAGGGCTAGCTAAAGCCTAGAGTGAGCAAACGAGGCCCCTTGAGAACATCCTTCACGTACAAACCCACCCACCCAGAGCCCACACACCTAATTGTCTCTTTCTCAGGTACTCCCTCGGCTCCCAGTCAGGGGAGGCCAGGTACCAGGCAGCCAGGGATCAGCTCTAATGCCCCGAACCCACCGAATCATTGAGCCGTCCAGTCTTAGGCTCACTCCGGTTACCCGCCCTACACCTTGTTTTTTCCCACGAGAACCCCAGTAAAGGTTCTGGGCCATGCCCTGCCTTCCCCACCTCCTTAGCAGCCCAGGTGCCTCCCCAGGTAGCTCCCACAGCACGCTCTGCCTCCCGCTGCTCGGGAGCCCTGAGAAGGGACCTCCTCCCTCCTGACAATCGTATCCTGTCTGCACGTCTCATCACGTCTGATTAAAACACATCCCAGGTGCGTTTTTAGAACACAGACCTTGTTCTCTTCTGGATCCTCAAAAAAATAAATCTCCTTGCTTAGCCCCCCAAAATAAAAACAAAGGCCCAAGAAAACAAAGACAAACTACTCTGTGTCTGATGGATTTCGTTCAGGGTGATAGAAAAACAAAAATAATTATACTTCAAAACTCTCCTCTTATAGAAGGAAAAACAAAACATAACAAAACAAAACAAGGGACCTGGAAACTTCTAAGAAATATTATTTAATTAAGAGATTGGCCTCATGCTCTGGAATCATGTATTTTTTATGTATATGGTTCTCCTATTAGACCAATCAGAGAAGGTCAACTCGACATCACTTTCCGGAGTTAATAATGTCACTTTTCTATTTTTTTTTAAGTTATTTATGATAGTTACACACACACACACAGAGAGAGGCAGAGACACAGGCAGAGGGAGAAGCAGGCTCCATGCACCGGGAGCCCGACGTGGGACTCGATCCCGGGTCTCCAGCATCGAGCCCCGGGCCAAAGGCAGGCGCCAAACCGCTGTGCCACCCAGGGATCCCAATAATGTCACTTTTCTTAAATTAAACTATCTTTTTTTCCCTTAGTGGTATAGAGTGCCTCAATCTCCCCTTCAGATTTCTGAGGTGTAGCCTGTCCTCTCTGAAGTAGCAGAAATCTCTAGCTCTTCGTAGCCGAAAAGGAACATAATGCTTCACCCCCTTGAGGACAATTGTTTCACTAGGGATGCACTCATGGCATTCCCATGTGCTAAGTTTGAGACCATTGTCCTTAGAATTCGAGAATCTAAGGTGGTCATAAACAACTGCATGCAAATCACAGTTTTCAGGAGGAAATGATCCATCGAAAACACTTAACCGATGGAACAGTTACATTTTTTGTAAGTTAAAAAACACATTTAGTCACTTTTTAAAAAAGATTTTATTTATTTATTCATGAGAGACACAGAAAGAGAGGCAGAGACACAGGCAGAGGGCGAAGCAGGCTCCATGCAGGGAGCCCGATGTGGGACTCGATCCCGGGGCTCCAGGATCACCACGTGAGCCAAAGGCAGATGCTCAACCACTGGACCACCCAGGTGTTCCCTTTTTTTTTTTTTTTTAAGTCACGTTATTTAAACCACTGACAGATTAACCAGAATGGCTTATTTACCTGATACAGTCAATGTTGTTAACTTAGTGTGACAGCAGACGCAGGTGTACAGTACAGGGGTGCACAATTCTATACAACACTCACACTCATCACGGCAAGTGTATTCCTTGACCCCCCTTCCTCCAGCCGTCTCACCTCTGGTAACCATCAGTCTGTTCTCTCTAGTTGAGTCAAAACTGTTTCTTTGTGTCTCTCTTTTTTTTCCCCTTTACTCATTAGTTTTGTTTCTTAAATTCCACATATGAATGAAGTCATGTAGTACCCGCCTCTCTCTGACTGGCTTATTTGCCTCAGCATAATACTCTCTAGCTCCACCCATCTTGTTGCAAATGGCAAGATTTCATTCCTTTTTCTGGCTGAGTACTATTCTGTCGTATATACACCATATCTCCTGTATTTGTTCATCTGTCAATGGACACTTGGGTGGCTTCCATGATTTGGCTGTTGTAAATAATGCTGCTTTAACCATAGGAATGCATGTAACCCTTTGGATCCGTGTTTTGTACTTTTTGGGCAAGTACCCAGTAGTGCAATTGCTGGATCATAGGGTAGTACTATTTTTAGCTTTTTGAAGACCATCCATACTGTTTTCCAGGGTGACTGCACCAGTTCGCATTCCCAGTAACAGTGCAGGAGGTTTCCTCTTTATCTGCATCCTGGCCACCACCTGTTGTTCATTGTGTTTTGCTTTTAGCCATTCTTATAGGCGTGAGGTGATAGCACATCGAGGTTTTGATTCGCATTTCCCTGACAATAGGGATGCTGAGCATCTTTTCTGAGCCTCCGATGTCTGTTGGCCATCTGTATGTCTTCTTTGGAGAAATGTCTATTCATGTCTTCTGCCTATTTTTTAGCTGGATAATTTGTTTTTAGGGTATTGAGTTGTATAGGTTCTTTATAGATTTTGAATACTAACCCTTTATTGGATATGTCTTTTGCAAACACCTTCTCCCATTTAGCAGGTTGCCTTTTAGTTTTGTTGATTGTTTGTTGACTGTTTCCTTAATCTTTGACAAAGTGGGAAAGAATATCCAATGGGAAAAAGACAGTGTCTTCAACCAGTGGGATTGGGGAAACTGGACAACAACATGCAGAAGAATGAAACTAGGCCGCTTTCTCACATCATACACAAAAATAAACTCAAAATGAATAAAAGACCTAAATATGAGACCTGAAACCATAAAAATCCTAGAAGAGAGCATAGGCAGTGATTTCTCTGACATCAGCTACAGCAACATTTTGTTTCTGGATATGTCCCCCAAGGCAAGGGAAACAAAAGCAAAAACAAACTACTGGGCTTACATCAAAATAACGAGCTTCTGCACAGTGAAGGCAGTGTTTTTATGCTGAACTTAAGACTTTCAGGCAATGAAGCTATGAGAATAACGGGCAAAAATTCAAGTTAAACATGGAAGAACAGACTTCTACAGGTGCTTATAATGTTTTCCATAAATTAACTTCACAGCCACCAGAAGTTATCACCCAACGGCCTATGGTGTAAGATCGGGCATTCAAATGTTACAGTTCTTCAAGTAAGATCTCCATTATGGATTCTGGACCTATATTTAGGTCCTATATTTAGGTCCAGAATCCATTTATTTCTTGGAAGATAATTCAAATTAAATAATTACTTTACTGGAACTGAGGAAGGGTTGAAGGCATCTAAAAACACAGAGTAACTGCCTTCCTTTTGCACAAACATTTAAAAAAGAAGATTCTGAGTTTGTTGAAGGGTTTGCTCACTTTTGACACTTCTGCTTTCTTTCCTGTAGATACCCCCATGAGACTTTTTTTTTTTTTTGTCAGTGTATTGGCACAAAGCAGAGAAATGGGTTAGATCCAAGTAATAGGTTAGATCCAAGTATTCCCCGCCATTAGAACTATTGTTATATCAATGTAAACATTAACAAGGGAAAAGCAAAGTTTAACTCCAGAGGGGGACTGTGTTCTAACATTCAGAGGCCTTTGCCGTGGGTGATCATTATGTCACTCATAACTTTTGTTTAATCTCAATTGAGGAAACACAGAACACTACAAACAGAACAATGCCTGTGTTCAATCCCCATAAATGCACTTCCAACAATGTCTGTGTGTAGAGATTCTTTTATTTTTTTTTCTGTTATGTTCGTTCTATTAGAATTATATTTATTGTGATAATAATAGTAATACATGTCATGATTGATTACAATACACATATTTTAAGAAGTTACACTTATCGAAATGTAATTTTATGCTTATTGAACCTAATAATAAAAATAGGACTAACTTGCATGTTGTTATCTTTTTTAAAAATTGATACATTGACACACACACTCAAAAGAAAGTTTTTTCACCAGGGAACTTCTGGGAGGCACTGCTCTGAAGGATGTGGTTGGGAAGAGGAGGTTAGTGGGCCGAACCGGGATTTGTCGTGCCAGTAGGAGGGGCAGGTGTTGCCAGGTATATATGGTAGCATCGTTTCTCCAATTGAAGCTCCCTTTGAGTTGTGGATTTTTTTGTTTTCTCCAAAATTATTTTCTTTTTAGTGGGTACAGTGGTAAGCCACCTGGCACCCCTGGCAAGGGGCACCGAAGGGACCGTTTCCACAGGCACGCTGTCGTCCTCTAGGGGTGCGAGACGTGCCGGCTCCCCACCACCTGGGCCACCAACTGCCTTCCTCTCTCACATGAAAACTCATGTCCCTTTTGATAAACATGAAAACCCGACACTTATATGCTCCCCTCTTCCACTCAATGATTCTTGGGAGTCCCTGAATTTGCTGCGTATTTTCATCAGCTAAGATTCAGTTCAAACTTCCTTGAAAGTTGTGATACAAAAAAGTTTTTTTTTTTTTCATTTGTCAAGTATACCATATGTAACCTTGAGGACGCTTATGTAAGCAATGCCTCTCACTTGCAAGGCATTCTTATCCCCTTAGAGGTACACACCTTCCTGGCTGACTGTCGCTGTGTTGGCTCATGCTGAAGACCCCTTGGAGTTTTATTTTATTTGTTTTGTTTTGTTTTGTTTTGTTTTTATTTTTAAGTAGGCTCCACACCCAGCATGGAGCCCAATGCAGGGCTGGAACTCACAACCCTGAGATCAAGACCTGAGCTGAGATCATGCATCGGATGCTCTTGAGCCACCCAGGCGGCCCTTCTTATTATTTTAAATAGTGTGGTATCCAGTGCAGTGATGTAGACGCTGTGATTTAGGTTGTCATTGCTCTTGCTTCTCTCCCTTCCCACCCTCTCCCCCTCCCCTTCCTATGCTTCCCCTTGGACTGTCTTGTCTTGAGAAGGGAGAAGGATGTGCGTAGTGATCCTGTAGCGCCGAGCACATATAGACCTTGGTTCCAGGCACGTTAGGGGCACCACCTGTGTCACCACCTGTGTTCCTCCCATCAGTTAGGTGGGGGGTGAGTGCTTGGAGAAGGGGGTGTGCAGGAAGCCAGGACCCCCGCAGCTGCTGGCACCTGGGCTCCAGGGAGACCTGCCATTCCTTGCCTTTACCCTATGCATGGTCTCCTCGGAAGCGGTGCCTGGGCTGTGTTTCGGTCGAGGGTGTGTGTAGAGAAGGAAGGGAGATGACACACGGGGGAGGGTGGTTTCCATGGTGTTATAGAGTACTGTAGCCCGACCAGGTTTGCAGGGGCGCTCTCATGTGCTTGTGCCCGGGGCTCAGACACACGACTCCCCGAGCACAGGGAAGGCTCAGGGTCCCTGAGGAGCAGGGATGGAGAGGACACACCTGTGCTTATTCAGGTGGGTGTCCTAAGACAAGCTTCCCTGCTGGGCCTCCTGCAGCCCCTGTCTTTGACGTGACCTCTGCCCCCTGACTCCATGGGGCAGTCCCCGGGCTGAACCAGGTCAGCACCTTCAGAGGTGGCCCGGGCCGGCGAGTGCTGACAAAACACCACTTCCTCAGCACACACTTGTGGTCTGGGAGCTGCCCAGGGTCCTCCCCAGACACGGGGCTCCCCTGGGGATCCACTGCGGATCTGCGTTCACCCCCAGGCCAGAGCCAGCCAGGGCGTCTGAACAAAGGGGTCAATGACCTTGAAGACTTCTGGGGTACGGGCTTGCCCTGCCAGGCAAAACAAAAGCAAAAAAGAAACTTTGCATTTGTAGCCCAGTTTCAGAAAGTCATTTAACTCTCCAGAGAATTTGGTGAGACGTCAAATAGAAGCGACCCTTCCCTGCTTCCTCCCCGCGGCCTGTTTCTTCATTTTAAATTTCTAGACAATTCTTACAAGGCTTATACTTCGCATCTGACAGCTTTTAATTGAAGCAGAGTTTGCATAACACGAAAAGCACAGGTCCTAAGAGCTCAGTTGGGAGAGTTTGTTGCGTGACCCATGTCGCCGTCGAGACTCAGGATGTCTCTGTGGAGCCACAGAGTTGCCTTGCTTCCTCTCTGACCCTCTCCAGCTCATCTCCACCCGGAGAAACTCTGCTCATGATCTGGCCCTGAGGTCAGGGCAAGTTCCCAGCAGGGTGAAGACCCCAAATTTTGTATCCCGATAGATGTGTTCCCATATTTTTTTTAAATATTTTATTTTTTTACTCATTTAACACAGAGCAAGCGAGAGACACAAGCAGGAGGAGCAGCAGAGGGAGAGGGAGAAGCAGAGTCCCCGCTGAGCAGATGGGGGCTCCATCCCAGGACCCGGGGATCACCACCTGAGCCCAAGGCAGATGTTCGCCCACTGAGCCGCGTCCCCCATAGCAGTAGTGCTGAACTGTCCCCTCACATGACTTTGTATCATGGTTAATTTGTGTGTGTGGGGGGGGGGATTTTTATTAACATAAAGCCAGAAACTTAAAAACCCAATTTAGAAACTGAACTTGGTCAAGCCAAGTTGCTTCACAATAATAAAGGATAATCTGCCAAGCAAAGAGCTTAACACTACAGATCACAGTAGTCCATGAAGTAGTGGTCAGCACACCTTGATCTGATTCTAAGCCTGACTCTTAAGTGTTCAGGGTATAGAGATAATAAAATTACTTCAAGACCGATGAATATATAACTAGCAGTTACCTATAGTGACTCTAACAAGGTCTAAAGCTTTACTTGAATCAGGTCTTACATAAAATACTGGTAGGGTACTGAAAGGCCCACAACCATATTTCAATTGCTAAGTTCTCAGGATGATCTCGAAGTCTTCCTATCCAGAGTTCCTCTACTACTTTTAAACTTCCTAATCTTCTGGCCCACCTTGCCAGTCAACTACTTTTGCTCGATTCCACATCATGGTTCATTTTTAAACTAATATTTCCCCACGACTTTCGGCGTCACCGTGGCCATCAGACCTCTGGGAGGATGAGCCCTGTGTCCGGGCTGTCCCCAGGGGTGGGGAGGAAGGCACCAGTGACCTTGCTTGTGCTTGGCCCGGAACAGGGACTCTGTAAATTTCCTTGAAAGTGACTTAGGGTCAACACTGAAAACAAGGGCTTAATCATTTACTGGGCCCAGGTCACGCGTGTCGTCTCTGGAGGTGAACCGAGAGTCCGCGGCGTCGCCTGCACGGACGTGGAAGGTGGGGGCTGGCTGTGCAGCCGAAGCACGGAGTCTGGGTCGGAGTCTGGGTCGGAGCGGAGCCTGTGCGGTCCCACGGGGCCCGAGAGCCACTGAGGTAAGGCGGGCGGTCCCCTGCCTCACACAAGGAGGAACCCTGCTTTCCACATCATCCTCGGGGGGTGCAAACCACGCTTTCTAGTCCTTGTGTCCTGGCGCTTGGATGTCTGGGACCTGGCTGACCCTGGAGGACCTGCCTCCCCCGACCCTGCCCCGGGGTTAGCTGATTCCTGCAGATAGTTGACTACTCCCCGAGCTTTCGGTAGGAGCCAACCAAAGCCAGCCACACCTCGACTGCCTCCTGTATCAGTCTATCAGGATCTCACACTGGAGGGGGGGGTCGGCTC
Source organism: Canis lupus familiaris (assembly GCF_011100685.1). Lineage (NCBI taxonomy): Eukaryota > Metazoa > Chordata > Mammalia > Carnivora > Canidae > Canis > Canis lupus. The sequence continues at coordinate 55,519,088 of NC_049237.1, read as the reverse complement.
TCCACCTGCCCTAATCACCCCAGGGCAGGTGCCAGACAACAGGGGCAGCCCCCAGGTTACTCAGACATCCGATCCTAAACCCGAGCCGCCTGCCTCCCCAATTCCTTCCCCTCGAAACCACAACAAAGGCACTTGCCAGGCTCCTCCCTCAGCCCCTCTGCCTCCTTCACTGACCCACGTGGCTCCTCATGGCTGAGTGTGACCTGCTCCCTCTGACCATGAGTGATAAATTCTGTCTACAGTGACAGTCATCCCCTCATCTGTTGGCCTTATCGTAGCTGAATAATCATAACACCCGCATTTTAGAACATGGATATAAAGCGACTATTCATTCGCCAAGGAGGCCGTAGCGTAGGACGGGTTGGAGCTTAGGTGGAGGCTGTGGCTGGGGACATCCTGCCCCAGGGAGCAGCAGGACAAGGTTCGTGGAAAGGGCCCAAGTCAAGGCAGAGGGAGGCGCTGTGCAGAACAGGTAACTGAGGGCACCCACCTTCCAGGACTCCCCTCCAGTGGGCTGAGGCGTGTCCCAGAGACTTTTCGAGGAGGAAAAACAGAAGGATGAGTCGTCAGATCTGGTTAAAATAGCAATGTGCTATTGCTATTGTGCACCTGATGTGTCAGTATTCCTCATTATTTGGAGTCAGTTGTATCCTTTTATCCATCTGAGGTATGCAAATATACTTTATGATTTTTCTAGGTATTATATGGATTTTGTTCTTGTGGTTATGTGTGGTGGCACAGTTTGCTTTGAGGTGTTAGTTGCAACTGTGACTGGGATCTTTCGCTGTGTTTAGGAAGAGGCTACACTACACACACATACACAGAAATTTAAATATTTGAGTTACAAAGAATTCTCAACCTCTGTAGATTTAGACTGGCTAAATTGGAAAAGCTTGGCAATGATGGAGGAACACAGGGCTAGCTGAGGACAAGGCACCAGCCTGGGGCAGCACATTGACAAGTCCTTACAACAGGCAGAGGGACATTTCTCTACGGACTCAACTGCCTCGATGCTCATACTTTGCTGAGGGCAAGAGGCAATCTTAGCCAGACTCCCAGGATCCTGTGAGTCTACTTTAACATATAAAAATTCCTTTAGAAGTTTCCCTTTATCTCCAAACCCCCAAGATACATGTTGGCGATCATCCCCCAAGCACATGGCCCACCGATACACATCTGAAGGGTCTCATGACTCAGGTTTTACTAGACGGTAATAAGTCACCTTCTCCCGACAACAGCCAGCCCCCTCAGGGGCGTGGAGACCTTGCTTCCAAAATTCCTTAGAGAGTAAGCTCTCCCCAAACCCCTCCTAACTCCCAGGTATATAACCAGCCACTCCTCACTGTCCCAGGGCAGCCGCTCTTCCTGCCCACGGGTCCTGTCCCTGGGCTTTAATAAAACCACCATTTTGCACCAAAGACATCTCAAGAATTCTTTCTTGGTTGTTGGCTCCGGACCTCACCCCATCAAACCTCATCTAGATTCCAAAATTTCATCAGGAAGACCTAATTTGGGAGAGAATATGGAGAAAGACACATGTTAATGCTCTCCTGGTGGGATTTTGAGTTCCTGTAAATTTTCTTATGGAGCATTTGACTACACACATATTTAAAAATATATATATACCCCACTTGACTTAGCAATACCAATTCTACAGATTCAGCCAAAAGATTAAACTGGACAGTTCACAAAAATATGTCCAAGTTCATCATGTTATTGCTCATAATAGTGGAAAGGTGGAATCAATGCAAATGTGCATTGTAGGAGAATTATGAAATAAATCATGATATGGTCTTTGGAGGTAAAGCCTCGCAGCCGTGGGTATGGTAATGTAGCTAAACACATATGCACATGTTGACCTATTGTCCTAGAGAATTGTCCTTGAGTGGTTATTGGAGGAATAAGGCAAGTATCGATCAGCATATATTCTGTGGTACCACACAGAAAATATGCGTCTAAGTACACTTGAAGCAGGAGAGCGAGGTTCTTGTCTCAGGGAGTGGAAGAATGATTCTCCTGGACAAAGGAGAGTGAGTAAAGTGAGAGAAGTTTATTAAGCAAGCATACAGAGAGAGCTCTCAGGAATGAAAGGGGTCCAGACAGGGCTGCCCAGGGGGCCTGTAGGGCTGGTCTTTTATTGAAAGCCCCCCAGGGAACCTAAATCCTTTTCACACCTCTATTGATCTCACCATTGAGTAAGGACTAATGTTAACACCTTCGATGGCTTACTTGCTTTTTAGGGTCTGGTAATTCTTCATTGGTCACAAGTAGCTGTTCTAGCAAGACCCCAACTCTGACACCGGGACAGGATGGTCTGGTTTATTTATCTCTGGTTTACTTTCATCTCCACATTTCTGGGATCTTTGTGAGCCTGATCCCATAGCCCCCTACCCATCTGTCCCTGCCTGTCCCTTACTCACCCTCAGCGTCCAAAAAGATATTAAACATTTAACTGGGATTTCAGGCCACTTATAGATTTTTTTCAAACTCTCTTAACTTTTTAATTTATTTTTTTTAAAGCATGAATCATTTTAAACTCCCTTCCTCCGCCCACCCAGCTCCCTCTGCCCAGAACTAAGTTGTATCATTGTAAAAAGCAACAAAAAATTAAGAAGATGATAACACGTACTAAACCAAAGTGCTGGAAAGAAAACGTGGGTTGAAATAACAGGTCAAAATAAATAGTCCTAGAGGGCGTTTTCTGCCCTAACTCACAATAGCTATTGTTTAACATTGGGTTCTAGGCAATCGCTGACGACTTTCCATGGCTGATCTCATTCGGTGTCAGGACTGGCTTGGTCAGGTGGTATATTGTTTCCCCCACCAGGAGCTGGAAGTGCTCACAAACTTGGGATGGAGGGGAGCCAGCAGGGCAGGCTTGCCTGAAATCAGGAGCCAGCGGGGCCTCCCTCCTCCTCTGGGTCCCCTTTCCACATCCACTCTCCCTGTAGCTGACCATGCTCGGGGTGACATATTAAATATAATCCTGGATATATCCCAGATCTTTCTTTTCTTTTTTCCTGTTTGCTGTTTTATTGCTTCTACTTTTTTTCTTATCACAAAAGCAACTCATACTTAACATAGGGGAAAAAAATCTGAAAATACAGATTACAAGAGGATCCTGACAACTACCTGTAACCCATCCCTTCTGGGAGGATTGCCATCTATTTATACTATTTAAACGACCTCGTATATATTCTTCTGGACCCTGTTCTGTATATATTTATTGTAGTTCAGTAAAGTGATATCCATGTATGCTGTTCTGTGACCAGGGATGATTTATCTGTTGCATTTTCCTCTATTTGGATGCTTGGTTTGTATCCTTTTTAAAAATTTGCTGTTATTACAACTAACACTGGGACGACTCTCTGATAATGAAAGAAATAAGAGAGCAAAGGGAAAGAAAAAAGAGGAAGACGCTTCACAATTCTGAAAAACTGGCCAAAATGGTCAAAACCCTGATAAGACTATAAAACTAGTCGGTAGTGTACCAAAATTATCAAGACTGGATAAACCAGGGACTGGGGATATTTGTTTCTGACAAATTATCATTTAAGCCAGCTTGGGTTGGTTCACATTGTTCCTGTCTGTCCGTCTCTAAAATAGATGTACTACTTATATGTGTGGATATATATGTATGTGAATATGTATAATATATATTTAAGCACATTATCTGGCTCCAGAAAGTGCAGAGTCTATCTGTGGGAAGCCTCGTTTTCCAGGAGGGGCTCCCCAGCTTCAGGAAGTAGCATCCCCCTCTCTCTAACAGATGAGACCGAGACAGCCTCCTTCCCGCTGTTTCTCCCCTCCCTCCACTCGGGCCCTTTGACCTGGTTTTTAGTACGACTCTGTCCTGGGGAGCTTTGGTCTCGTCCGAGACGTGTGCATTGAGTTCAGCCTAGCTTGGGGGCCCTGGAGGGAGCCAGGCGTGCCCTCTGGGGTGTCCCGAAAGGAAAGAGACCCTCCCTTCTCCCCACATGGGCCTGGCCTCAGAGAAAGGCCCAGAAGAGAAGTACAGTCGTTGCACCGACTTCCACGTGCGTGGCAGGGGCTCCCGCCTGGAGGGCAGCGAGCAAGCCAGAGGCCTACAGGCTGCGCAGGAAGGCAAACGTGGGCCTGCCCACGGGGTGAAACCTCAGACACAGCCGTGGCCCCCTGAAGGGGGAACCGAATCATCACGAGGCTCCAGGTGTGTCCAGGGGGGTGGGATGGTGCTTAGGGCACCGCTCCTGACTTGTCTGCTTCTTGTTCTCCTGGGGCCTCACTCCTAGCTTCACAGTGATGCCAAAAGGAGCTGCTGATGGTCTTGTGCTGTGCTAGGGTTTCCAGGGAGGATGTCAGAAGAAATATCCTGCACTCCACTGTATCAAGAGGTTTGTTCTGAGAAGTGTGGGGGATCCAGCTGCAGGTGTGTGGACGAAGAGCATCTCTGGAACCAGAATTTGGTGTCTGGTGACCATACGCAGTAGTAGGCCTAGCAGAAGCTGGACTTACAGGTTTGCAAAGTAAGGAGGTCTTCCTGACTCCACACAGCCTTAGAGAATTCTGGAAAACCTAGAGACATGAAATCCAGAAAGTCAGTTTCTCCAACATCTAGCAACAGGAACCTGGGCCCTGGGCTGCTGATGGGGCCAGGCCTACCATTTCCAGAGATGAACTGGCAAGTGTAAAGAGGGGGCACTTGATGGGATGAGCACTGGGTGTTATGCTATATGTTGGCAAATTGAACTCCAATTAAAAATATATATATATGCAAAAAAGTAAATACAAAAAATGCAAAATTTAAAACTGAAAAAAAAAAAAAAAAGAAAGAAAGGCTCAGATTTCAAGACACTTTCAAGTGGGAAGGATCCAAGAGGTGATTTGAGAGCTGATTGGCAGCAAACATGACAGGACTTTGAGCCCCAAATTGTGGTGTCTGGGGCTTTTGAAAATAATGTTTAGAGGATATTTTTATTATAAAGGAAATAAACACAAAAGTGATGACCTTAAATCTAACCATTAGGTAGCTCCGTGGACGAGTTAAGAAAAAAGGAATCATATATCCCTTCAACAAATGTTTACTGCGTTTCTAGTTTCTTCTATGTTCCAGAGCTCTAAGCCCTCGAGGTATAGCAGAGAACAAACAGGACAAAAGTCCCTGCCAGCACAGAGCTTACATCTCAGTGTGTGAGAGAGAGAGAGACAGGAATAAAAACACGATGACAGGAGAATAAAACAGTGTTATGGGATGAATGGTGTCCCCCAGAATGCGTAGGCTGAAGTCCTAACTACCGGGACCTCAGAATGTGACTCTGTTTGGAGATGGGGCCTTTTAGGGATGATTCAGCTAAAATGAGGCCATTAGAGTGGGCTGGATCAGGTATGACTTCTGGACACAGGAAGCGATATGTCACACAGAGGGAAGGCCGTGGAGGGCACGACAAGAAGGCGGCCACCAACCTGCAAGACAAGGAGAGGGGCCTCAGGAGAAACCAATCTTGGGACACTTTGATGTTGCATTTCTAACTTCCTGACCCTTGAGAAAGAAATTCCTGTTGTTTAAGTCACCTGGTCTGTGGTATTTCCTTATGGCAGCAAATAGGTCATAGGATGTCCAATGCAATGGAGAAGGGTAAAACGAGGTCAGGGGCACAGGGCCGTGCAGGTGCCTGGGGGAAGAGCGTTCCAGGCAGAGGCTGCCAAGGCCGCGTGTGGGAGCCAGCATGAGGCAGTTGAGGGTGAGAATAACCACGTGAGAGCTGAATATGTGAAGATTTGGGATTTACTCTGATTAAACCCATTTTCCTAATTAATAAAAAATCCTTTTGAAGTGAGAGAGTAAGGTTCTTGTCTCACGGACTCAAAGAATGAATCTCAAGGACAAAGGAGCATGAGCAAAGCGAGGGAAGCTCAGTAAGCAAGGATCCAGAGAGAGCTCTCAGGAGTGAGAGGGGACCCACAGGGCTGCCCACGGGGGCCTCCACCCACAGTCTTGTATTTAGGACTGACCAGGGAGCTTGTGGCCTTATTCTTGTGATGTCCTGGTTTGAGTAAGGACTGGTGAGAATATGTTTAATGGCTTCCTTCTTTTTAGGGTCTGGTTATTCTTTGTTCATCACAGGTGATTGTCATAAAAAGACCCCCTCCCCACCCCACACACACCTAGGGCAGGGTGGTCTGGAGTGTTCCCTATCTCTGGTTTCCTTACATCTCTACATTTTGGGGATTTCTGTGAGCTGGATCCCATAGCCCCTGTCTATCTCTCCCTACCTAGCCCTATCTGTCCCTTACTCATTTTTGGTGTCCTTTACTGGCTTTATGAGATAGTAAGATAGCTAGGCAGATGTTAGTTAGATAATATCAAATTTAAGAAACTTTGACTTAAAATAATTTTGAATTTCTCAATCTCTGATTGTGATATCCCTTTGTATTTGTTAAAAATCTTATTTTGTAAAAAAAAAATAATAAAATAAAATCTTATTTTGTGTCCTCACTAAATGTTAATATTTTTATTCATCTATTTCTTACACATCCATTATTAGGTTTCAAAATATTTTCTGTGTTGATATCATAAATGGTATCTTTTTCCGCTATAATTTCAAAGGAATCAATCAACCTCTTTCTCTGTCGGTTCCCTGTAGTGCACAGTGACCTACGTAGCAACGTTCGCTTCCTCCCCGCTCCCTTTTACTAGCCAATTTTAGTGTTGAATATCACTTTTCTTTTACTTCGGTATGTGTCCATTGATTTCTCAGGCTTAAATGAAGTTTTCTGATTTCCAGCTATAAAAGCAAAGGGGAGGAGCGTCAGGTGGCATTTTGTCCCCTCCTTCCCATCACTGGCTAGTTGTAGAATTCCACAGTTCACCATCTGTGACACTTGCACTGGGTTCTGTACCCATCATCACTGCATTCCCCTCTTTAGCTCTAGGATCATACCAGCTTGATACTCCCAACGCCTTATCCTACACCGTATCCTTCCCGGAAGTGAGTCCTCCAGCACGCTTCCCCGGGCTAGCCCCCCATGGGAGCTACACTCCTTGAGTCCTTTTGTTGAAAGATGCCTGCTGCCTTTAAAATGGAAAGCTGGGATGAGCACTGGGTGTTATTCTGTATGTTGGCAAATTGAACACCAATAAAAAATAAATTTATTATTAAAAATAAAATAAAATAAAATAAAATAATAAAATAATAAAATAAAATAAAATAAAATAAAATAAAATAAAATAAATAAAATAAAATAAAATGAAAAGCCAGTTGTCTGACTTAAAGAATTTATGGGCTCACATTTCCTGTTCTTGAAGGCTTTGCTGGCATTGCTCCTTGTCTTCTAGGGCTGAAGGTACTTGGTAGAAGTCTCCACCTTCCTGGTAATATCGGCAACTCGACTGTTTTGCCTTGCTGTTCTGGAGATTCTTTCTATTAAAAATCCAGAAGTTTTATGGAGATGTTAAGATAGAATTTGTTATTGATGGCTCTGTGCCAAATTTTCTTGGGATACCACTTTAATTTTGTAGACTGGAGTCTTCTGATCGCCTGAACATCTTTCTAAAAATTTTATCTTTAAAGTTTTCCCAATTACCTCTTAGAGACACTGATTATATGAACGGCAACTCCATTTTGTTGACCAGGACTGTCGTTCCTTCCTGCTCCACCATGTGAACTCTGATGTATTCTTTTTTTTAAAAATAAATTTATTTTTTATTGGTGTTCAATTTGCCAACATATAGAATAAAACCAGTGCTCATCCCATCAAGTGCCCCCCTCAGTGCCCATCACCCAGTCACCCCCACCGCCCGCCCTCCTCCCCTTCCACCACCCCTAGTTCGTTTCCCAGAGTTAGGAGTCTCTCATGTTCTGTCTCCCTTTCTGATATTTCCCACACATTTTTTCTCCTTTCCCCTTTATTCCCTTTCACTATTATTTATATTCCCCAAATGAATGAGACCATATAATGTTTGTCCTTCTCCCATTGACTTACTTCACTCAGCACAATACCCTCCAGGTCCATCCACCTCGAAGCACATGGTGGGTATTTGTCGTTCCTAATGGCTGAGGAATGTTCCATTGTATACAGAGACCGCAGCTTCTCTATCCATTACTCTGATGTATTCCCATTTCATTTCACCCGCTCTTCTCCGTCCGTCCTGGTTGTCCTCTGCTCTGGCTCCAAAACTGTGCACTCTCTTCCGCATGCCTCCATTCGGTCGCGGTTTGATTTTCTTCTTTCACTTCTCCCCTGGTTCTACAAGCTCAGCTTTCTTATCTCTTCTTATCTCAAAATATCTTTTCTGAGTGAAAGTGTCTCTGATTTGTGGATTATCTCTGTTTTAAAACAAATACTTGCTTCATCATCTTCATCAACTTAGCGTGCTCTGTTAGGCCAGAATCTTTGTCCATTTCATGGCAATATTTTCAGCTGGGGGTTTCTATTCTACCAATTGTTTCTCCTGTTCCTTTATCACTTTAAAAAATGTTTTGTTGTTGTTTTTTTATTTTATTATATATATATTTTTTGCTAATGTCTTTAGGGAGATTCTGTTTAGTTTCTTTTTTTATCTAAAGATAACTCATCTTTGTTTGGTGAAATATTCCTGGACTATCTATTTTTAAGAGGTTTTTGTGGGCAACAGACAAAAATGGATTTCAGACACCTGAGAGTCCTCCCTATGACACACGATTATAGATAAGAATACGTCCTGTTAGTGGTTAATGAATCAGGGTGACATACCATATGCCGTCTTCCTTTTCATAACCAGACTGTTTCCTACAACTACGGACTCGTGTGATTGCTTCTTCAGCACGTCCTTTCAACCCCATGAAATGTGGTGTGTGTCTGGATTCAGAGATTCTCCTACTACCCACTCACTCACCTGATCCCACCATTTCGGATAAGAGATTGTTGGTTTGTCTTTAGGGTGAAGGCATGATTTCACATAACTGTGCTCTGCAGCATTGTCCAGGACCGCCAGATACACGTAGCCTTTCTCCTCTCCCATCCGGCCTCATCTCGAATGTGATGACACTTCACTATTATTTACCCTATTTTGGAGCAATAGATATCTACTAGTTTTGCAGATAATGAAGTTTCCATCTTTATTTCTTCTTCCTTTTCTCTTTCTTTTTTTTTTTTTTTGTTTTTTTTGTTTTTGTTTTTGTTTTTGTTTTTGTTTTTGTGGAGTTTCTGAGAGAAGAGGAGAATCACGATCTTTACTAACCCACTTTATTTATTTTTTTTTAATTTTTTTTTACTAACCCACTTTAAAAAGAAGTTCTGGCTCATAATAGTCCTTTACCTGGGCCTCCAGAGTCCCTCTTACATACTACCACCAAGTCATGTCTAAGCTGCACATTCGGCAATGTCATCTTCTTGTTTAAAATCCTTCAACATCTTCTCTTTGCTTACAGGAGAAATTCAAACAACTAAGATCTGATTCTATATATCCTATAGTTCCTTTTTCCTGTACCTTAGCTGAAGGACATACTTATGATTTCCCAAATTCACACTGAATCTATGCCTTTAGATCTTTGCCCGTGATCTTTTCTCCTGGACTCGCTTCACCACTGTGACTGCCTCATATATGGCAACTCACCTCTTAGGACACAGATGGAGTGTAAACCACCTAGCAAAAATTTCCCAGTTTCTCTCCTCCACCTGCCAGGACACAAAAAGAGCAACAACCATTCTTTCCTGTAAGATCCCTTATGCTTACTACACTTTATAACCATGAACCATTACAGAGTGAATCTATTTAATCGAGCCCAAGTCCCCTCACGTTCTGAGATCATATTTTGTTCCTTTTGTACCCTGGTTCTGGATAAGTAACTGGCAAACTGTAGGAGCAGAGAGACTGGTTTTCCTGATGAATGGTGCTGAGCCAAGCATGCTGTGTCCTTGGAAATGGGGCGAGGAGATACAAATTGAGAATCAGGTGAGAGCTGATAGCACCCACTTGACTTCTATCTCTATAAATCCTCTGACTTGACTGCTGTGCTATTCCTGCAAATATCCTCAGAAATTCTGATTTAGTCTTTTCATTTTCCAGATGAAACACTAAGGCCCATAACCGAGAAACTGTCTGTTCAGGTGGTGTCCCTGAAGCCACAACCCAGGTATTTTGACTCCAGTGTTTCCCTTGGTTAATCCAAACGACTCAATAGTGATATATTTTCTTTTATGGACACTTTTAATAAAAAGATTTTATTTTATTTATATGAGAACGAGCGAGCACGAGCATGGGGGAGAGGCACTTTTTAATAATATTCCCAAATGATTTCTGTGGTTTTCAACCCAAACCGGTTTTTGTCCATTTATTTCAAATGCATTCCTATGGAGCACACTCCATACCCCGACCAAGCCACCAAAGGGAGCAAAACTCTTCTCGCCTTCTCAGGTAGATGACATTACCGCCCTCCCCACTGCCCTCTGACATCACTGCTCACTCCATAGCTAAAGCTTTGGTCAAGGCACAGTTCAGTGCTTCATTTCACTATCTGTCTCCCCAGACCTACTTTTATTTCTTTTTGCTCCTGGTACATGTCACTATTTCCTTTCGATTTACTCCCTTCTGCACAGAGATCTTACCTTTTCCATTTGTTTACCATTTTAGCCCTCACAAAGTCCCACAGTTTCATAGATTATCTTTCCCCTCCTCATCTGTTCCACGTCTCCCAGTTCTCACAGTCTGTTTCCCTTCTTGCAACGTGCTCTCCAAGGCAGTGCTCTGGCCCCTGACACACCTCAGGCCTCCTACACAAGGGTGGGTTCCTGTTCAGCTCTTGGTGTGAGCAAGTAGCTCTGCCGGGACTTTCCTGAGAAGCAGTGACCGTGCTAAGTCCTCTGGCACCTTCGTGGGCTCCTGTCCCCTAAAACTTTTGTGGATTAGCCTAGGCTTCCATGGGGAAAACCACATTTACAAATGCTAATGGGAATACCTGCCCTAGCCCTTGGGTCACAGCCAGGAGCATGCCGCTCCTCTGGAAATTATCCACTCAATGGTTTCTCTGGTTCACTAGCTCAGTGTGATCAGAACAAGGTCAGGCCATTAAGGGCACCTCCAGGTACAAGCACTGGGAATGAAGAAGAGGTTGAGGAAGCCGCCCTGCTGCCCACAGGAGGGAGAGGAGGTGAGTGCTCGGCAGGGAGCAGACTGGGGAGGATCTGGGACAGGCTGTGTGTTCAAGGCCAAGTTCCCTCTTTCTCAAGCAGAAGGTCCCATCCATCCACTGAGCAAGCATTTCCTTCTCAAATTTCCCTCTCTTTCCTTGGGCCCATGTACACCTCCCAGAAGTGCCTAGGACCACTCATCTCAGAACTCAGGAGGGGACCTTGGGATGTCGCCTACCCCAGTTCTGTGATTTCACAGTTGAGGGATGGAGGTGACATTACTTGTAAGTCCGAAGCAGAGCCGGACCCAGAACCTACCATCCAAAATCTGAATGTTCTGCTTATTTCCTGCATAATATTCTTGAGACACATGAAGCTATTTTGTGGAAAAGTCTAGGCTGCATGAAGTGAATTTGCACGATGGCTATGAGCATAGGTTTGACTCAAACTTGAGTTCAATTCCTACTTGGCCACTATGTGGCCCTGTTGCCTCATCTCTAGAACCGAGTCATCATTAGAACCTACTTCTAAGGGTTGTCTTAAGGATGAAATGCAAGGATCATGAACAGAATGTAGCATAATGCTTTGCTTGTGGTGAGGGATTAATGTCTGTTACTTGTCACTGGGCCCATCGGGCGCTCCTTTTCAGATGTACAGCTCTGTTGCAGAAGACCACAAGCCACCTATCTACAGGTATAAGATAATACAGTTCACTTAAACTGACCTAAAGTAAAATATTGGGAGCTTGAAAGGCCACCTGCCTGGATTCTCACATGAAGCAGGACATTAGCAAAGTGGAGTATACTCAGAGGTGGGCAGTGATTCCCCTCTCTGGGGAGTGAGGTTCAGAGGCTCTTCAGAGCAGAGAAAGGAAGGCTCAGGAGAGCCTACTATGCATCTGCAGACAGGTGACACGTTAGCACGGGGAGGAGAGATGAGTTCCAGGTCTGTAGCTTTGTGAAAAGTGTTTCTTATTCCTATTGAAGCTAAAGTTGTTCTCTGTCTAGTTCATACTGAAGAGTTCAATGCTGAGGAGACAAAGAGTTAACAGACCCAGTCTCGAATTTTTAAGACCTCGTGGTCTCTTAGGTATCATATGGATCAACAAGTGATAGGACATCCAGCTGATTCCTGATCAAGGAGATGGTTCTATTTCTCTAGTGAGAAGGGGATGGGGGGCTTGTTTAGTGAGACCCGTCTGCTCAGAGTGGCGCTGGTAAGCTCAGATCTCTGTAGGCGAGAGAGTGGGCTGAGAACACAGCAGCCAGTATTTTGTTTTCTCTTTAGAGAAGAGAACAAAAGTGCTGAACTGGGACCATCTGCTCTGTGGCCTGCCCTTCTGGAAGGAACCCTACCAGGGAAGCAGACTCAGGGGACTTTACTACCCCAATGTTCAGGGAGAATTTTATGAGATTCCCATGATCTCTCTCATTCTCTCTCTCTCAGTCTCACCTTCTCTCTTCCTGTCCTCCTCCCTCCCTTCATTTCTACTTTCTTCCTTAAAAACATCAATCACCCTTCCTTTTGACAATTTTTCTCCCTTTCCCTAATCCTCCAGAGATTTCTCTCAGAGCTTATAAACAGTAGTAGCCCAAATTCCTAGACCCAAAGTAGACTTTCTCTAACTCTCATTTGTCAAATGGGAATCTTGACATAAACTAAATCATGTCAACTCTGGGTCCTGAGAGAGTGGTGGCCTGAGTCCAGGGGTCACAGAAGCATTGAATGATAGTGTTGTTATTAAAAACCTTTCAATCCCTTCACTGGTTTCTGATCCCAAGGGACATCTGGGCTGAACCACAGCCTGTGCTTAATGCATGAGTTGAAATTCATAATCAAGCCCTGGAAGAAAAATCAAAGGCTTTCATGGAAGAAATCACATGTAACAACAACAACAACAAAAAACTACTGAAGCGTCTATTTTTAAAAAACTTTTCTTTAAGCCCTATTTTTGAAAAATCTTGTTTGGTTTTGGGGATTAAGGACGTTGATCTTTGACACAGGAAGGGAGGAATAAAAGAATAAGAAAGAGGAAAATGGGAGGAAATAAGGCAAAATTCGCTTTGTGGTGACTGGGAAGGAGTCTGGGAGAATGAGGGGCATCTCCTGCAGGCGTGGCCGTGACATCATCTTGACCATAGTTCCTCTCTCTCTGGTAAGCAAGCAGGTTGGGTGAAGGGATCTCTGAAGCCTCCAGTGATTACAAGTCTTTGCAATTCAATGAGAGGAGAAAATAGCAAGTCTATACCTTAAAATCAGGGAAGTTAAATCATAATTAGTGAAGGTTTATAATTTTATGCTTGAAAAACCATTGAGAAGTCACACACACAAGACGACAATAAAAGTCCTACCAGTGGGACAAGTGACAAAATCATTGTATATCATCAATTGCATTTTCTGTGCAGACAGTAGCCAATTCTAAAATACTAAGTGAGAAGAATGTGACTCAAATACAAAGAGAAACCGTAAAATATCTAGAAATGAAGTCACAAGAAGTGTTCCGGATCTAGATGAAGAAATGTATTGAAGGACACAAAAAGGGTATGTCCAAAATCGCAAAAATGTGGAAGCTGAAACTTTGTTCTTGGAAAGACTCAATCAACCACAGTCAGTTTTTTTTTTTTTTTTAATAAAACCTGTCATTTCAGTGCAGTATCAGTTAACAAAGCAATAACTTGTTTTTAACTTGATTAAGGAGTTAACTTATTTTGTAAGATTGAATCACTGAGAGTGCCTGTGAATTCTGACAAAGACTATAAGGTAGGCTTGACTTCTTTCTTTAGTGTCACATTAAAAAATATATATTAGGAAGATTATACAGTTGGTCCTTGACCCCACACAGCTGAAAATCAACCTATAACTTTCTTTCCTTTTCTTTTCTTTAAAATTTTTATTTAAATTCTTGTTGGGAGCAGCCCTGGTGGCTCAGTGGTTCAGCGCCGCCTTTAGCCCAGGGCATGATCCTGGAGACCTGGGATCGAGTCCCCACATCAGGCTCCCTGCAGGGAGCCTGCTTCTCCCTCTGCCTGGGTCTCTGCCTCTCTCTGTGTGTCGCTCATGAATAAATAAATAAAATCTTAAAAAAAAAATAAATTCCAGTTGGTTAACATACAGTGTTAAATTGGTTTCAGCTGTACAATGTAGTGATTCAACACTTTCATACAACACCCAGAGAACATCAGGACAGCTGCACACCTTCATCATCATCACCTGTTTCCCCTGCCCCCACCTCCCCACTGGGAACCATCAATTTGTTCTTTAGAGTTAAGAGTCTATTTCTTGGCTTGTCTCACTCTTTTTTTTCCCTTAGCTCATTTATTTTGTTTCTTAAATTCCACATATGAATGAAATCATTTGATATTTCTCTCTCTGACTTATTTTGCTTAGCATAATACCCTCAAGTTCCATCCACATCATTGCAAGTGGCAAGATTTCATTTTTTTTATGTCCAAGTAATATTCCAAGATGATGAATGCCGGTTAACATCATGCAGCATGGCACAGGAAGAGACACACAGAAAAATGGACAAGAACAGAATCCACCCCATGACCTGAGCCTTTTTGGGCATTTGACATCTGACAAAGTTAGGATTTAAGTGCTGTGGCTCATATGCAAAATGCCCCGTCTGTTCTCTCCAGGGTGTCCTGTGGTACTGTCACATCCGGGCAGTCTTGGTCATTGTCCATCCCTTCCCATCATGTGTGGTTTTGTTTCTCTTCTCTGCAAGACTCAGTGTTTTATGAGAACAGAGACATGAACTCAGACATGTGCCTTTCCTGAGATAGCACATGATTTGAGAGTGGAGGCATTTCTGTGGGCTTGGGAAATTCATATTTCCTAGCAAAGCATGAACCAGTCTTCCTATCACTGCTAGGGACCCACATCTGTCAGAGCTTTTCAGAACAGCTTCTATCTCTGCATCTAATAATTGAAGATGAAACTGGGAATACAGACATAATTTAGGTAAACACACAGATAAAACAAATATCTTTAAGAAAAACTAAACGTGAGCAAAGAAAAAAGCCATCAATTCTGGCTACTAGATGAGTGGGTGCAAAACAAAAGGAAACCAGAAATAGTTTTTGCAAGACATGTGATAAAGGATTAATGACCTTACATAAGCATAGAGTTCTCAGAAATCAGTAAGAACACAGGAGTAGGAAAATGAGGAAACAAGTGAACTGTGTGAACAGGTAACAAGACATAAAAATAACTAGTGAATGTTGGTGAAAATGCTCAACCTCAGAAATGATGTTAAAGAGATATATTGAAGCAAACAGGAAATATTATTATTCACTAATGTGATTTGCAAAGATTGGAACAATCGATAGTAATCAGTATTGATAAAAATATTAACAGTCAAAGAAAGGTATTTTTATACACAGTAAGTGGATAAGTAGTACAACAGTTTCTCAAGTGGGCAGGTGGGCAATACCCATAATATTGGGGAGGTTGATATTTCGTGTCTAGAGATTTTTACAAAAGTTAAGAGTCCTATGAATTTCTAAAGATATATGTATAGTCATACAAATATGTGAAGTAAATGTATTTGCATAGACATTAAATAATGTCCCAGATAATATTCAAGTGAGGGAAAAAACTGCAACGGATCTGGTTGTGAAGTATGATTCTATGTTTTAAAGTTAAAGATTAATATTTACATGTTTTAATTCACAAGGGAGAAGAACAGAAGCACTCTGAATTGTAAACAGTGGTTATAATGGAAAGGTAGGGTTATGTGTTTTGTTTTTTTCACCTTCCAGTTCTTACATTTCTCTATTAATTGGCAGTTTTCCAGTGTGTAAGTATTATTTTTTATAATCAGAAAAGTAATTGGTTGAAGTGAAAGTAAAAGATAAAATTCAAATCTTAGGAATATTTTTTTCGGGCATATTTTTTCCCCAAATTTTTAACCAATATTCACTATCCCTTCCTTCAACATGGATTCTCTAGGAAGGTTAGAGCCAAGCCACCACCATTCCGGAGCTTCTGTAAGAAGCCCTGCACCATCCCGTCAGCTTGCCTCAAACTCTTTTCTAATGAACATCCTTCCCTGTAAGGAACTCTCTTGACTCTCCTGTTGCAACAGCTTGACTGTCCGTCCTCCTACTCACCCTCAGGGACTGCATCTTTGGCTTTGCCAGGACAGATGCCAGCCTCGCTCAGTGTGGTCAGATAGCAGTGCCTCTAAAAATGGAACTACTCTACCATCTGATAATTACACATTTTGGCATTTACCCCAAAATGCAAAACACTAATTCAAAGGGATACATGCACCCCTATGTTCATAGCGGCATTATTTACAAAAGCCAAGATACGGGAAGAGCCCAAGTGCCCACTGAGTGGATTTTAAAGAAAATATGGGGTATATATTTTAGGGTATACCATATATATTATATACACATACATATGCTATAATAATATCTATAATGGAATATTACTTAGCCATAAAGAGGATGAAATCTTGCCATTTGCAATGACATGGATGGAGCTAGAGATTATCGTGCTCAGTGAAATA
The DNA here is from genome assembly GCF_011100685.1 of Canis lupus familiaris. Lineage (NCBI taxonomy): Eukaryota > Metazoa > Chordata > Mammalia > Carnivora > Canidae > Canis > Canis lupus. Next base: position 55,502,482 of record NC_049237.1, on the reverse strand, counting down.
AGTCAGAGGAAGAGAAACATCATATGATCTCAGTCATATGTGCAATTTAAGAAACAAGGCAGATGAGCAAAGGGAAACAAAGAGAGAGGCAAACCAAGAAACGGACTCTTACCTCTAGAGAACCAACTGAGGGTGGCCAGGTGGGAGGACGGTGGAGCGGCGGGGGAAACGGGGTGGCGGTGAAGGCTGCACCTGTCCTGATGCCACCGGGTGTTGTGTGGAAGTGTTGAATCTGCACCGTCCACTACCATCACGTGTATGTTAACGATACTGGAATCACAACTAAAACAAACCACGGCTTTAGTAGAATAGGTATGGTTTCTTCTTTAAACGTTTGATAGAGTTCCCCAGGGAAACCATCTAGTCCTGGACTTTTGTGTCTTGGGAGGTTTTTGATGACTGCTTCCATTTCCTCCCTGGTTATTGGCCTATGAAGCTGTGGTCTCTGTATACACTGGAATATTCCTCAGCCATTAGAAACGACAAATACCCACCATTTGCTTCAACGTGGATGGACCTGGAGGGTATTATGCTGAGTGAAATAAGTCAATCGGGGAAGGACAAACATTATATGTTTCATTCACTTGAGGAATATAAAAATAGTGAAAGGGAATAAAGGGGAAAGGAGAAAAAATGAGTGGGAAATATCAGAAAGGGAGACAGAACATGAAAGACTCTGAACTCTGGGAAACAAACTAGGGGTGGTGGAAAGGGAGGTGGATGGGGGATTTGGGGTGACTGGGTGACGGGCACTGAGGGGGGCACTTGATGGGATGAGCACTGGGTGTTATTCTGTATGTTGGCAAGTTGAACACCAATAAAAAATAAATTTATAAAAAATAAATAAAACAAACCACAGCGGTGCGTCCACCCTCAGGCCGAGAGGAAAGGTGACGAGCAGCCGGGCCCGCGGAGCAGAAGGGCCGGGAAGCTGCGGCTGCACCTGCCGCGGAGGAGCCGGGCTCGGGGAGGGGCGCTCGTTCCCACGCGGGTCCCTGGGCCGCCCGGACCTCCTCTGGCCCGGAGCCTTGGGCGTCTGACTGTCCTGCTTCTCGCCATCAGCCCCAGGAAGCCCGGCTCTGTCACAATGAGACTCCTCCATGTGGTCCTCACGGCCGCCTTCCTCCTCTCCCAGGTACTGCCCGGTAAATACCAGCCCCCCCAACCCGCCTGTTCGTGTTACTTTGCTCCCTGCTTCCCCCGAGGCCGCCACAGTCCAAGGGTAGAGGTGGGGGCTGCTCAAGGGCATCTCTAACCCGCCCCCCAAATAACTTCCCGATGAGTCTAGAAATTCCTGGAAGGGGGTGTAAAGCATCCTGCTGAAGGCTTGCTGGGCTGTCTTGCGCTCCCTCCCCTTCCCTGGGGAGGAATGAACTGGGTGATCGGGAACAATCCGTTGAATCACCTGCTGGAGGCAAAGATCCTTTACCCTGGCCCTGCCTGGGGACTGTTTGCTGCCCGTGTGACGGTGGTGACCTGGCATCTCGCCGGGCAAAGCTTCCTGCAGACTCGGGGTGTCGGGGCGCCGCAGGTGGGGGGCCAGTGAGGAGCAGCAGGTGGCCCGGGTTACCCTCCGTGGACTCCCAGAGGTTCCCGCTGCAGGAAGGACTGTGTGTCCCCGCCAGTGCTGTCTTGGGGCAGAGTGACAGGGGCGGCGGTGGGGTGTCGGCCTGGGACGGAGGGGTCTTCCCTCCGGGCGGTCTCCCCAGGGGCCCTCTCCGGCCTTCAGGTGCATGCAAGCCCCCGTTCATTTTCCAGACAGCACCGGGGCCTTCAATTTTGAAAGGCCCTGCTACCTGCGGGGCGGAAACTGCCTGAAGCGAGGGACGCCAAACTGTGAGCCCTTCCGAGGCCCCTGCCGAGCCTTCACCGTCTGCTGCAAAGCGAAGGGGAGCGGCAGGAAGAGGAGCAGCCAAGGAACCCTGGCTCCCCGAGCCAAAGCGCGGCTCCCCTTGTCCAAGTAGCTGCAAACAACGTGCAAGTCTAATTAATCAGTTATTTTGTCCTTAGGATTGATTGGAGGCACAGTTGTGTACTGTGTGTGTGTGTGTGGTGGGGGGTAGTCAGTGAGAGGGAGAAGATGTAAGAATAAAATCTCTGTTATGCTTTAAATTTTGCAAATCCTTTCATTCGCACAATGTGTAATCCTTAGAGGGTTTTGGTTTGTCAACCCCACTTGGTGGATGTAGAAACCAGACTTAGTTAAATAACAAGATGACACCATCGGTAAAAGGAGAGTAATGAACACTTCTGTTTTGGCTGGTGTATAGTACTCTACCCAAATGCAAGGGAAGTTATGGTTTTCCTTAACAATTGCAGGGACTCTGGGTAGGAAAGGGTCCCCTAGAGTAGGGCGAGGCGATGTGAGGACAGGACTGGGTCCCGGGACTGGCTGGTGCAGCAGGGCAAGTGCCCAGTGGGAAGGAAGGCGCTAAGGAGGGAGCCCAGGGCTAGGGGTGTGGTGCTGGCCCCGCAGGTGTACAGAGAGACCACCCAGAGGGGAAGCCCCACCTCAGGGCAAGCCTGGGAGACGTGTGATTATTTTGTCTTTCTTGATCATTTTTCTTGTTCGGGGCACAGTATCTGCTGTAGTGTCCTGAGTAAGGCACCTCTCCACTCCGAATGTCACTGTCCCACCTCTGCAGAGGGAGCAAACCCAGGGATGACTGTGGCTTTCTATGATCTACAAAGCCAACTTGGAAGCAGTGGGGAGAGGAGGCAGGAGGTAGGGCCAGGTGTCCCGGGAAGCTGGAGGACACAGAGAAAAGATAAGTTTTACTAACACCCTTCCAAAACCTAAACGGTCACAGGAAAAAGAAAGGAGCGTGAAAGGAATTGTGACAAGCAACAAAGAGAACCCTCTCTACCACCAAGGCCCCATCAATGAACAACTAAAGAACATCCAGTGCAAGTTTGTACAGGAGCAGTGGATTATTAGCAGCTGTAAATCAGCGTATATAAGATACCCCGATCCAGATGCAAATGTTAGTTTCCTTGGTGTTCTTCATCGGCCCGGGCCTCCCATACAGTCTGCCCACAGGGGTTACAGGACTGGAGCATTCCTGGTGTCTGTAACGTGAGGCCACAGTGTGCCCTGTCGGAATGATTTCTCCATCCAGTCACAGAATGATCCACGACCACCAGGGGAATTTAGGATCCGATGGGTTATTTATTTTATTTATTTTATTTTATTTTATTTTATTTTATATTCTATTTTATTTCATGTTAAGATTTTATTTATTTATTTGAAAGAGAGAGAGAGTGAGCATGAGCAGTGAGGAGAAGGAGAAGCGGTCTCTCCACTGAGCCCCAATGGGGGACTCGATCCCAAGACCCTGGGATCATGACCTGAGCCGAAGGTAGATGCTTAATGGATGGAGCCACCCAGGCGCCTCCCCATGAGTCATTTTAAAATTACTCATTTTCTTGTTTATATTTCTTCAACCTAAAGTAAAAACATCCTTCACTTTCTCATATATCTACCACCATGCACAGACTCATTGACATCTCTGTCTTATAAACTCTCTAGAAAACTCCAGGCACAGCCCTAGGCCTCTATTCCCTGCTCCTCCTTCCCTTTTGCTCTTGAGTCAAGCACTGTCTTGGCGACAGCAGAATAAGCACGGAGCATCAGAGGGCAGAGGAGGGATAGGAGCTCTCATGGGAAATCTGGAACTCTGTCACAGGGAAGGAAGAGAAGAGGCAAAGAAGAAGAACCAAATATAAATTTTGTTTGTACATGTTGGATCTCTGACGATCCTTTTCTCAGCAAAACAGTCGAAAGACATTATGGTTCAGATCGGGCTGCCCATTCTGCTGAACTGTGCAGAGGAAATGCAGTGATTACATCAACTTTCATTAATTTATTTTTCTTAACTTGTATTCATTGAGCAGTAAGCAAAACAAAACAAAACAAAACAAAAAATCCCTACCTTCGTGGTGCTTATATTCTAATAGAGGAGATAAACAATAGACACACAAACATTTAATATTTTAAATATTTAGAAGTGCAAAATGTGAAAAAATCAGGGAAAAGAGATAGGAAGTCCTGGGTGTGTGGGCAGGTGTGCAGGGTCGGCCTCACAGGGGAGCGTGTGGCTGATGAAATCCCTTTGCTCCATCTAACTCCATCTGGTATGGGTTTTAGTTAGTTATCCCGAATCTGAGGCTGCGCTCACTCTGGGGCAATCCCTAGGAATTGTTAGGTCTCTTAAAATAAAGTGGCACATTCTGGAATATGTTGACTCAAAATGCTGTCCAGCATGCCCATGCATGTTGTCTTTTTGCTGTGTCCTCGCGTGATGGTAGGGACAAGGAGCTCTCTGGGGTCTCATCCATAGGGACCTAATCATCTGCCACAGGCCACCCAAATACCATCACACTGGGGGATTAGGCATTAAAGTATGAATTTTAGGAGGACACATTCAGATAACTCTAAAAACCTTGACATATTTCATCCTTCTGACATTTTAGGAATTTTGGTAATAAATATTAAGTCTTGATTTTTTTTCAGTTATATAAGTAATGCATTCTTGTTCTCTACAAAACACTCAAAAATCAAAATTATGTAGAAAAAAGTTATAACCTATTTTCATGCCTCTACTTAGATTATCAAATAGTTTTTCTCTAGATGAATATTCAGTCAACTCTACATGCTTTTTCAGAGAAATAGTCCACGGCCTTCCCTCCCAACTCACATAAAGTCACCTTTATCATAAACTGTCAGTGTGTGCATGGTCTGTTTGTGGCTTCTCTGTCCTGGTATTTTTTCCTTTTTGGAGCCTCTGTCACATATTTCAAGCCTCACTGTCATTTTAAACAATAATAAGTGGTAGTGGAAGTCACCATTGTTACTCTTTATAAAAATATTCCTTCTTCTTACACATTTTCCCTATAGAGTGGATGTTTACGTTGCCTGGGTTAATGTCATAAAAACCTTTATTTTTAAGCCCTAATTTCTAAATGATCACTAGTCTATGGAAAGTTACTATTTGCCAGTTTATTATTCTTTTAAAATGTATACTTTTTACTGGATCCTAAGAGCCAATCCTTATGTAAAGAGATTAGTGGAATACCTTGCAGTAAGAAAGCACTCAGAATCCGGAACCACACTTCTGACTCTGACTTCACCACATACAAATATTATCACTGTAATAAGTATCTCCAGTCTTATTTTCCTCATGTGTACATTTAGGGATCATATTAGTACCTGCATAACGTAGGGCTACTTCTCCCCTGGCCACAGGGGAAGGTGGTAATAACGCCCTTCGGTATGTCTTCCTCATTGGTTCTAACTACTTATACAAATATAAGGTAAGTTACTATAAGGTAAAGTAAGGTAAGGTAAGGTAAGGTAAGGTAAATTAATGTAAGATAAATCATATCTAGGGAGAAGAGGCAAAGGTATGAAAATTCTTGAGTCAACAATTCCCAAGGACACTTGTTGTAGACAAGGGTTCATCCAGAGTCTGGGGAGATCATTGTTTTTTGAGGAACCCAAGATTTTCTCGGTGAGGAATAACTGAAATCTCATCCCCAGCTCCGTGACACTGAGTCAGGGTCAGCTAGCCACACCCCAGTTATAGAGAAGAGAGGCAGCAGGTTAAATAAAACATAAGGGGTAGATTGCCTTAAATCACCCTGCCTCAAGACAAAGGCCTAATTTGGGAAGAGAACTTGTCACTCTTCAGGCTTCGGTTAGGGAGGAAAGCCCCTCTGCTTTCACCTACACTGGAAATTATGTTTGCTTTGCAGGACAAGAGCCAAGAACACGAGGTTTTCTGTCATGAGATATTACCATGGCCAGAATCAGCAGGGTCATCGCTGGAACAGGAGAATTTCCCTGAGCAGAGTGGGCAGGACCAGTCCTTATTAAGACCACGTGGCATGGCCGAGCACAGCGTAGATTTCAGATCGAGAGACCAGAAGGACCACCTCTTCAGGGGGAGTAGGGCCTTGGGAGGTGAGTCATAAGAGGTAGGTGACGGTTTTCATTCTACCAAGCACTAGAGAGATGATTGGAAAAATATGAGGTCCTCTTATGACTGTGTCTCTACTCGGAGTTGCAGTACAGACTCTCCGAGTTCCCTGAGAATAACTGGGAAAAAAACTTATGCAAACCGTCCCAGGTTTTTCAGAGTAAATGCTGCATGAATCCCATGTTTATTTGACAGCCATTACCGTCCTTCCTTGGGCCTTAATTCATTAGGTGCTAACAAAAGAAATTCCTCCAGCTCTGAACCAAACGTTGCTAATCGCCGTCCTTGTTTATTTTACGTGCATTCATTGTCCACTATGTATTTCTGTTGGTTCTGTGATTACAATGGACATTCTCTTCTGTATTTAGTCAGCCCGATCAGACTTATAAAAGAGGAGGCTTTAAATGACTTTTTATTCAACCCCGTTACTCTGTCATTTGTCTTCTCTTTTCAAGGAACTTCAAAGAGGTCTCCACGGACTCGGCACCATGAAACTATTCTCCCTTCTCATTTTCGTTGTCCTCTTCATCTCTCAAGTCATGCCAGGTAAACCCTCTTTGGCATCTGCTTAAGCTGTGACCTGCTTTCTTGTCCAATCTGATGACATTTCTACAAATATGCTCTCCTTTCTTGAAGCTTCTACCTGCTGAGCTGTGTTTGAACTAAAGTCCTCCATCCTCATTCTCCAGATACTGTGTTTAGTGACTGGCTGTAAGAGCAGGAAAAGAGAGATCTTAAAGGTTTTCTAGAAGGAGGCAATTCATGTATTTAAAACCATGGTATTTTGGAAGAAACCTGAAGGTGTGTGCTCTTCCAAGCAAGAATAAAGGGAGTGGCAAGAAAAAAGGGAGAGAGGTAGAGAGGGCCTCACTTCCTGCCTGGTGTTCATTCCTGACATCCCAGAAGTACTGAATATCACAGAACAGCTCAGGGGCTTTATAGGGTATTATAACTCCTTGGATTTGGGGGGAGAAAATTGGCTTGAATGGTGAGCATCATGAAGGTCTGATGGGTCACTGAGAGTTTGAACGTTACTTCTTCCAGAAAACCAGCCATTTTCTTTTGTTGTCATATTGTGCTTTGTGTTCACCCACCTGAATCTTCCACCTCTACTTTTCTCCTCCTCTATATTCTATCTTTATATAAATGAATTCACCCAAATAGTCCATTCCTGTGTCTCATGGTTGGGGCTCCTATGCCTTCTAGAAGAGCACCACTTCGCAGAACTGACAGATGATGAGCCAAGGGGACAGGAGCTGGGTAGGGCAGGGTGCCCTAAGACACTGTCTTCCTTCCTGCTTTGTGTCAACAAGTCTGTTCACTGTGGACCCACTGAACATGATGATTGGTTTTGTTGCATCACTCAGAATAATGACCCAACCTCAGCTTCCTCATTGAACTGGTTTTTAATCCAAGAGCAGAGGAGAAGAGAGTATATTGGGCTATGAGAGAATGTATTTGGGGAAGAATAAGGAGAGGATTACAGGACTGCTCTTAGTGTAACTCTTGGTGACAGAGCTAGGGCAAAGAGATACTAGTGTTCTTAAGGATGGGTGGCCCTGATGCCCGAGCTGCTATGGTCATAGATGAAGACAAGATGGGCAGGGGGCCTTACATGATAGCTTTGACAATGTGGTGTGAAGATAGGGTGCAAGAGCCCATGATAAGCAGGTTTATGAAAGCTCTCTAGTAAATGCGCAGCTCTAACTATTTGCCCCAGTAGAAGGGGGGCAGGTTAAAGACAACGTAAACAGAGCAGAGACCCAAGAATGAAGTGAAGGAAGGGAGTAAACCTGCCTTCGACCCTTGAGTTCTTCCACAAAGGATATGCATGGCCCTATGGCTAGTCTGAGGCCCCACGTCTACAGCCTGGGTCCAAAGTTGGTGAATTAGCTAATAACCCATGGTGGGCAAACTGGACAATTGGCAGCACCAAGGCCCTTCTTTCTTGGGGCTGAGTGTAGGTTTTCTCTCTCCCACCTTCTAAGAGGCAGGAAAGGAAGACTTCTTCAGGACTAGTTTGAGACACATAGGATTTTTTTTCCCCTTCTGGAAACCTCTCTTACCTCAACCAGTGCCTGTGGGTCTTTTCCTCAGAGACTTGGATTTTAGATCTTTAATCTTATTTTTAAGACATATCTGATAAACCCTAAAGACAGGGATTCTTTTTTTTTTTTTTAATTTTTATTTATTTATGATAGTCACACACAGAGAGAGAAAGAGAGGCAGAGACACAGGCAGAGGGAGAAGCAGGCTCCATGCACCGGGAGCCCGACGTGGAGATTCAATCCCGGGTCTCCAGGATCGCGCCCTGGGCCAAAGGCAGGCGCTAAACCGCTGTGCCACCCAGGGATCCCAAGACAGGGATTCTAAGCCTCAGAATTATGGGTAAACTTCAGAGAGCTGGTGACATCCCTTAAATACTTTGAGGCACATTGTGTGAGTATACTTTTATATTTGACCAAATATGCATACAGATCTTTCTTCCTCAGATGAAGGGCTGTATTATCATCTTCTTCTCAGTGGAATCCTATCCCAGGAAGATAAAAACCAAAGTCTTTTGAAGGACATTGACAATCCCATAATCAATCACTAGGGGCACACTTGCCACTCTTATGGTATGTCAACCCAAGAGGAATATTTGAGGACTTTGATTTCAGCCTCCAAATAACATCATAAATTTCTGTTCTTAACAAGCTCTCAAAGAGGCATTGTCCTCCTGTTTAACAAGCAAGCAGGAGTGACAAGGCAGGGAGGAGGAGGTGCAGGTGACAGTGTAGGTTCTTGAGCAATAAAGTCTCGGGGTTTCTGCTTAGACTGAATTATTTCTCCCCTGTATGGGGGGCTTGAGACTTTCTTCACAAAATAAATAGTTTTTGCTCTTTCTACAGGTTATAGGCACGGTGAAGTGTATCATTTTTGTGACTCACAAACAAGCGTATGCCTGAGAAGGAAAAAAAATTGTATGACTCGCATGCCAGGGATGTGCCCTGGAAGAAGCTTCTGTTGCGTAAGAATGAAATGAATGGAAGAATTCATGTTTAACGAATCTACCCTGAATTAAGTAAACTGAAAAAGTCATGCTTACTGTAGCTACCCTGAATTAAACTGGAAGGCTGAGGCCTCGTGATATCATTTTCTTCATTCAGTGATTCATTAATCTTGTTAGTACTTCTTAACCACCTACTCTGTGCTAGGAACTGTACTGGTGTATGGGGGGCTGGAGTATGAATTCAAGGTGTTTTCTGCTAAGAAAACTCACAGACGTGGAAATCATATCCAAGTTGGGTGGTTCAAAGATGTCTTCCCAGTGAATGCCATATATGAGCTGAGTCTTAAAAAAATGGGTAAGAATTAGCAAGAGGAAGTTGAAGAAGTGATGTGTTCCAATGTGAAGAGAGCGAGGTCGTTATAGCACACACATGCCTGGCCTCACATTAGGGGGTAGCTTGAGAACCAGAATGTGATGAAATGAAACTAGAGAATATATGGCCCATAGATGGAGGACTTCAGATTCCATCTACCAGAAGAAATTTTACTTTATCTTTGAAGCTTTATGGAAACAACAAAAAAATTTAAATGGAAGTGGGGAAGAGAGATTGACTTGTACCAATATGGCCCCATGGCTGTTTAAGGTTTGAGTTGTAATTCAACAGTTCATTTTTTGGATGAAATTGTTTCAGGTTGGCCCATTGGGAGCTCTTTCAGGTCTCTCTTGGGTCCTCTCAACATGCCCCATTTTCTGAGCACTTTGTTTTCTTCTGGCCTCACCTTGCATTTTCTCAGTCCCAGTCCTGGAGCCAGTTAGCTCCTCAAAGATCCTTGGTTCCATCTACAGAGAACGGTATTTAGAAACAGAAATCTGAGGAGTGCCTGGCTGGCTTAGTTGATACAGCATGAAACCCTAGATCTCAGGGTTGTGAGTTAATGCCCCATCCTGAGTATAGAACCTACCTTAAAAAAAGACGTAAAAAAAAAAAAAAAATGAAACAGAGATCTGAGTACTCGATATGCTCATTGCTGCTGACATGTGCCTGATCCTTGTTTCTCTCTCTTGTTTATACACACACTTGAATATATCTGTATTTTAAAAACCCATGGTCTTCTTCAGTGTCTCCAGCATCAATCCAGCACCATGATGGTCCTTCTCACCTCCCTCATTCCTTATTTATAACCTTTTTTCCTCCATCAGTGACAAAACTGGCTCTTATTTACAGTGCATTTTCTCCTTTGTTCAACTCTGATATATACAAGTAGTTTTAGAATTGCTAATCCAAACCCCTGAAAAATAAATCAAACAACCAACTCCACTTTTCATGTAAGGTCTTTTCATCTTTAGTCTCGGATTATCAGATCAAAACAGTTTCTCAAAATCAGTTAGGTTAGTTCTTTCTTCTCCACTGCCTTTCGTGTGGTCATGATTAATGTATAATACCATTAGATCCAATTGTTGTAGTCTGCATTTCGTTTTTCTGCCCACGTCGAGCTGATTATTTTTAAAAATGTATATATATACTAAAAATCAAACTTCATGGTGTAGCATCATTTGAAGGGATTTGCAAATGCAGAGTGTCCCCTACCATACATCTATACATGATAGTCCTATCACCTACATTCCCCTTGTTTTATTCCTTATTGTCAGTCTCCGATGATCCCTTCCCTTGGCCACCACTGACCTGGCTTCCAACCCTATGGTTTTGCTTTTCACGAGTGCTATATAGATGAAATCAAATAATCTGTAGTCTTTATAGCTGGCTTCTTGAACTCAGCAGAAGGCCTTTGAAATCGGGATCCCTGGGTGGCGCAGCGGTTTGGCGCCTGCCTTTGGCCCAGGGCGCGATCCTGGAGACCCAGGATCGAATCCCACATCAGGCTCCCGGTGCATGGAGCCTGCTTCTCCCTCTGCCTATGTCTCTGCCTCTCTCTCTCTCTCTGTGACTATCATAAAATAAGTAAAAAATTAAAAAAAAAAAAAAGAAGGCCTTTGAAATCCATTCACGTTACTGGAATCAATCATTTGTTCCTTTTTATTGTGGCATGGCACTGCATTATGTGATGTGCCACAGTTAATTCACTAGTTAAAGGACATCTGTATTGTTAACTATTTTTAGCAAACATAAGCTGCTAACATTTGGATACATGTTTTTTTTTTTTTAAGATTTTTTATTTATTTATTCAGAGAGAGAGAGAGAGAGAGGCAGAGAGAGAAGCAGGCTCCATGCAGGGAGCCTGACGTGGGACTCGATCCCGGGTCTCCAGGATCACACCCCAGGCTGCAGGCGGCGCTAAACCGCTGCGCCACAGGGGCTGCCCTGGATACAGGTTTTTTAATGGGAATGTAAGTTTCCATTTCCCCTGGGTAAACACCCAGGAGTGGGATTGATGAGTGATATGACAAGCATACATCCAACTTCATAAGAAAGCACCAAATGAGCTTCCAAACTAGCCTTACAACTTTGCATCCCCAGCAGCAGTGTCCAAGAGTTTCATTTGTTATCAAAAGAAAGTCATTAAGAAAAGAAAAATTGTACTCTATTTCAAAATTAAAGAGTTTCTGCTAAAGATGGCATTTCCCCCTTCTAATCAGCTTCTAATCAGGCTTCTGCTACACAATCCAAATCCTATCTGTGTGGAAAATCATTCTGTGTGTTCTAAGAAAGTGAATCTAAAGGAATCCGCTATTTGGAAAGGCATCTTTGGAGAGAGAAAACTAACACTACCTGCTAAATCTTGGTTGCCTATGAAACAGTGGGTTGGTTTCTAGAATCTCTGAGTTCTGATTCTATGGCTGGATGCCTGGGTACCAACTTCGAGCTTTCTGCACCCTTAGGCCCTTCTGATCCATTTATTTCCCTTGTTCTTCAATAACCAACTGGGAGCCATTGCTTGATACGCAACAGTCATTAAGGGGTATGAAAATGAGAACAAAATCTCAGTGGATTTTCCCACATATTGTCAATACACACACATATGCATGAACACGCATGTGCGCACACACACAACTCAAGCTCTTATCCTCAATCAATTGATTGATAGGTATATATGAACAGATTACAAGGGGCTTGGAGAACCATTTGAATTCTGTAACTACAGAAGATGGAAGCTGAGACATAGAAAAGGAGAGGCCTGTCCAAAGTCAATCAGGTAATTAGTGGTGGGGACTGAGCTTATAACTTCAATCCCACACTGCCCCTGCCCTCCATTAGTTCCATGACCTGCCACCTAACCATGCCCTCAGAAAAACCTGATGCAGGACCCACGTGAGTGGCAATGTTTTATTCAGCAGAAGTCAGCAGTGGAGAGTCTGGACCCTGCTCTGAAGATTCACTGGAGGCTAAAGCTAAACTCGGCAACAGTGCTTATTCCGACTTTTGCATTCTGCAGGCAGGATGGAGCATCCATGGGTCTTTTGGTGCTTACAGACACCACCCATTCTCTCACATTCAAGAGATTTCCGCCTTTTTTCACGCCCTGAAAAGGAAGGAGAGGTGAAAAAAAAAAAACAAAAAACAATAAAGCATGTTTAACCAAAGCTACCAGAATTGATCTTGTACAGCAAGGATCTGCAACCTGCAGTCCACAGGGACAAAACCAACCCTCTACCCATTTTGGTGTGACTTGTCAGCTTAGAATCACTTTTTATTTTTTAATTGTAAAAAAAAACTTCAGAAGAATAAAAATATTTGATGATATATGAAAATTATATGAAATTTAAATTCAAATGCCCATAAATAGTTTCATAGACATTCATTCACAACTTGTTCATTTACATATTGTCTATGGTTGCTTCTCATGGCAAAGATAAGTTGTCATGACAGACCTCATGGCCCAGAAAGCTTAAAATATTACCTGGTCATTTACCAAAAAAGTTTATTGACCTCTGCACCATAGTGTCTTTCTTTTTCAGATGAAGGAACTTTAGATGAGAGAAAGCAAGTGACTTGGTTATGCTACATGGTTAGGGACACAGTCCACATGTTCTTCATAAAAGCTTCCCAATTGCCTTCTCTTTTTCAAAAAAGCAAAATCTTACAAGTGTGTAGCACAAGTTAGACAATAAGCATTAGACAATAAGTGGGCATTCTCACTCCTGAATACTGTCCCTCCCATCTCTCATGCTATGAGAGAGTCGTTGAATACATCGGGACATTTTAAATGCCACCACCATGGCATGTAGCTAGCACTGGTCTTCTTGGCTTCTGTGAGCTAAGCTGGAAAGAACATGGTACAGGATCAAGTTGGTTGACTATAGCAATTCAGGAAAAAACTTGAGAGTAGCGACAGCCTGAATGATGCCAAAGATTAAGAGAGCAAGAAAGACAATGATGATCAGCCACAAGGAAACTATGAATAAGTCAGAGGCTATGGCTTCTAAAAGCACTATGTTGTGATGGAAAGCACACTTGGCCAGGAATTAGGACACCTGGCTTCTGGTTCCTGTTCCACCAGGACCAGAGTTTTTCTCTGAGAGTCACAGATTCTCCTAATATTTCATAAGAAGGCAAGGTAAAATTAATTATATATATGTAATTACAAATTATATATGTAATACATATGCTTATAAATAAGAATGTATATATGTGAATGTGTTGTGTTCATGTATATTTATGATTGATATCATTTATAAAAATATGAATATATATCCACCTATATTCATATCTATATCTCTCTATTTATCTATATCCAACTGCCTATGTCCATTAGGCTTTTCACCAAATAGGTCTGGCTCTTTAGGTTCTTCTCACAAAGTAGGATTTATCTTTTGTATGATTGGGTGGGGCCATAAGACTTGCTCAGTTAATAAATTTTAATCAGAAGTAATGTGTCCTTTTAGGGCTAGAGCCTTTCACTGACAATGTTGGGTTCCTCAGAGCTCTTTTCTTTGACATGGCAACCAGCAATATCCAGGGTGGTGGCTGTTCCATCAGCTAGGTCTGAGCAGCTGCAGTAAACAGACCCATGATGGGTTTGTATCATTTGAGCAACAATTAAATCATGACTCTCTGAAGATGCCAAGATTCAGACCACAGCATAACCTGGCGCATGCTGAAGTATGCATAGGGTTGCCAGGTAAAATGTAGGATTTCCAGCTGAATGTGAATTTCGGATAAATAACATACTCTTTTAGTATGTATAAGTATATTCCAAATATTGCATGGGATGTACTCATCCTAAAAAGGTATTTAATGTTTACATATAATCCAATAAGTAAATTTATTTTATGAGATTATTGAATATTTAGTGAAAACATCATCTGAGACTAAACCCACTTAAGCTTGAGTCAAATGCTCCTACATAGAACCTGAAAAGACTTTGAACGAGTTACTTCATTTTTTAGTCTCATTTACAAGACAGAGAACACTTACCCATAGTGTTATGAGGTACCTGGGGGACACTACATTAAAAATTTTTATTGTGATGTTTGGTAAAGAGGGAGCGGTCAATATTATATTTTGTTATTGTTAGTGTTGTTGTTACTTCATATGGAAATAATTTGTAAGCTGTAGAGATCCTGTAAGTGTTATCTACCACCGTTATGACTTATGGGTTTACTACCAACTAATTAAGAGCAATCTTGGGAAAATCTTTTAATTTTTCTTAAGCTACCCTTCTCCTTATTTGTAAAATGGAATGTGTAGTACATGCTATGCTTCTTTCAACTTTGTCACTCAGTTTTTGTACTCTGGTACCTCACTGGATCATGTGTCAACGTGGCCCTATTCCTCTCCATGACCATCAGTCATATCATCTGACCAGTAGGAGCTGCAGCTTACCTGATGTCATCTGGACAAGACACACAAGGAGGAGAAACAGGAGGAACAGTAGCCTCATAATGGGAAATTAATTCTTGGGATTATAGGAAGAACTCCCAAAGTCTGATGGTGGCTCTTTCCTCAGGGCGCATCAATGGGGGCAGGTGACCTAGAGAAAGAGTGAAAAACTCGGTTAGAGAAGAAAAGCATTCCTAGTCCAGATAGGGCCTGGGTATTACTGGAGACTGTTGCATCTATGGACACATGATTACAGATCCAGCTTTCCTCCTGTCACAAAGGAAGAGCTTTACAGTAAGTCAGCACTTTCTAGTTGATTTTCACTTCTGCTTATGACTCTGAGGCTTTTTATTTTTGAGAAAAAAATCACTAAAATATGGAATTATTTTAGCAAATCACCTATCTATCCATTCACTTTTATTGCATGTCTCTACACCTGACACTTCCCCTTTAGAAATACAAAAAAAGTCCCCTTTTTAGGAGTTAAAAAAGAAGGAACTATCTAAATGGGAATGAGCTTCTCTGCTTTTTTTTTTTTTAACTCCTAATAATTTGTTTTTTTTTTTTCTGCTACCCATTTAAAAGACAGAGTTGATCCGTTCTAGACAAGCTTTTGCAACACCAAACTTTGCATAGATCAAACCCGGTGAGACTTTAAGGGCCAAAGTATTGCTTAATACGAGATTTCCTCACACATCCTTGCGGGAAGGGAATTAAGTAGTAAAACATAACAAGGTAGAACACTGAAATTCCTCTCCATCTCTTCCCTCTCTCCTTCGTATTGTTTATATGTCTCTCTTTTTCACCATACTATGAATTTCTAAAGCAACAAGTCCTGCTTTGTTACCTCAATTTCTCAGCACCTTGATCAGTGCCTTGGCACTGATGAATGTGTGTGCTTGTATGGAAGAACGAATATGTGGGTGTATGAATAACAGGATGGGGAGAGGAAATAAATGAGGGATGGAGGAAGGAGGGAGGGAGCGGTGGACGAGAAGGGGACACAGGGAACCAGACTTCTCTGTTTATCTAACACAGGTCACTAATGCTGAGGAGTCAAAAGAGCAGACCTCAAAGATATCATCCAGACTCTGAAGTAAGCAGGGACCTTTGGGGGAATAGAAACAAAAAGAATTTCGCTTAATATTTAAAGAACTTTGGGGTCGGCAGATGTTGTCGGTATACGTCTTTGCTCTGCCACTCATTAGCTGAGCGATCTTGAAATAACCTTTTCAAGTCCCAGTTTCTCCTTCTGTACACTTGATGATGGATAGAGTATCATCCTCCTAGCCCTGTCTCAGAAAAAGGATCTTAGAGGAAGCCAGTGGTAGACCAATATCTTTCTATGCTGAGAGTCGTGCTTTAAGTAGGATCACTGCCAGGGGTTTCAACCTACATTGTGAGGCGGGTTTTTTAGGGTTCCAGAAATCACACAAGATGTTGGTTTCTTCCATCAACATCTGGGATGTCTCAGAAAAACACTGCCTTTTAAAAACTTGAATTTGGCTAAATTGTACTTTTGTTGAGCCCATGGATCTCAAAGCTTGTAGTGAAACTTTGGCCACTATTGGCATGGAAAAAGACAATATATTTTTTTTAAGTTACCAATACTTATTTATTTATTTTTACATATTTTTTAATTGGAGTTCAATTTGCCAACATAAAGCGTAACACCCAGTGCTCATCCCATCAAGTGCCCCCCTCAGTGCCCATCACCCAGTCACCCCCACCCCCCGCCCACTTCCCTTTCCACCACCCCTTGTTCATTTCCCAGAGTTAGGAGTCTCTCATGTTCTGTCTCCAAGAAAGACAATCTTAAAAAAGAACCTGGAATTGCAGGTTCATACACACAATTCTCCCTCGGATTTCATTTATGAAACACAACTATTGCTTATTAAGTTTGCATAATTTAATAAAATAATATTAAGCTACTTTTGACTTTCACTCTAGTAGAAGAGAATGGGACAAATTTTTCTGGAATACCTATTATGTGCTAGGAATCTTAGAAATGATATCTGAGTTCATACAACTGTCATGTGAGATACTTTCTTAAAGCAAACAGAACAAATGCAGGTTGTATGGTTATAATAAAGTCTGGATATGAACCCTTTGAGCTTATTTTACAATCTTTTCTGCTAAAGTAAGCATGATGGCATTTGCCAGATGAAGGAATGTAGCCATAGCGAGATAAACTAGTGGGGTGTGTGTAAGTGTCTGTGTGTCTGTGTGTGTGTGAAAGAAAGAGGAAGGAAGGGAGAAGGAGAGGGGGAAGGGAAAGGACATGGGTAGAAGGAGGGCAGAAGCATGAGTGAAGAGTCCTGATTAAAGGTTTTCTAAATTAGCCTCCCTCTATCAATAAGGAAAATGTGACACAGATCAGGCTGGTGCCCCCTGAGCATGTTGACCAAATAATTCATCATCCAAACTGGGACACTTTTTAGAATGCAAGGAACTTATTACTAAAGTATGCTGGAACAACAGGCATAAACTGGGACTGTCTCAGGTGATCTGAGATATTGTTACTCTCTAAGAAATCACCTGTGTTAATAAGCACACATTTCTTTGCTAGAAGTCCTCGAAGCTGATGGTCCTCCGTACAATGCCCTCATATCCCTGTTCTGGAATGACCAAGAGCATACCACCCGGCCACAACGGGTTCTAGGTCATGGTGACTTTTCATGGCCTTGGCTTATCTGTGCTATTCATCTTTTGCTCATTTCCTCTCTCAGGTCAAAGGCTATGAGCTGATGAACCTTGGAAGAGATAGCACTCCCTCCACACATTTGGAAGTAACGACATCAACTTAATTACTATGCTCTTCTGATTTATACTAAGGTGAAACACATTTTCACTTCTAATCATGTAGCATTCACAATCCTAAGCTAACAGAGATAGCATTACCACAGCCAATTATTAATCTGGGAGGAGACCTGAGAGGGCTCTCTTGCTTCCCATTCTTCGTGGTACAAATTGATCCACCACCTCTAGCTTTCATCACACTAAGATCGGTCAAATTATTTTTGGAGAAAGGTCGGGATATCAATGAATGACTTATTTAATATTTTGGCCCAGGCATAACCTGATGGCCAGCTGAGGACCCATTAACTAGCCTTATCCTATAGTATCTCTGCCAAGCACGCCCCTTGACTCCCATCCCCATCCACTGTGTGCCACCAAAGTAGCCTTCCCTGCCCCACCTCTCTTCTATCTGAAAGAACTCAATCTGTTTCTGACATTTTGTGTTTGTGCAGAAACAACTTAGTGATAAAATGGTTCTGCTTTCGAATCCCGTGATCTGCATTTGAACCTTTCACTAAGTAGAGATCTATTTCAGTTTAGTGATATTGACCTAAAAATAGAATGTTTGCAGTAATCTGTTTAAACAAGTCACACTTAATTCTGTGCATTCACTGTGAGCGTTTTACTTCCTTGACTCCAGGAACATCACTTTTCTAATAGTACTAATAATAGCAATAATAATAATAGAAGAAGAAAAGAATGTATAGACTGAAACCTTTTGCCCTGCCTCCTATACTTGTATACTGAAAGCAATCCTTTTTTTGTAGATTCCCCGGATATCATGCATACATTCCCACCCCTTCTTCAACCACTGATGGCTCTCTCCTGGGAAACTTACTTTGCGGTTGATTCCTCCTCTGTTCACAGGCTGTCTGCTGCCTGTCATTCCAGCATCTGGGAGTGGCTGCCCATTGCCATATAATTAGGGGTCAGATCAACAATGGGCAGAGGGAGGTCACACAGGATGCATTGTGATCCTTTACTGACAGGAGTCACTTTGGTGAGGGGAGGGGGATGAGACAGATCTGAGTGGTATCAAACCCCCAGAGGAAGAGGAGAAGTGGGGACTGTGTAGACACTCCTTCCAAAGAGTTTTGCTGAGAAAGTAAGCAAAGACAAAAAGCAATAACTGGTCAATGACATAGTGTCAAAGAAAATGTCTGTGTTTGTTTTTAGTTTTTATAGATTCAGTAGAGGGGGCAGCAGGGAGAGTATTGTTCATGAGTAAGCAAGAGAAAGGACAAGAGGGACCCAAGTGGATAGGTTGGTCTTAGACCAGAGCACAAGCCCATTAATTCATAATCCACATAGAAAAGCTATCCTCTTCTTGCTACTGAAGTCAGAAAGGTATTCCTCCCACCTGAGAGTCATAATAAGACTTGTAGGAATGTTATGGCAGTAAAACATTAATATATTTATAGGGTAAAACTTAAAAGTTTAGAAAAAAACTAAAAATCAAAATCCCAGTAGAGAAGATGATAGAATTTCAATAAACTGTAAAACCAAATCACATTTAAAATCAGATGAAGTCTAATCAATAATAAAACAGGCTAGAAATAAAGAATAAAGAGACATGAGTCATCTGAGGTATTATATCAACATGACAAATCAGACCAAGGAGATGAAAAGGATGAACAAGCTTGTGGCTGTTAATTAATGAACAGGAATTCGGATCCAGGAGCAAAAATGAAAAATTTAAACTTGAAGAAGATTAAGGATTTTGGAAGCCAAGGAAAATATTGACGGTCAGGAGAGATCTAGAAAAGATGAAAGTTTCCAGTTAATAACCTGAGCTAAGGAAAGCTGCTGAAGAGTTTTAAGAAGATTAATGTTTGAAAGTATGATCTGTAAGATCCCTCCCAAGTTATTGCAAAGTAAGAGATTGATAAAGCTTAATGCGGCCCTTCAGACGAAGAGGCCCTGGGTGACAGGAGTATGATTCTGAGGGTCTGAGGGTATGATTTCACTCCTTTTCATATGTGTTCTGAGGGGCACATGACACAGGGATGCGCAGAGGGAGTGGATGTTGGCAGAGGCACCACGGGCTTTTGCGTGAATAAACATAAAAAATGTGTATGATCCTCTCCACAATAGTGGCACTCTGCCTTTATTTTGTCTGTGGCTCATTAAACAAATCCAGGTTTTGGTGCTATACCCTGGATATATATCAAAACATATAATTTTTAAGTAGTAAAGTAAAACTTCATAGTTTAAGGCCTAAATATCTTAACAAAACCAACGGCAAAACACCAAAACAGAATAGTGATTCAGCACCGAGAATCCAAACCATTTATTCAAGGAAGCTTCTCTCCAACTGGGGAGAAAGTAAGATGATAATTTATAAGTGCCGAGTAAGCATAAGCATTGAAGGTAACAATGCAGGTCTTTCTCCAAAGCAACACTGAATTTCCGTTTTCATTACATTATGTAACTTTGCCTCAGTGTTTCACTGGGAGAGAATCGCAATGGGACCAGTGGGACCAGAGCTGCCCCATAGGACTTTGTGTTGATAGGAATATTTTCCATCTGTGAGGCCCAACATGGCAGCACTGGCCACAGGGGGTTATTGAGCACTTGACTGGGTCTGACTGAGGATCTGAATTTTAAATTCTATTAACTGAATTAACTAAAATTTATATTCAAGTAGCTGCCTGCAGCTAGCTTCTACTGTAGCAGACAATGCGGGCTTAGATGCAAAGCGATATAGTGCGACCTCAAGATTAGACCTCTCCTGGCCCACAGCCTTCTCTTCTCATTCTTGTTGCCTATTGGAGTGCCTGACCCAATGCTGCCTCTTCGTATTTGTGAAGGAATGAGTTTATGATGGCTATCTTCTATTTGTGTTTATTAACACTGTTGGGTTCTAGTTCGTTCCCTGTAGTTCGTGAATTCCTCCCTTTGCTTGGGAGGTGATAATCTAGAATATCACAGCTGGAAGATACACTAAAGGGCTTCCAGTTCAGGAAAGTCAAACAGCTTGGTCATTTGGCCATAACGACTGAATCTTTCAGGAGTGCTGTGTTGAGAAAGACTCTGAGGCCATTTCAGCAAGAACTAGAAGAATGTCACCATCAATGGGTTACATGGTTGGGAGGTGGATGTGAAGAGGGGAAGGAGAGGTGCTCCTGTTATGTATTGCTGCAAAACAAATCAGTCCCAAACCTAGTTCTTTTTTATTACTTTATTATTACCACTCATGGGGATTCTAAAGATAAATTAGGATGAGCTGGATGTCTGGGGCTAAGAGATGCTCATGGGTCAGCAGTGAGATGGGGCTGGAAGCATTTGGAGGCTCACACACATGCCTGGCACATGGGCTGGAAGGTTCCTTGCAGGGGCTGGAACAGCTGGAGCTGGTGGGGCATCTGTGTCTCCATGTAGTCTCTCAGGCCACAGTTTCAGAGCCACCAGCCTTCTCACACAGGGCCTCCAGGCTCCTACGGTGTGTGTCCTCAGAAAGAAAAGCCCAAGTGTGGCTTTGTGACCTCAGCAGCCCCTTAGCATCACTTTGGCCACTCTCTTAGTTGATGAGATCACAAAGCCTTGCTGGGGTTCCAGGGGAGGGGACATGGACTGCACCTCTTGGTAGAAGACCCACTTGGTTCTGGAAGAGTGTGTTTGGAAAATACAATCTGCTCCATGCAGAAGCAGAGCAGAGGCACATGTGCCAGATAATGACTTATTTTTTAAAAAATATTTTTATTTTATTCATATGAGATAGTACAAATGAGTAAAAGCATGAGCAGGGGAGAGGAGGAAAAAGAGAGGGAGAAGCAGAGTCCCTGATGAGCCGGGATCCCAAAGTGGGGCTTGATCCCAGGATCATAACCTGAGCTGTAGGCAGACGCTTAACTAACTGAGCCACCCAGATACCCCAATGACTCATTTTTTAAAATGAAACCCAAAGGGGTTAACTGTCTTTCCCAAATCATTTAAGACCAGCCCCGCTGCCCTGGCAAGAACCTGGAGTTGGGTTTGACCTCCTGGAATAAAGATGACAGGGCCACTCGAGAACGCACCCTGCCTGGCTGCTAGAACAAGGGCAGCTCTACGCCCCCTGCTGCCTCCTGGGGCTGTGGGCTGTGGCCTCTGTCGGGAACAGTACAGAGAGCGCCCCTTCTTCCTTCTGCTCTACAGATGTGAGATAGGCAATGCCTAAGTCCTCCTCCCCCATTCGCCCCAGTGAAGATTTTCTTCCTTTAGGACCAGTTCTTTAAGAAGGAGCTGAGCATGGAACACCCAGGTGGCTCAGTGGTTGAGCATCTGCCTTTGGCTCATGGCATGATCCCAGGGTCCTGGGGTCTAGTCCCACATCGGGCTCCCTGCAGGGAACTTGCTTCTCCCTCTGCCTGTGTCTCTGCCTCTGGGTGTCTCTCATGAATAAATAAAATCTTAAAAAAAAAAAAAAAAAAGCGGAAGGAGCCGAGCAGATTCAATAAGAAAGAATTGGCTGCAGTCTTTAAAATTAATATCTTTTTTCTTTTGTCTCTATACTTGCAACAACACTATAGGCTATTTATAGTTTTATCCATTTAAAAGATGAGGTGAGGGAGCTTTAAAGATTCTAAGTAACTCAATTCATTGTTTACTCCTTTATCTGACCAGAGTCATCATTGTGATGATAATGATGGTAATACAATAGCTACAATTCATTGATCCCTTTCTCAGTGCCCACAACTGTGCTGTAGCTCTTCCCAAATCATATCCCAACAAATCCATATAACTGGCACGAAACCAAGTCCGCCAACCTCCTGGGATCAACCTTTCGTTTATATCAGAATCATATACCTGAAGTTCCCTCCTCAAACATGCAGGTAGGTAAAATCCCTTTTTAAGATTTCTTAGGATTTCCAAGTGTGCTTGTGCTCATCTGGCATCAAACCCCAGCTGCCAACATCTCCCGCTGATGTAGGAAAGACATTAGGATTGGAAGCTGACGGCCAAGAAAGAATTCCTGTGAAATCTTTGGTGCAAAAGGGTTGTTTTATTAAAGCACGGAGACAGGACCCATGGGCAGGAAGAGCTGCCCTGTGGTCATGAGAAGTGGCCCATTGTATACTTTCAAGTTGGGAGGGGGGCAGGGAGAGCATAGGTCTCTAAGAAATTTTGGAAGCAAGGTTTCCCGGACCTTTAGGGATCTAGCTCTTATTGGGGAAGGTCATTTGTTACAGTCTATTAAACCCTGAGTCATGAGACCCTTCAGATGTGTATCGGTGGGCCATGTGCTTGGGGGATGATCGCCAACACATATCTTGGGGGTTTAGAGATAACGGAAATTTCTAAAGGAATTTTTATATGTTAATGGAGACTCACAGGATCCTGGGGTTGGGGCTAAGATTGCCCCTTGCCTTCAGCAAAGTATTAGCATGGAGGTGATTGTGTCCCTAGAGGAATATCCCTCTGCCTGTTTCAATGACTTGACAATGGGCTGTAGGTAGTAAGGATATTTAATAAGTTTTCTTCTGCCTTTGTTCCCACATCACCACCGCCTTTGGATCCCAGGTATGGATCCTGCAGCTGCTTCTGTCTCTTGCTTCTCAGACTCAGTGTGATATGGTCCCTTGTTCCTTGGCTGAGATCCCACACCCCAAAGGCCAATTGTATGTGACAAGGTTTTATGAATGTTGGAAACAGTGGATGGGGCAGGGGTGTGAGTCACTGCAGAAAACAGAAAACAAATTACCAGTAGACATGACAGCCTTTTGCTGCCACCTCCTCCTCCAGACTCTCCCTCTGGTGTCCCTCCTCCTGCTGTCCCCCTGGGCATCAGCATATGCCGCCCCAAACATGCCACTTAGACATACAGATTATTTTGAGCTGAAGGCAATTGAGAAATAACAGATGCCAAAAAAAGCTCTCTGCTCTCCCCTAGCATTTGCCCAAAAGCAAGCCTAGACCTAGACTCACCAGCCCAGAGATGGTAGGAGAGGAATCCACAGAACAAACTTGCTAACATAACTCTTGTCTTCCGTTAGTCTCCCCATCTGGTTACTTTCCCACCTTTTGCTGCCCTGAAAGCCTCAACTCCTTTTCCTTCCTCTTGTGACTTCTCTGCATTTATTGCTCTTTGTTACGATGTTCTAAAAGTCCCAGATTCTAACCTCCCTCCAAGTTACTCACCCCTGGGTTTCTCCCACACATATACACACTGTACATGTTAATAAATTATATTTTTCTCATTTTTATGAGATAGAGAGTCAATCTCTCTATTAGCAGTTTAATTTCTAGGATCTCAGCTAAGAACCTAGGAAGGTAGGGAAAGGGTCTTTCTTCCTCTAAACCCCATGGGTCTGAGACCCTGGTGGTGTCTAAACAGCGTCCTAATGAACAACTAAACTTTTATTTTCAATACATAGATCCATTTAGCACTTATTTTTCTTTATCTCCATATTATGTATATTTCCAAAAGCTTTGCTTTCAAAACTAAAATGTCTATTGTGTTTGCTTAAACCATAGAGCAATTTTCTCTTTAAAAGTCAATCATGGGGATCCCTGGGTGGCACAGCGGTTTGGCACCTGCCTTTGGTCCAGGGCGCGATCCTGAAGACCCGGGATCGAATCCCACATCGGGCTCCCGGTGCATGGAGCCTGCTTCTCCCTCTGCCTGTGTCTCTGCCTCTCTCTCTCTCTGTGTGACTATCACAAATAAATAAAAATTTATAAAAATAAGTAAATAAATAAATAAATAAATAAATAAATAGATGTCAATCATGGGGATCTCTGGGCGGCTCAGTGGTTTGACGCCTGCCTTCGGACCAGGACACGATCCTGGAGTCCTGGGATCGAGTCCCAGTCGGGCTCCCTCCATGGAGCCTGCTTCTCCCTCTGCCTGTGTCTCTGCCTCTCTCTCTCTCCGTGTCTCTCATGAATAAATAAATATTTAAAATAAATAAATAAATAAAAGTCAATCATTCACCTGTTACCCAGGAATGAGTGAAATTACTAAAAATCTGCATTTTTCCCCTTTTGACCCATTATAGAGTAATTATTTTTCCATAATAGAGGTGAGAGAATACCTATTAGAGTCTAATCTTAATCTGAGTTCATAAAACTCCGGAACACCACACAACCAGAATTACAGGAAATTGGTTCCCTGATTCTGAACAGTGATTTAACTAGTTTTACATTTTACAAACATATCTTAGGGGAGCGGCTTCCCGCTCCACCATGGTCTTGGCAGTTGGCTTTCCTTATTTCTACTTCTGTCTTCTGCAGCATTTTTGTATGGGGAAGAAACATCTGCCAATCTCTTCCCGGTTATGAGGGCATCTGAATGGAAAACAGAAGCCACTGCTCCCAATACAAGATAGAGGAAACAGAACCCTTCCAGAGAGACCTGAAAAGAAAAAGGAGGTTAAAAATTTGTTCACACACCATTTCAGGAAGACTCCAAGCACGAGTCATCATCCCTTCATAAATCCTTGAAGGGGCACCTGGGTGGCTCATTGGGTTAAACATCTGACTGTTGGTTTCAGCTCAGATCATAATCTCAAAAAAAAAAAAAAAAAAAAAGATCATAATCTCAGGGTCCTGAGATCAAGCCCTCCCTTGGGCTCCCTGCTCAGCAGGGAGTCTGCTTCCCCTCTACTTCTCCCTCTGCCCCTCCCCTAGCTAGTGCTCCCTCTTTCTCTCTGAAATCAATCAATCAATCAATCAATCAATCAATCAGTCCTTGAGGCAAAATCTTCTTTCCCAAGAACAGGGCTCTATGACCATGATAATTTTGACATGGGTGTGACTTCTCATAGATAATTTTCTGACGAAGGTACTGGCTCTGCTGTGTCTCTGTGGATACTTGTTCTTGAAGAATCAGATGGCTGGACACTCTAATTTGTGGCAGAGTGACTTGGGCCACTGGATGTGTTCAAGGGGAAGAATGTTGAGGGTTTTGTGCAAATGTGTCTCTACCCCAAGAAAATAAACTAGAGACCACTAAAGGTCAGTAGTTACCAAACAGAAAAAGCAACCCGGAGGCCGTTTGTTTGCTTTTCATTCTCCCAAATTATCTGGTTCATTGAGCATTTGGGCTTAGGTGAGAAGCGAAGACGCAATGAAAGGGTAATTATTGCTTTATAAACATTTAGTCATCTGAGTGCTATCATATGAACATAGCAAAGTTATACAAACGAGATTTACAGTGTTATTTCATATTTTTGCTGTTTTCTCAAAACCTTCTCTCTCTTCTTCCCTCCCTCCCTTCCGTCCTTTTCTTTATCTTTTTCTTTATCTTTTTTTTTTATCTTTTTCATTTCTTTCTTTTTTTTTAAATTTTATTATAATGACTGTAAGTGTCAAGACAAATTAAAGGAAGGAGTAGTAACCAAGTGAATGATGCTAAAGCTCGCCCACACTCAAAAAGATGTGACAGTGAACAATATACTCCTGATGATTTCCCTTGTGGAGAGACTACACAGGGACACACACTGGCAAAAGCTTCCAAAATGTATAATGGGAGCCCTAGTCCTATTATGAGTTTCTCCAGGTGACTGAAAACCCCACTGATTCTAAAAGGATAAAAAAGACAGCCAGGATTTCTATCCTTGGAGTAAAATGAACCCTATTTCTACTTAGGAAGGCACGGTACTTAGGCTTTAAGCATAGACCCTTTGATCTTGCCATGAAATAGCAGTGGAGCATTACCCACTGATTTAGTCCGTTAGGCTGAGTTGAGAAAAAAATGAAACTGAGAACTCCCTTAAGATCTTCTGCACCTTTCATGGTAAAGGGAGAGTATTTAGTTGGAATGAATGATTCAGATAATCTATTTAGTCTGGAAAAAATTAGTGAGAAATTTCAGTCTATCTGCAAATTATTTCAAGCTTCTTAATTCTCAGGTCCATCTTACCTGGAGTAGGTGACGAGAATAAAACTGGTAATATGAAGAAGAGACAATGGATCTTCATGGTTGACAAACTCAGGGACTAGCTAAGGATGGAGAGCAAGGTGATTTTCTTTCATTTTTCGTAAAGATTAAGGGAACTTGGTTACTTGCAGAAGCAATGTTTGCAATTCTAGTAAAATTACACGACAGTGAAAAGGTTGCATCTTTCCTTCTGTCTCTTGTGTCTTGCCAAGACACATAACATGTCTCCTGAACCACAGGATCCTATGCCTCAGAAATTGCTATCATGCTTCCATTTGGGATGCAGAAAGCATATGCACAATTGGATTCTTTCTGGCAGTGGATCCAGGTGGTGTGGAGCTAGGCCTGGTCTGTGTCCATTTGGTAGCCATCCTAGGATGCAGAGCCTGGGTTTAATCTGTTCCCATTGTGGTTCTTCTAAGCTCCCAATTTCCTGTGCTCCCTGCAAGGGACAGGAGGCAGAATGAGGCCAAAATCGTTTTCAATTCAGTATGCCTAGGGGATAGTCAAGCCTGGCTGTGAATCAGGACTTGGTCAGACCGAGAATCTCTATGGATACTCTGGGAGTTTGGGCAGGACAGAATAGGTTAACTATTGGACCTGAGAGAAGACAGGAAAAGTAGGTTACCTTCAGCAGGCAAAGGACCCCATGACACCTGAATTTTCATATACGATTGAATTTATGTGAAGAGCCTCTAAAATTCACCACCAATTACGATACAGACTATGAATTAGGGTGATATCTTGTTTCTCCTCTTCAAAGAAATACTGACGGGCCAAAGTAACTGGATTGTCACTTCTTGATGTCACTTCTTGATGACACTTTCTATGCAAATGAGGATTCTAGGAACCTGCCTTTGTGACTTCAGGTTATTCATAGAGTATGATCATTCTTGTTCAGATCCCAAGTGGCATTTGAAGATGTTGAAGGTAACATGGTGTTTTGTGTGGCAACAGTTTGTTTTTCTTAGAGTAGCCTTCTGGGGGTATGTGATGAATTAATAACTAAACCTCCAATCATAGGAACAAGGCTTCAGTGGTGTAGACCTACCGAGGAAATGCTTTTGGGGGGAGAGATCTTCTTGGAGATGTAAAATCGCAGGACAGAGCATGCGCTCCACCTCCACCAGGGTGCACCTTTTCCAAATAAATACAAACTACATATCTGAAATAAACAGGTCTTTTTTGTAATGGTGAGCGCAGGGCCCTTACTCAGGGAAAGAAATCGGACACATGAACCATGGGCATTTCTATGAAAAAAGATACATAAATAAAATGTTGACAATTTTTGCAATTTTTTTCTCCACTATACAGCGTAGCTTTGGATCTTTTGTGTGGCTGATGAAAGGAGGATGGGACTATGGCTAGATGGACCTCCTCAGAGCCTGAGGATCACACAGAAGTGAGTGGCCATGGACACACTTGTAAGCCCCACTTTACTTGATTATTCAGGCAACCTTAGCCATTCAGGGTCTTTTGTGGTTCTATACACATTTTATGATAGTTTTTGTCTCTGTGAAAAAATGCCATTGGAACTTTTCTAAAGATGATCATTTTAAGTTTAATTCATGTTTTTCATAGGAAAAGGAATAACATCTTTGTTGGAGTTAACCAAATTCATCATTAATACTCACCTGATAAGGTAGAAATAAGACTGAACATTAATTTGATCATAAAGACATCCCTGAGTGCTGCAGACCATCTTTTTCAGTAAGTTGGGAAATCTGTATTTCTAACACAATTTTATAGCCCTCAATCTATTCTATTTTGTTTTTTAAAGAAAAAATGGTATATATTTAAGGCATACAAAATGATTCGATATGTATCCATAGTGACATGGTTACTACAGCCAAACTAATTAACGAATCTCCTCACATAGTTACTGTCTCTTGGTTGTATGGCAAGAGCACCTGAAATCTATATTCTTAGCAAATTTCTGGGGTTCAACACTGTATTACTAACCCCGGTCATATGCTGTACACAGGATCACTAGACTTTCTCATCTTACATAACTACCACTCTGTAGCCTTTGGCCAATATCTCCGTTTCTCTCAGGACCCCACCCCTAGTAACCACCATCTGACTCTGCTTCTAGTATCCAGCTCTTAGATTCCACGTGTCCGTAACAACAGGCAATAATATTTCCTTTCTGTGTCTGTCTTATTCCACGTAGCATAATGCCCTCAATACTGTCCACATGGTTGCAAATGACAGGATTTCCTTCCTTCTGAGTGGCTGAATAATATTCCATTGAATGTATAGCACACTTCTTCACCCATCCATCTGCTGATGGATGCGTAGGCTGTTCTCATATCTTAGCTATTGTAAATACCGCTGCAATGAGCATGGGAGCACAGATAGCTCTTCAAGATTCTGGTTTTGTTCCTTTGAGTCTATACTCAGAAGTGGGATTGCTAAATCCCCCGGTATATCTTTTTCTTGAGGAATCTGCTTACTGTTTTCCACTATGGCCATATCATTGTGGTCGTACTAATTGACATTCCTATTAATAGTGTACCACAGAGGCCCATGGTGGCTCAGTTGGTTGGGCATCTGCCTTCAGCTTGGGGTCATCATCCTGGGGTCCTAGGATCGAGCCTTGCATTGGCTCCCAGGGAGCCTGCTTCTCCCTCTGCCCCTCTCCTTCTTGTGCCCTCTCAAATAAATAAATAAATAAATAAATAAATAAATAAATAAATAAATAAAAATCTTTAAAAAAAATAGCATACCAAAGTTCCTTTATTTTCTACACCCTTACCAACATCTGTTTTATTTTTATTTTATTTTTTATGCTGGCCGTCCCAGCAGGTGTGAGGTGATAGGTGGTTTTGATTTGCATTTCCCTGATGATTAGTGATGTTGAGCATCTTTTCATGTGTCTGCTGACCACTCAGAGCAAAGGAAACAACAAAATGAAAAGACGACATACAGATTGGGAGAAAATGTTTGCAAACCATATATCTGATAAGGGCTTAATATCCAAAATATGTAAGGAAAACATACAACTCATTAGTAAAACAACATACAAGCTGATTTTAAAATGGACTGAGGACCTGAATAGACATTTTCCAAAGAAGAAGTACAAAGGGCCATTGGAGTTTTGATATTGATTCCATTGAATGTGTAGTTGCTTTGGAAGCACGTCTTAAACATAAGAGAAAAAAGGGGGACGTGACATGCCCTTGGAGGAGGTAATGGTGAGGGTGTGAATTACCATCACCTGGTGGCAACTCTTTGTCTAACTCACCCCAAGATGCATACATGTTTTCATTTTCCTGCCTGCTTAAAGGGAGTGTGTATATCCAAGGCATCTTATGAGTTCCCCCCTTTTTTTTCTTTTTCCCTCTTAATGAACTAACAATGTCATGGTCCTCTCAAAGATTACCAGGTGTCCATTTTCTTTTTATTCACTTTTATCCTCTTTACTTCGGGTTACTTCCCTTTATTCTAGCTCTTTAGGGTAGACATTTATGTGGTTGATTTGTGAGATTTACTCCCGTTTACCTTAAAAGCATTTGGTATTATAAATTTCTCTCTAAGCACCGCTTAAGCTGCATTCCCACAAATTTCGGCATACTGTTTTCATTTTTAATGAGTTTAAAATATTTTCTGACTTCCTATGTGATTTCTTCCTGTACCCATTAGAAGTATGTTGATTAATTTCCACATATTTGGGGATTTTTCAAGATATCTTTGTAAATTCCACTGTGGACACACACAGTGTATATCTGTGTAACACTGAATAATGTTAAATTGTTTTCATTTTTGAGACTTGTTTTACAGCCCAGTATGAGCTGTATTGCATAACATTTTAATGGATTCTGTGATTATTGAGTAGAGTGTCCTATAAATTTCAATTAGGTCACACTAAATGGTAACGTTGTTCATGTCTTCTGTATTATTGCTTATGTTTTATCTGCTTTTTCTTTTCATTACAAGTGAAATAGTGACAATATCTAATTGTATTTATGTATTGGCTTTTCCTCTCATTTCTATCAATTTTCCCTTAAGACTTTTGGGACCTTGTTATTCAGAGCATGCTAATTTAGTATTAATATATGTTCTTGGGGAATTAACCACCTTATCACTGGGGAAAGTATCTCTTTTTATCTCTGGTAACGCTCCTTCTAAAATGAACTCCGATTTATAGGCAATTCGCCAACATGGCCAATTCCATTTTCTTTAGATAAATAGTTTCCTTAGCATACTTGCTTCCTGTCTTTTATTTTTAATCTATCTTTGTCTTTCCATTTGATATCTCAAGTGGATTTCTTATAGACAGTACGTATCTTTTTTTTAAGGTTTTATTTATTGATTTGAGAAAGGGAGAACGAGTGGTGGGAAGGGGCAGAGGGAGAGAGAGAAGCCGACTCCCCACTGATTGGGGCACCCCAACGCGGAGCTCAATCCCAGGACCCTGAGATCACAACCTGAGCTGAAGGAAGACATGTAACCAATTGAGCCACCCCGGCACCTGTGTATCTTATTTTTTAAGAAGTTGGCAATCTCTTCCTTTGAGATAGAATCTTAGCCACACTCTCTTGTGCAACCTATAGAGCCAAGTTTCCAACTGTCATTATTTTTCTTCTGCCTGAAGAATTATTATTATTATTTTTGATAGTTGAGGTTGTCTGGTGAGGAATTTTCTTAGCTTTTTGTTATTGTTTAAAAAGTTTTACCTTGGGCAGCCCGGGTGGCTCAGCAGTTTAGCACCACCTTCAGCCCAGGGCGTGATCCTGGAGACCCAGAATTGAGTCCCATGTCAGGGCTCCCTGCATGGAGTCTGCTTCTCGCTCTGCCTGTGCTTTGCCTCTTTCTCTCTCTCTCTCTCTCTCTCTGTGTGTGTGTCTCTCGTGAATAAATAAATAAAATCTTAAAAAAAAAAAAGTTTTACCTTTGGGCACCTGAGTGGCTCAAGTCAGTTAAGCCATTGCCTTCAGCTCAACTCTTGATCCTGGGGTCCCCATATCGAGCCCCACATCAGGCTCCCTGCTCAACAGAGAGTTGGCTTCTCCCTCATTTGCAGCTCATACTCCCTCTCTTGCTCACTGCCTTTCTCAAAAAGATAAATAAAATCTTTAAAAAAATAAAAGTTTTACCTTATTTTTTTTAACAGATTTTATTTTTCAGGGCAGCCCGGATGGCTCAGCAGTTTAGCGCAGCCTTCAGCCCAGGGCATGATCCTGGAGACCCGGGATCGAGTCTCACATCAGGTTCCCTGCATGGGGCCCGCTTCTCCCTCTGCCTGTGTCTCTGCCTCTCTCTCTCTCTCTCTCTCTGTCTCTGTCTCTCATGAATAAATAAATAAAATCTTTTAAAAAAATAACTCTCAGATTTTATTTTTCAGAGCAGTTTTAGGTGCACCACAAAACTGAGCAGAAAGTACAGCTATTTCCCGTCTACCTCCTGTCTGGACACATGCACCACCTCCCTCAAGATCCATATCCTCCCAGAGGATCTGTTACTTACAACTGATAAACCTATATTGCCACATCATTATTCCTGGGAGTAGTTCCAGACTGGTTCCCTTTAGAGCTCAACAGCGCTACTACAAAGGCAAGCCCTTTCTGAGGACTCTCATCATGTTGCTGTGGGAACGCACAAGTTCCAGCCTGGTATGTGTTCCTTGAACTGTCCATCCAATCCCTCAGGTGTTTTTGTTTCCCTGTGGATTTGCCAAGTTTTACCCCAGACGTGCTCAGACCAGCACTCAGGGCAAGATTCAAAGGAGCCCTGTGCTGCACTTGGGAGCTCCACCCCCATCTAGATGCCCCCTTCTGCTTTTCCGCCCGGGGAATGGGGGTGTTATGCTGCCTGAACTTTGATTCCATCTCTCGGACTCAGAAGGATTGCTGGTCTGCTTGGGTTTTCCTTCCCTGTGCTTTGGCCTGGAGTCTGCTTCCTGCAGGAGACTGGAGACAATGGATCTCACTCATGTGGCCCCCGTTCCGGCAGCCACAGTCCCATGCTGCTGGCCGGCCGGTGCCTAGAAGGCTTGTCTCACATCTCTACTTCCCTAGTTGCATCATGTTGGAGGGCAGTTTCCACAGAAGTGCATGCTTTTTTGATAAAAAGTGGGATCTAAGTTCTTCTTTTTGGGAATCTGCTCACTCCCCTCTTCCTGAGAGCCTGGTTCTCTTGTCTTTCCATAGGGCTGATGTGGGGCAAGTTGGGCCTCCCATGGCATCTCCTGGAGTCCTTCAGTATCCACATAGAGAGGACACTGAAGAGTTAAACTGCAGAGCCTCAAACCGCTGGAATGTACTTCGGTAAACACTTTCTGCGCAGCTTTTATGCTCAAGACACTTTCCTAGGCAGTCCAGCAATGATTAAGACAAGGTCCTTGCCCTTAAAAAATGATGCAATCGAATAAAGAGATTGGAAATATGCAAATATATACACCGCAGAGGTCAAACAGATTCACAGAAGGAACACTCAGTCAGAACCCTGCAGTGAATCAGGGGAAAGCTCCTATTCTTTTGGGAAAGCGGCTCTCTTTGTAAGGAGGAGGTAGGATTGTGATGGTCCCCGGGGGATGGGTGAGAGTTGGAAGGGCTACTATATGCCAGGTATGAGGTCAGCAGGAGCAGGGGCGTGGGTGGTAGGAAAGCAAGGGGAATATTTTGGGAGGAATAGGGAGTCCAACCTCACCTGGGCACATAATTTGCAAAAGAGGAGTCAAATCTGATAACGCTTGTAAAATGAGTTTAGGCCCCTTTGGAGATTCCTCCAGAGATTATCCTGTGTTTGAATTAAAGATGAGTCAGTGAACACTTTCTAAATTATCACGTGGTAACAACTGCCACAATAACCAGACTTTAAAAAGAACGATCAAGCTTCTAATTCTTTTGAAAAAAAAAATATTTAATTCGGTTTTTCTTCTATAAACTTCCAGGAGGCATTTTCACACTTTACAACGCTCCCATCCCATTTCTGGATTTTTTTATTTCTTTCTTCGGCAGCATTTTCGGCCAGTGGAAGAACAGCGGCCTATCTGCTCCTCCTTTGGCAGGCAGCTCAACAAGGCGCACCGACCGCTCCTTATTCTGCAATAATACCTCTGCAGGGTATTTATAATTCCCCCATTTCCTGCAAAGAAAAAAACAGAACGTGCCGGAAAGCTTTAGGAAGGCTTTGCTCCGAGTACAAGGCTTTTGGAATTCCCCAGATGTCTGATGTCTTCCCTTTCTCTTACTCTTCCCCTGAGCCCCAGTACACACTTCTCCTTAGGGTCAGGTAGGGAGTTCAGTTATAATCCTCATTGTACACCTCACAGGGATGAAGACATACATCCATTTCTTTAAATTAAGAAATGAGGAAACACATGGTATAAAGATACTGGTTAGAATTTGGTAGATAGGGATCCCTGGGTGGCGCAGTGGTTTGGCGCCTGCCTTTGGCCCAGGATGTGATCCTGGAGACCCAGGATCGAATCCCACGTCGGGCTCCCGGTGCATGGAGCCTGCTTCTCCCTCTGCCTATGTCTCTGCCTCTCTCTCTCTCTCTGTGTGACTCTCATAAATAAATAAAAATTTAAAAAAAATTTTTAAAAAAAGGATTTGGTAGATACCAGTTTGTAATTTCCTTTACACATAAAATATTATTCTGATCACTATTAATCCTTCAAGGGAATTGTTTGTTTTTCTTTTATTTTAGGGTGTTTTCTTTCTTTTTTTAAAAAATTACTTTTTCTTTTTTCTGTAAAATGAGAAAGTAGAGAAAGGACTATGCAACCAACTGTGCTTCTATAGGCTTTTATAGGCCACAGCTCAGCCCCACAGGGGCGGTGGGGGAGGGGCATGGCCACCCTGGGGCCCAAGCCTTGGAGCCTACAGGTGCAGGGGCTGGTCACAGTGGTCCCTTGGGGGCTTGCCAAAGACTCTACTTGCAGTCACTAAGCTAGTAAGTGGAAGTCTGTGCTTCTGATCTCAGATTAAATCCATCTCTCCTGTTGGTGTTAAAGTTTTTGTATCACTTTCTTTATGTCTCACGAGTAGGTAAAATGGTCTTTCCATAAAGGGGTGGTCTTTGTGAGCTATTTAGTCTCTGGGAAGATTGGAAAAATAGCTTCAAGATCCCTGATGAGTCTCACCAGAAAAAAAGAAGATGGTGACATCTGTTCCCATACAACAAATATACCTGGTCTACAGTTCCCTGAAGAATGGAGAAAGGCAGACTCTGAATGACATATTTGCGATTCCTTCACCCCTCTGGCCTCCCCACCCCATCTTACCTGGAACAGGCATCAAGAACAGCAAGGGCAACAGGAGGAGAAGGTAATAGATCCTCATGACCAACAGGCTTCGCGACAGGCTGAGACTGGATGGCAAGGTGCGTGCACTCGTCCACTTTATAAGGTTGCAGGACACACAGCCATAGGTACAAGTAAGCAGCGGCTGCAATTCCTGTAATAGTACAATGATGACAATATGACTTGTTTCCTGATGCTTCATGCCAGTGTCTCTTACCCCACAGACCACACCCACTCACCCCAAGTTAATTGCAAACCAAAAGGGTGAAGCAAACCTGATGTGAGCACACAGCTATCCTGATGCCCTCTAGGCTCCAGGAGTGCATCCAGGTCTGGCTCAGAGCTCGCTATAGGTGTAGGTGGGAAAACCCCCTTCCTCTTGGGAGCAATCCTAGGGCATGTAGTTGAGAGCTCCTTGCCCCCATTGTGGTACTTCTAAGCTATCTTCTGAAAGTCCTGGGACCATAGCAGTCCAGCTTTGGACATATTCAGAATCCAGGTGTAAACTCAGGCTGGGTCACACCTCAGGTGTGCCTGAAATGGAAATTAGATGGGATCAGCTTCTAGGTAGTAGGAAAGGGAGGAAAAATGGGCTACTTTCCAGAGTCCTTGACCCTATGCTCCTTGGCGTGTGATGTGGGCTATAACATGGGTGAAACATGGCTTACATTTCATCATTATCTGAAAACTGTCAGATTCATGAGTCAAGGTGTCTCATTTTCCTTCATCAGAGGAGGAGAATGCTAGGATGATGTATCTGGTGGACTGGTACCTCCTCCTTGTTGATGACACTCCTTATACAAATAAGGGGCTTAGGAAGGTACGTTCAAGACTTCTGGCTACTTACTCATGGCTTGGGAGCATTCAAGGAAGTCCAGAGATCAGGTAATTTCCACTGGACATAGATTCAGTGTTTAAAGTTTCAATGTTGAAAAAAAAATATTGGATTTAAATGTTAAGGAATCCATTAGTGGTTTGTATTTGTTGAAAGACAATTTAATTGGGAGCTGAAGTCACCATGACGTTGCCTGGCTGTGAATGCAGTTATAGCGGATCCACCGAGGTTCCAGGTATATTAGTTCTAGGAGTGTGCATCCAGGACTACGGTACCCATGGAGTTCTGTAAGCAATCTGAGCACACCTCCTACAGATAGACAAGTGCCGTGTGCTTGGGGTCAGTGGGATGCAAGAGGGTGAGATGCAAAGAGGGACCAGATTGGGTTCTTTCTCTCAGAAAGCACCTGTGATATGCATGCAATAAAATAAGCTATAGAAGGGGCATTTTGACAAGTGTCCTAGTAAGGGTTCTAGCACAGGGCTATGGAAACATAGAAGAAAGGTAATTCACAGTGAACGGCAGGTTTAGATGATTTAAGAAAAGGCTGGAGTTGTAGACACTTCATCTTTTCAAAAGCAAAATTTCCTCAGAAGTTCAGAATTTAAGACAAAGCAGATATTTTTAATCATTATTAGAGAGAGGAGGGAGGAAGGGCAGAGGGAGAGAAAGAATCTTAAGCCCACGCGGGGCTCCATCTAATGACCCAGAGATCATGACCTGAGCCGAAATCAAGAGTTGAATGCTTAACTAATGAGCCGCCCAGGTGCCCCCAAAGAAGGTATTTTTAAATGAGGGAGGAAGCGAGTGTGGGGCGGGATGGGTGTTGGCTGTGCAGACAGCCTTGCTCAGTCTTACCTCCATAGGACAAAAGAGAGGGCGGGGTGGGTGTTGTAGAGAAAGACAACCTGCTCTCAGCCCGGGCGCTCGGAGTCATCTGAGCATCAGGTCACTGGAGATGATTTACTTTTCCACATGGAAAACAGATCTCCACGGTGAACTCTTGGTCTAACTGGTTCTTTCAAAGACTGGAAGGCATTTTAAAGGCAATGCCACTATTTTATGAAGTTCTTTAGAAGCCCTTTACCTCATCAGCTAATTTGGAAGCTGGGGCTTGGGGATGGGGCTCTGGCAGTGGCTCCCCACACCTCCCCAGCTACACAATGAATTCATTGAGGAGCATTTTGAGAATGTTTACAAAAGTCATGAATGTTTGTGGTAAAAATTCAAATAGAAGAGTTAGACAATGTTCTTCACTTTTCCTCTACTGGGGGAGCCACTGGTAACTATGGTGTGCCTTCTTTTTGGCTTATCATACCTTTTTTTTTTTTTTAATGTCAAACATACTTCTAGCTTCTCCAGTCCTGGCAGTTACAGATCTCCCAGCTGATAATGAATTCGGGCCTGTGGTGTCTGACACATGAGAGAGAGTTGGTGCCACTGCCTGGCCCTGGAACCTCGAGTCATGGAGCTTAAAACTGCAGGCCGCACACACTGAGGTGCCGGGCGTGCTCGATTTTTTCTCAGCTCTGACAGCAGTTTCCCGATGTTGATAAGGTTGACGAGGGGAGATGTCAGTTATTTAACATTTTTTGTGTTAGACTTTGTGCTAGCCTTTTTTTTTTTTTTTTTTTAATTCTGTTTTGAAAATATGAAGCAGAGATTTGGTTGATGCAAGTCTGGGGTCCAGGAGCAGCACGAGGTGGAGGGCAGAGTGCTGGACCAGGGTTTGGAGAGAGGAGTTAGCAATTGAACTGTCAGCCCTGTACACTGCTTATTTGGGTTTCCCCGAGTAAGTGCCTTAGTCCTCTGAGCATCTGCACCTCAGCAGTAAGCCCGGAGAGGAGCGGTGGCCCTGGCCGACGGTGGAAGCCCTGGGAGTGAAGGCTGTGGAATTGACTGGAAACTGCAAATTACCAGGTGACCCAAGGATCACCCTGTGGCCCTCAGGAAGTGTAACCAATGAGGGGATGGTGAGTGATGTTCGGGCAGCTTAAAGATGATGGCCTGGGCTCCCAGCAGGGGAATCCAGATATCCACTCCTTTCTTTATCTTATCATAGTCGAAGGGTGGCCTAGCCACTCTCCTTTATGGCCATTTTAGTCTTGTCATGACCACTGCTGGGGGAGTCACCCAGGCAAAGAGACACATTATCCCAGTCTTACAGTTGAGGAACCTGAGGCATTGGTTGAGTGACTTGCCCTAGGCCACCCAGCTAGTCAAGGCCATGCTGTGAACTGCAGGGAACTGTATACATTTTCCAGTAACCCCTGCTCTCAAGGTACCATATACATTGCCAAAGAGATGCCTCGGCATAATAAGGGAAGGCAGGAGGTGGTGAGAAGCCAGGATATTCCTCTACCTCTATGTTAGGAGGCATCTCCTCTGTGCCTCCAAATCCTACCAGAAAGCTGCTTCATCCATGGTCCTAACTTCCACCAAACAGGTCTGCCATGACCTGTTGGGTGCTCCATATCCTAAGGTTTGGAGACATTATCTCCATCCTCCTTCAGCCCCTCTGGTCCTAGGGAAGAGTAAGGAGCAGGTAGGGCTAGTTAGGGAGAGATAAGTAGGTGGCTATGGGATCAGGCTTACAAAAGTCCCAAAAATATGGAGGTGAAAGTAAACCAGAGATAAATAAACCAGATCATCTTGTCCCAGGTGTCAGAGGTGGGGTCTTGTTAGAACAGCTACTTGTGACCCACAGAAAATCACCAGACCCTAAAAGGGAAACGGGCCATTAAAGATGTTATCACCAGTCCTTACTCAGTGGTGATAGCAATAGAGACATTAAAAGGATTTAGGTTCCCTGGTTGGCTTTCAATAAAAGACCAGCCCTACAAGCCCCCATTGGCAACCCTGTTGGGACCCCTCTCACTCCTGAGAGCTCTCTCTGTACCCTTGGTTACTAAATTTCTATCACTTCACCCACTCTCCTTTGTCCAGGAGATTCGTTCTTCGACTCAGTGAGACGAGAACCTTGCTCATCCTGCTTCAGGGACAGTAGTGCCTTTCTGCTATTGCAAATTCTGAGGTGACTCACCATACATTTGGCTTCTTAGCTCTCGTAAATAACTGTCTATATTGAGTTCTCCCCATTTGAGGCTCTTAAATTTATTACAGTTTCTCTGGTTGGCCCTTGATTATACTCAAAGTCCATGCTCTACATTCACAATATTCAAGTCCTGTTAATTCTTCTGCTTATGATATTACGGTATTGTCACCAGCTAGAACAATGCTTTGCTCTGCAGTGTCCTCCTGTATACCTCATCAACATCCCAAAATGTAGCATAAAGTAGGATCCTTGAGACAGTGGTGGGGGGTTGCACGTCGATGCCAGCTTGTCATGGCCTCTCGTTGACCTGTTCTCATACCCCTGTATGTTTCCACTGTAGGTGTATGTGAGGTGGTTTCTAGCACTCCGATTTATCACCGCTATTTTAGATTAATTTTTCTACAAAATAATGTAAGCAAGGAAACAGGAAAAAGAAAACCTGTCTCCAGCTATGTAACCATAGATTATCTTTACTTCCAGAAAGGTAGCAAACTGGAGGCCTCTAGTTGGGGACCATCCATGGGGGTACTTTGTTTTGCAGGTGAATTAGGCCTCCAGGGAGGTATTAAAGCACAGCTGGGCACGTAGTCCCACCTGCCCTGCTTTGTGCCTTGGTAACGTTTGCAGAGTTCCTGTGGGCATCTGAGCTATGCCTTCCTGCTTTAGGAGATACTGTCTTCCCTCCAAACCCAAATCAGAGAGCTACTTCTCTCTGGGCTAGGAGAAGCAGAGGCTTGATTTCACACAGGCTAACTGGGTTGTCTGTTTTCACCAAATCATCCAGTGTGGACAAATACTTTGTATCATCTTTGCTAGCCAACTCTTGTCCCTTCTTTGCAGCTTCCCCTTGCCTTTCTGTTGATATTTTCCCCCTCTTTTTTTAGTACACCGGATAGAGCACAACAGAATATAAAGTGCTCACAATACAGTGAGAGGGGTCCCAATAGGGTTGCCAATGGGGACTTGTAGGGCTGGTCTTTTATTGATACAGTAATACCATAAGCAGAAGAATGAACAGGACTTACATATTGTGAGTGTAGAGCATGGCTTTGCTAGCCAAAGATGACACAAAGTATTTGTCCTTCTTGGCATTTTTATATCTAGCAGACATGAACAAAGTTCATCCTTCCTTCAGCTTCTGGTAAATGCCCCTGTATTGTGAACACTTTATTTTCTGTTGTGCTCTATCCACTGTACAAAAAAAAGGGGGGGGGGATATCAACAGAAAGGCAAGGGGAGGTGTGCAAAGAAGGGACAGGAGTTGGGCCTGAGTGTCTCACCAGGAGTCACAGGATGTGGTTGGGTTGATGGGGTGGGACAGAGTCAGAGCCACCACCTAGATGGTGAAGCATAGAGCCAGTTAGGGAGCAGTGAATAGTCTAGTTTGGCCAAAGTCAAGCAGACGAGCCTGTGGACAGGTTTGCATTTGATTGGAGAGATATGCCATGGATTTATGAGAAACTAGATCTAGGATTTAATTTCTCAAGCATGCTGACCACCCACTGACAGCTCCTTCAAGAAAGGCTGAGGGCAAGGGTTGAGAACGCTGTGCACATACAATCCGGCCAATGAGCCTGGTGGGAACTCTTTCCCAAATTCTTGAGTCATAAAGGGATTTACATCATCTTTCTGCAAACGGTGTCAATAATGGCTCTGGGAGCTCGGCCACTGTGAGGTGGATACTGATGCCCAGGCACCTTCACTGGGTCCCCTGCTCCTCCACACCACAGCAGGAGTGTGGTTCTCTAGCAGCGAGACACAGTCTGGAGGAAGAAGGTCTCGAAGAGGCGCTGCCAATTTTCTCTGCCCAGAGGCTGTGATGTGGGGAACAAAGGCAGGAGGGAATGTGGTAAAATTAACTTTCCTGACAACCTGCAGCCCATCGACAACTCCTTGAGACAGGCAAAGTGTGACATTCCTCCAGGAACGCCAACTGTCTTCAAATGAATGCCTTAGCTTGAGGATAGCCAGACCTCCAGGATCCTGTGAGTCTTCTTTAACAGATGCAAGTCCTTTTGGAAACTTCCCGTTGTCTTTACCTTCCCTGATTCCAAAGAGCCACTGCTCACAACTCCAGGGCAGCTCTTTCTGCCCAGGGGTCCTGTTCTTTTTTACACTAAAGACTGTCTCAGGAATTCTTTCTTGGCTGAGTCTCTGAACCCCAACATTTCCACATCAGCTGTGCCAAAATTCTGACTCAGAGCCTGTTGGGGAGGCCAACTGAGCATACCACCTCTGCCGTGGTCTCACACTGAGACTCACTGAGGCTCTGGATATCATCCACAAATTAAAATTGAGGCAGGAGAGTGGGGTTCTTGTCTTATGGAGTCAAAGAATGAATCTCACAGACAAAGGAGAGCGAGTAAAATGATAGAAGCTCAGTAAGCAAGGATCCAGAGAGAGCTCTCAGGAGTGAGAGGGGACCCACAGGGCTGCCCACGGGGGCCTCCAAGGACAGTCTTGTATTTAGGACTGACCAGGGAGCTTATGGCCTTATCATTCTTGTGATGTCTTGGTTTGCGTAAGGACTGGTGATAATATGTTTAATGGTTTTCTGCTTTTTAGGGTCTGGTTATTCTTTCTTGGTCATAGGAGATTGTCATAATAGAAGACTCCCCCCCCCCCCCCCCCCCCCCGTTTAAAAAAGAAAGACCTCCCCTCAACCCCCTTCCCACCTAGGGCAGGGTGGCCTGGAGTGTTCCCTTATCTCTGGTTTCTTTACACTCTGCATTTCAGAGATTTCTGTGAGCCTGATCCCGCAGCCCCCACCTCTCTCTCCCTCCCTAGCCCTGCCTGTCCCTTACTCAAAATCGTCCTACACTGCCATTTCTTTAGATGCAGAATAAATTGCTTTGAAGAGACGGTGCTGCTTTTCTACTTTCCCCACACTCAAGGTTTTACCTTCACACAGCCATGGCCATATCCCTATTCTTCCCAAACTGGACCACTCTAGTCCAGCCAGGATCCCGGGCTCCCCATCATTGCCCATGCTGAGGGACCATCCCTCAGGATATTACTCATGGATCTAGCAGACCCAGGGAGATGCTTACCTCTGGGGAAGGGAGAATAAAATAAAGTGAGTCCATATCCACATTCTGCACCAACTCTCCTCAGAGAGACCCTGTCATTGCTTCCTTGGGTCGTAAGTCCAAATCCCCCCAAATTAACCTCCTTGACAGTCCTTTGAGGGGGTGCCAGGTTCACCTGATGCCATCTGAGACTGTTATGAGAACAAGAAGAAATGAGAGACCTTGTGTGGTAAAATGGAACCTCTCGGGAGACTAGAGTTAGAAGATTGTGTTGTGTCCAAAGGGAAGCCCTTAACCAGAGCCTGCTGTGTGCTGTGCTGGAAGCGCCTTGTGGCCAAGTTCCTGGGCCCACCGCCTTCACGTCATATTCAGGGAGGGACTTGAAGGGTGGGCTCTTCCACTTGAGCACACACCCAGGTCAACTCCTGCAGGAAAGAGAAGAAAATGTCTTCTGAATGAATACAGCTTTTTTTTGGGGGGGTGGGGGGGTGGGGGGTTGGGATGGCTCTTCCTAACTTACATAACTTGATGATACCCTTTCAGAGAAAGAAAATGCCCAGATGGTCCAGAGGGCACAATTTTAGTCAAAGATGTAAAAGACCTATACAGGGCTCTAAAAATTAGTTCTTCCCAGCTAATGGGGATAGAAGGAAAGAGGAACAAATCCTTTCCCTAGTGGGTCACCATGTTCCAGACTCTCCCTTGAATTTTTCTTTTTTTCACTTATTCTTATTTCTCCCTCTTGGTTAAGAGGAAGTTTTTCTCCTTCCTTGGCTCTTCTCTCCATGCTCTTTGAACCCACTGCTTTTAACCACACACCATTACGTAAACCCTTCTTTCGCCACTCTCTTACTCTTGGCTCCTTCACTGTAGTCCACACTCACACTCAATTCTCTATTTAAAAATAACCTGTAATTGACCCTTCTTCTCTCCTTAAACCATTATGTCACCCTCTTCTTTCATTCGTTACCAAATTTCTCAAGAGTGGTCTGTGCTCATGTGGCCTCCTGTGCCCTCCACCCATTGCTCTCCAGTTGATTGCTTCCTGGCAAATAGAATGAAATGGGATTGGTACTAGCATTTACCCAAATAATGAGTGGAAAGAATTA
This sequence comes from Canis lupus familiaris, assembly GCF_011100685.1. NCBI lineage: Eukaryota > Metazoa > Chordata > Mammalia > Carnivora > Canidae > Canis > Canis lupus. The sequence goes on along the minus strand of NC_049237.1, from coordinate 55,459,792 downwards.
AGGTGGTGATACCCCCAGGCACTGAAGGGAGGCATGTTCTGGAGAGAGAGCCAAGCTGAAGAGAGGACACCTTTTAGCAGGCTCAAATTAGTTCAGGAATTTGAAGCCTTAGCAGTGATGTGGTGCTGTGTGCCTTTCCCAGAGCCTAAAATCACACCTAACAAGGTAGGGGATGAATCTCCTGACTCCTGAGGGCAAAATCAAGAAGGGATTAAGTACATAAAGATTCATATGAAAGGCTACCCAACCATCCTCCTACCTATCTGTCAGCAATTTTTTATTTCCAAATGGAATGATGTGTGTATGATGCATTACTTTCTGTTTATATTTTTTACACTCTAATCAGATTCTTTGACTGCATTTCATGCTCAGCCCCAGTGAAAACCCATCACATAGCAACTCTTGCAACAAGCCTACACGGTCTGCTGGCTGCTTCTTTGGGAAGGACTTTTAGGGTACAGGTGGCTCTTACAACTCATCAGTGGGCTGGGGGCTGGGATGGAGGAAGAGATGTACCCAAAGGCAAGAGGTGGTACCGCAGGGGAAAAAAAAAATTAAAAACCTAGGACTCCTGCCACTATTAGGTAATCAGAACCAATGTTTTGAAATAAATCTATCAGCCACAGTTGCCATAGGCAATGGGAAACTGTCAGATGTTTTATAAATAACGAGTGGCATCTACGGAACTGTCATTATGTCCCTAGTGGATGTACATGTTTGTAATTGGCACCTTAGTGCATTTTTGTGACAAAAAGGTGTGTGGTCATTATTGTAATCTATATTTTTATATTATAATCTATAAACCTATTTTTATATAATCTACATTATAATCTATAAGGAAATTGAGGCTAAGAGGAATGAAGTAACTTAGTACAGTACTTGGAGCCTTGATCCGTCAGGTTCACAGATTATGTTGAATTACGGTCATGCTACTCTACCACTTGAGGTCATTATAACTATGGGTTTTTGGTTTGTTTGTTTGTTTTTTAGTTTTTATTTAAGTTCCAGTTAGTTAACATACGGTGTAATACTAGTTTGAGGAGTACAATTTAGTGAACCAACACTTACATATAACTCTCTGTTTTTTTTTGTTTTTGTTTTTGTTTTTCCCAAAGGTTTCATGAGTGGGGTTTCCAGTAGAAAAGTGCATGATGCTATGAGGTAGAAAAGAATGCAACAGGACTGAGGGAAGTGAAGCCATGCCTCACCCACTTGACCCAGACTACAGAGCTGCTTCTGCTTTGATAATTCCCAGATAAGTGTCTATGGAAGTGTTCATCATGGCATTTATGATGCCAGAGCATCGAGTGAAATGCAAGCAAATGATGAATTTAGCATCTCTATTTCAAGTTCCTCTTCCATATTAAAAAAAGGGGGGGTTGGTTGCATAGATAAGGAAACAACAAAGTTTTTTCTGTAAAGGGCTATGCAGTAGAAAAATATGAGGTTTTGCTGATCATAGTTTCTGTTGTAACTACTCAGGTCTGCAGGTGTGGTGCAAAAGCAGTCACAAGCAATATGCAAACAGATGGGGGCATGGCTTTGTTTTAATAAAACTTTATTTCTAAGAACAGGTAGTAGCTGGCTTCAGCCAGTGCACCATGGCTGGTGGACCCCTGGCTTGCATTTGTGAGACCATGAGAGCTGAGATGGCCTCCGGTGATTCCTAGCTTCTAGTATTCACATTCTTGTGTCATCCCCTCTTTTTCCTTGTGGACTAGCCTTATTGACTCATTTCTAACACATGGAGTAAGGCAGTAGTGATGGATGCCACTTCTGGGCTTAGGTTATAAAGAGACAATAGATTCAATTTTGGGTGCCCTCTTCTCTCTGACTTGCTGACTTTGAGGGAAGCTAGATGCCATATTTACGGCTGTCCTATGGAGAGGCCCATCTGGCAAGGAACAAAAGGAAACTTTTGGCCAACCCAGCAAGGAACTTAAGAGACCCTTAATCTTTTTTTTTTTTTTTTATTGAGCAAATATCAATTTTATTTATTTATTTATTTATTTATTTATTTATTTATTTATTTTAAATTTTTTTAAATAAAATAATTTTTTATTGGTGTTCAATTTACCAACATACAGAATAACACCCAGTGCTCATCCCATCAAGTGCCCCCCTCAGTGCCCGTCACCCACTTACCCCCACCCCCCGCCCTCCTCCCCTTCCACCACCCCTAGTTCATTTCCCAGAGTTAGGAGTAAGAGACCCTTAATCTAACAGCTTTCAAGGAATCTACTTCTGCCAACGACTGCTTGAGCGAGCGTCACAAAACGGATCCTTCTCTCCTGAGCTTTCAGATGAACTACAGCCGTGGCTAACAGCTTGACCAGAACTTCGTGAGTCCCTGGATCCAGAAACGCCAGGCCAAGCTGTGCACAGTTCCCACGACCCACAGAAACCCAGATACTCAACATTTGCTGTTGTGCAATGGGTAACTACTACAGTGAGCTCGAGGAGAAACATTACAAGACATTCAGAGGCCTGTGTTCTGGGGCCAGGGTTTGTGTGAATCGAATTTAGGTACTTACCCATCTGGGCAACATTTAAAGGAGTAAAGATGGGGCACCTGGGTGGCTCAGTCGGTGAAGCATCTGCCTTTAGCTCAGGTCATGATCCCAGGGTCCTGGGATCCAGCCTCACATCAGGCTCCTTGCTCAGTGGGGAGTCTGCTTCTCCTTCTGCCTCTGCCTGCAGCTCCCCCTCCTTGTGCTCTCTTTTCTGTCAAATACATAAATAAAATCTTTTAAAATACAAAAAGAATAAAGGAGTATTCTATATAAAACTCCATATCTCTGGCTTCGTTAGAAAAGCTTAGTGATTTTCACCACTAGGGCCCACATTCCTACATGGGAACGTCAAGGTGTATCCAAAGATCTCTTGCCCCTTCCCGTAGAACCAAAGCCCCCTAAGTCAGAGCCCCCACTTGTTATCTTTCACTGGTTTGTCTCACTTCTTCAAAATGCCTGGCTCTGATGAGTCTGATCTTGCTTTGAGATCTTTCCTATAATAGAACAAAGGTGTTCTCTTACCTCCCGGTCATGTCTTGAGTCTGGGACATTGGCCCTTTGTGCGATGCTGGCTGTGTCACACTGCCCACGCCCACAAGTTCTGCTGCATGGGCCTCAGGGAAGGCCCAGCTCAGAGCCTGGGCATGAGGTATGAGTGGTTTGCCTCTGCGCCTGTCCTTCGCTCTCCCTTCCCTTCCACATCTGGAAGACCTCTCTCCCTCCCACAGCCTTTAAGGAAAAACACTCTTCAGCGCTCAGGTGTGTGCACACACGCGCCTACACACAATTGTAGAATTCACTGTCACTCAGAAGCTACGTTTCCCTATTTCCCTGTTCTTGACATAGAAGAGTTAGAACAACTTTTCCTTCTTCCACCTCATGCAGAACCTCGCCGCCCCTCTTACCTGATGTCACTTATCTCTGACACAATCTCTGTGAACCCTTGACTCTCTTCCCTTTTCTCCACCCGCCTCCTCCCCTTCACCTTCTTACAATCGCATGGTTTCTATTTTTCTGTGTTGCCTGTGTTTGGATTCTCACTCTTTTGAGTGCCAGGTACTATCAGCTCATTAAAAGCACAGTCTACCTCAGATATGGATATATGTACCTACTGATTTAAACTACCATGACTCAAAATTTATCTTGATTTATCTTGTGTGGAGGACATATTTGTGTTTGTGTTATAAGAATTTCACAAGATGCATGTTTTAGGAAACACTCTGGCCTCGGGCCAAATCTTGGCTTTAGCACGCTACTTAGGTACACATAGCTCAGGACACCTGCTCAGACCTGCCTACCCAGCTACAGAACTTGTCCACCCGACGACAAGGTATCAAAACTGGGGGGTGAGGAGGGGCGGACTAACAAAAATATCTAGCTGTTGTCACACGTAGTACATATTTGAGAAAAATAACTTAGATAATGGATTTTATTTCTCCTGGAGACTGACATTTGGCGACCACCCACCCTTGTGTTCATAGCGCTGTGAACATCATGGCTCACTGGACAAGGGAGACCGGGTGGCCAGGACGGGGGGCGCAGCTTTCCAAAGGGCTAGCGTTGCTTCCGTCAGTTCCCTGTAGCTTCTCGGGAACTAGATTTTCTTCTAGAGAATTGGTGCCGAGAGTCACAGTTTGCCTTGTTCCATTCCCCGACATTTTTTTTCTTTTTTAAGATTTTATTTTATTTGGGAGAGATAGAGAGAGAGCGTGAGAAGTAGAAGGAGCAGAGGGAGAGGGAGAAGCAGGATCTCCCTGAGCAGGGAGCCCAAGGAGAGGCTCCATCCCAGGACCCTGGGATCATGACCTGAGCAGAAGGCAGACGTTTAACCAATGGAGTCACCCAGGTGCCCCCTTTACTGACTTAATATTTGCCTCTTCCTTGGACAGATGTGGAAGCTCCAAGTATGAGCCTGCAGACCCACAACAAAGCCGCACCCACTTTTTCAACAAACAAAAACGATGCATTTCTTCATCCTTTGGAGATAGTTTCTTACAAAGAGGAAAGCCCTTTCCTCTAGTGTGAGAGATCTGTTTCTATTTTTTCTTTCTACCTGCGCAAGTAAACAAGATGGCTATTCATTCTCCTCCCCCCTTATTTTATTTGCTCTTCTTTGAAGTTCCCAATGTTCCCAACGTGCCCCCCTCACCTTCTCCAGGAGGACAGACCCGCTGGGTTGGATCCTGATTGGAAGAATCCAGCTTCACTTCCTGGGACAGGAAGGGAGGGGAGGTGCTCTTCCCGGATCCCAGGGAGCGTCGAGGTGGAGCAGGGCAGAAACCAAATGCTGCTTTGTTGAACAATGAGCTCCTGACTCGCCGGAAGTGAGAAACATCTTAGCAATTAGGGAACTGTGTCCTTCCTCCCTCTGAGTTAAGCCTGCGTCGTCCTGAAACGCTGATGTCTGGCCTGGGGAGCCCCGTGTCTCACAGGGTCGGGAGCTGGACACTAGCTGTGTGCCTTTCCCCTGCAGGCACCCACGAGCCAAGAGCCAAGCCTGAGGTGTGCGGCCACCCACACCCTCCTCGGGAAGCCCAGCCCCTCCCAGCTTAACGTTCTCTGGAGCACGAGTGTCCCCAGTCTCCCTGGTTGTCCTGTTGCCGCCCAAGGGGCCTGTCCAGCATGTTCCGGGGAATGGGAAGAGGTGATGGGTGGAAAGAGTGACACCCCTCGCTGTAGGATTGGGGGAGAGCTTGAGGGTGGGCGGGAGGACGACGGGCTGGGTGCAGGAGACTGAGGCTGGAGTGGGAAGAGCACAGTGGAGTAAGACTCCCTTTTTAGTTTATTTTTTTATTATTTTTTAAGATTTTATGTACTTATTCATGAGAGACACAGAGAGAAGGAGAGACACAGGCAGAGGGAGAAGCAGGCCCCAAGCTGGATGTGAGACTCGATCCCGGGACCCCGGGGTCATGACTTGAGCCACCCAGGTGCCCCAAGACCTGCTTTTTAAAGGATCTAAGTGAAGGGACTTTCCTTCTGGAATGTGGGGAAAATATTAATTTGCCAGACTTTAATTTTTTGCCTTTCTCTGGTAAGAATTCTAGAAACATGAGTAAAATATCCTATTGGTACCTGAACGGTCCATTGCAAGAGCCTAAGGGGGTCAGCAGGAGCGTCGGTGAAGGGGAGGGCCTGGAGGCCCACGACCCCGCCAGCCGTGTGCTTGTGCTCGTGTGCATCCCCCGGGGCGTGGAGGGGACAGCAGCAGGGACCACGGCCAAGGGGCACTGCGCGCCGGAGGGCTCGGCTGTGCCCCTCACGCAGACACCCTGGGTCTCAGCCCTGAATGCACAGCAGCGTCACCCAGGACCTTCACAGAAGCAGTGAAGGACCAGCCGGATGCCTGCGGGTGGTGCCTGGGGCGTGATGAGTAACTCGGAAACGAAACGCGGCCCGCATGGCACCAGGAACCACTGCTCTAGAGGAAGACGGTTCCCAAGGGGAGGCCACTCCCCTGGCTTAGGGACACACCTCACCTGTGGCTGCTCACCACCTGCACGCCTCCACGTCCCTCCCTGTGGCGACACAGGGACAACGATCAAGTGAAATGTGCAGCTTTTCCAGTTCCTTCGGTCATGTTCACCTGTGACGGGCACCGCACCCAGCAGGGAGCATCACCCGACACCCAGCTCTGTGAGTCACTGCGACTCGGCTCCTCCGCGAGGCAGGTGTGAACCAGGGCGCTCCGGGCTGCTGCCCGCATGGCCCGTCTGCTGGGCCTCTGCTCCCTCCCTCCGGGGTGTGAAGCTGCATCCCTGGTGCCTCGGGTGGACGCCCTCCTGCCCTTCCTCCCGGTCATCCTGCCTCTGTAGGCTTTGTGCACATGGAGGGAGCTGTGTAGACAGCCAGCTCCTCCTCCAGAGGCAGAGTCAGTCTGGAAGGCTGGTCTGATCACCCTTCCAGATGCCATCGAGTGGGTTCATCCTTAACTTCCTTCATTTCTTCCTCTACCCTTCCTCCCCCTGCTCCCCAGACACACTCACTCTCTCACTGGTCATTTCCCATCACTGTGTTCCATCTTCTGTGGGATCCAGTTCTGCTGTAGAGGGCCCCATTCCCCCCGGGGACCCAGAGCCGCCTCCCCCAGCTCCACCAACTTCGAGTCTGTCCTCTTCCCCATCTGTGCACCTGCTGTGCAGACCCCACCCCCACCCCCCACACCCCCACCCCGGGCCCTGAGAGCTGCTTCCCTGCCTCGGCTGTCCTGGCAGATGGCTCTGGTGCTTGCACCCACCTGCCTCCTCCCACCCGCTGTCGGAGCTGCAGAAGGAACACCTGCTCCTGAGGACTCCCAGGATAACAGAGGGCCGCACTCAACCCCTGTGGTTGGCTCAAGCCAGAGTGTCTGCATCTCTAGTTCCTTTCAGGTTCCCAAGAAGAGAAATGCAAACAAGATTTGAGTGTGTCCTTGGATGCTCAGGGGGAAGCATGAAGCATGCTCATGCTGAGATGGGACAGGGAGATGGAGATGGTTCAGCGTAAAGCCTATAACTCACTTCCTACCTTGCCCACATTTAGGGATACAGGAGCCTTGGCAGTACCCCAGGCTCCTTTCACATATTCACCCAATGGGCAGGAGAAGAAACTATGGCCAGCAGCCCCTTCCTGCCCCTTCGTTAGCTCTGTGGTCTGGGAACTGTCTCTTCACTAGGTAAGTTTTAGTTTCTTCCTCTCTAAAATCTGAGTAATGACACACACCTCAGTGCAGATCGAGGGTGTAATATAAAAGGCCATTCGTAACGGGTGGTCTTCTACTATCACTGCTATGACCACACTGATCCTCACATCATTATTTATTAAGTTAGGGAGAACTAGAAGGGATATTGTGGGTGGATACTGCTTCCTCTGTATTTTCTAGGATGAGGGAATGGGGGTGAGGGGAAAGGCCCATCATCAATCTTTCATCAACTCGCTACGTGACCTCAGGCGAGCATTTGAAACCTCAAAATAATATACTGTAGTCTGCTGGCTCCCTGGCAGATCCCAACAGAACTTCCTCCCTTAGAGCTGTGTGGCTCTGGGTAAGCAGCTTCACACCTCTGAGTCTTGGGCATCTCCTCTGTTTTATGAGCACACTCACATCTGCTCCCTAGAGGAACCAAGAGAGGTGCATGTGGAGCCCTTAGCATGGGATTGGCACCAAGGAAGCATTTAGTAAGCACCAAGTAGCTGCTGCGAGGTGGTGCTGCCGAAGCCAGAGAGCAAGGTTCTTGTCTCATGGAGTCAAAGAATGAATCTTGCAGACAAGGAAAGTGAGCAAAATGATAGAAGTTCAGCAAGCAAGGATACAGAGAGAGCTCTCTGGAGTGAGAGGGGTCCCCACAGGGCTGCCACTGGGGGCTTGTAGGGCTGGTCTTTTACTGAAAGCCAAGCAGGGAGCTTAATCCTTTTAACACCTCTATTGATATCACCATTGACGAAGGACTAGTGATGACATCTTCAATGGCTTACTTCATTTCAGGGTCTGGTTATGTTCTGTGGACCACAGAAGACCGTTATAAATAAGACCCCCCCTCTCCACCACCTAGGGCAGGGTGGTCTGGAGTGCTCCCTTATCTCTGGTTCCCTTACACCTTTGCATTTGGGGGATTTCTGTGGGCCTGATCCCATAGCCCTACTTTCTCCCTACCTAGCTTTGTCTGTCCCTTACTCATTCCTCACCCTGGAATAGTAACCCTAACTCCTTTTAGGGAATGGGATGATGACCGCTCTGGCTGTTTCCTGCTGAAATGGGGCTGTGGGCTGTGCAACAGTTAGAATCTATCCAGGGATTAGTCCAGGGCTTGTGGTATGGCTCCAGGGGCTCATGATGGACAGCAAATGGTGCATGCATTAGCACACGCAAAAAAGATAAACATATGTAAGTATGAGGCCCAAAATTATGATTACATCCCTTAGATAAGATCCCCAATGACCAATTCTGTCAAATAGATTAGTGGATATCTTGATCTTATTTAATTGGTCATGAATGTCCCCTATTAATTGAGACACATTGTGGGAATTAACTGTAATGTCAAAACAACACATGCGAGGAAACTCCTCACACCCCAAATGTTGTAGCAATAGTAGACAGTCAATAGTGGCGCGGTTCTTGAGAAGTCCTTCTCTGACTTCACTTAATTCTTGGCCGAGTGTATCTAGTACCTGGGAAGTATCATTCAGATTTCTGCTCAGCAAGCATTCTGTTCTGTTTATTTTATGTTGCAGTCCTATCATAAGTTCTGGAAGTCCCGTAGCAAGCGTTGAGTCTCTGCTTACCAGGAGGGTTGTTAGATGCTTGGCTAACGCCTTTATAGAGGTAGCTTCTAGAATAAATATGATTAAGGGATAAAGCCATCAAGAAGCCCTCTTTGTTTGATGTCTAGCCTTAACAATATCTTTTTTTTTTTAAGATTTTATTTATTTATTCATGAGAGACAGAGAAAGAGAGAGAGAGAGAGGTAGAGACATAGGCAGAAGGAAAACCAGGCTCCAAGCAGGGAGCCTGATATGGAACTCGATCCTGGGTCTCCAGGATCACTCTCTGGGCAGAAGACAGGCACTAAAGCACTGAGCCACAAGGCATCCCTAGCCTTAACAATATCTTAATTATGAGGAATCACTGTCAAGTAGAAGAAAACTTGTCTCAAGACATAAGGGCATCCATCCCCAAGTTCATCATCCAATCCAATAATAAAGAAAGCGGGGCCATCCATTATCTGCCTAAGTCCATAGTGAACTCCATGCAGCGGGGTACACTCTGGCTTTAAAGGAATGATTTTGTCATCCCAGCCACACAGAATTGATCAAGGCTAGTTGAGTCATAGAATTATTGAGTAATTAATCCAATTTTCTAGTTGTTTAAATAATCACATGCCCATGGGGTTCTGTTACAATCTCCACAGAATAAGAAGCAAGAAGACTGCCTGTATATGAGCTATTGTGGCAATTTCTCTGCAGTTTACCTCAAGCTGTCTAGCTTAGGCAAACAACAAACATTTGAAGACAGTCAGAACTAGAATTTAACATCTGCCAAGATATTTTATTGAAACATAATTTTTCTCTCTAAAATCCTCTTCATTGGGCAGCCCGTGTGGCTCAGCGGTTTAACGCCGTCTTCAGCCCAGGGTGCGATCCTAGAGACCCAGGATCGAGTCTCACGTGAGGCTCCCTGCATGGAGCCTGCTTCTCCCTCTGCCTGTCTCTCTCTCTCTCTCTCTCTCTGTCTGTGTCTCTCATGAATAAATAAATAAAATCTTTAAAAAAAAGTTTTAAAAACATAAATTATCCTCATTTTTAATCAGAGATAGCCAAATAAAGACTATTTCATTTGCAAAACAAGTCCAATTTTAACAAACTTGGCCTATTTACATAAGCTGAGCAAGAATAATGGTTGACCATATAGATCTTTTAGAATCTGCTTTGCTGGAACTTTTCATAAGGGATCTCTAGGTTGAACTTTCAGTAGTCTCCTTAGGCCAGAAGCCAAGCCAAGTACTTACCATCAGACATGTCTGCAATACCTATAGATGTGGGCGGATTCCTCTTTTCGAGGTTCCCAATATATCTTGAGGTTCCCACACCTGCCAGGAAGTGACATTCTTTACCCACCTGGTGAGGCTGCTGGGAACTCTATAAGCAAGGTATCAGGCCAGCATTTTCAAGGGGCTTTATGGCTCCATGTTTCATAAGGTCAACCCTAGTTCCTTAAAGCTGTCTGGTCATATCTGAGCCTACACGTGTCTCTCAAATACGACATTGTAGCCAAAGTCTTGGTAAAACAACCAAGGTTTCCAATGGTGTCCTGCTATGAGGACAGATTCTTACTGAACTTAGGCGAATGACTATGCTTGCCATGGAAGAAAGAATACTTACTGAGACCTTCAGAATTTCAGAGGGTTCAGGAAGAGAGAAAAGTTAAATGCTACAATTTGTTCACAAACGAATACTTTATCACATTTCTGTGAGTCATAGATATCTCAAGAGAAAGTTTCCTTAGTCTGGGAGAGCAAACATTAGAGAATTAGCCGTGTTTCAAACAAGAGTCACAATTCAATTAATCCCATGGAGCTATTCTTTAATTTGAATGCAACTTTAGTTAATTTTGGACATTCTTACCCATTTTAATTTTGATCTTCATGATCTCAAAAGCCTGTATTTGTCCTAAAGTCCTTTTTATGAACTCCCTTGAAGATGAAACTCATTTGGCAAGACAGTAAGAACAATTATACATGGCAAAGACTCAGAAATGGACATTGTTCATGACTTGATGAGAATTTACAATACAGTTGGCAAATAACCTGATTAGGTTATTTCTGTGACACAGAACACTTCAATGATCAAAATACCAAGTGATGACTTTATATTGAAATATATTAAAACTTTAGGAATTGCATATCCTTTCTAGAGTAGTTGTAGCATTGACCCAAATGTAAGGCTTACTATTTGTTTAATAGTGCTTCCAGAGTAACTTAATACATCAAATAAAAAGGCCTAATGAGCCAAAGAGATTTCATTTACAATTTAAATCTTGGGAAGTTTGTTAAAACCTTAGGTTTAAAGCACATGCCTAAATAAAATTACAAGTCATTTACAAAACAATTTATTTAACCAAGGTGACAGGGAGAGATTCCAAAGGCAATTATGGAGGCTTATAAAGTTGTTAGCAAAACTCATTTGCTTTAACATTGAGAAGTTTTAACTCCATGACCAAGCAGCTGATAAACCATACAAACTAGTTTTCTGGGCAGATGAGAAAATGTAAACAATTTTCTTATCAAGAGCAGACCAAAAATCCAAAAAGAACTTGTCTTTTGAACAGAGAGAAAAGCATAATTTCAATCTTCCAACGGTGTACTTTTAAAATCCCTTCATTTTAACCTTAGTCTGTCCTGACCACACGTAAAATTCCAAAGATTTCCCTACAACAAACCTTCTACAGTTTTCCTTTACATTAAGATTTTGTCCTAAGCCATTTCTCTCCAAACAATCAGTCTTATTTAGGGTAAAATTACCTTCTTTTACCTTCAACAAAAATGTATTTCCATTCCTTGAATCTTTCTTGCATGTAGCATTGTTTCCCTTATTTCCAGCAGTTTTCATTACATTTAGCAGAATTTTAATTCTTAGAAGCCTTAGTCTCCAGTGAAGACTACGCAGTTGTGAACTGTCACACCAGAGTCTCTTAGATGGCAATTTATGAATCAATTAAGCACAAAACATGTAATCAATCCTTTAATCAGTAATCAATGCTTTAGCACTTTACCCTATTTGGGAAAGACCTAGATGTCCAATGAATTTAATTCCATTTATCATCCAAGCAAAACTTTTAAAGTTTCAGGTTAGTAAAGATGGTCACGACTTATTTTACCTTGCCTTGAAGAACCTGCCATTTTCAACCCGTGGAAAACACTAGAGGAGTTTTACAAGGGAAGATTACCCCATTTTGCAGTCCCTGATCCAGAGGAATCCCCTCACAGGATGGTCTGTTTCCCATCTCTCGATTCTGGTGGGAGTCTGTTACCCCACACCTGTTACAGAGAGGTGACTAGGAAGGCATCCTGCAGCTCAGCTCTCCCCTGTGAACCCAGGCGTCCCTGGTTTGCCAATCCAAGGTCAAAGAGTGGTCTGACATCTTGGGTTGGGAGGCGTCAGGCCAATGGGAGTAGCCACTCTTACCCATCCGTCATCTGATCTTCCTGGTCTCCTCTGGATTTTCAAAAAAAAAAAAGTCTGGCCTAATTATAGGATTTAGCAGAGGTTAACAGTTTAACTTTGATATTCTCTTTAGAAAGCTAAGAATGTGAGCAAAACAGCTAGAGTCCCCCAGTAGGAGGTGTGTGCTGCCTATGGATAAGGCTTCCCCGGGTGTGAACCCCAGGGCCAGCCTCCATCTTCTACGTGTCTCAGAGACCCCCAGGTCACTAATGGTAACCAAAGGGCAGGTTCAGAGCTCTGGATTGTCGGTCCTTCTGTGCACTCCCAAATGAACCTTCAACAAAGCAGGGAACCCTTTCAACGACCTCATTCTTGGGAGCTCCCCTGAAAGAGCTCTCAGTGTTTGGTCATGTAAATTCACTCGAATTCCTGGCCCCAAGGGGCCGGATTAGACAGGCCAATTACAAATCAACTTCAATTGTGCTTCCTTGCCTTCCCCCTGGGCACTTCTTCTGTCCACATACCTGAGGTCCTATTTGCAAGCATGGCTCCGTTGAGGGATGTGGACCCCAAGATTTAGCATCACCATATTTTCATATTTTTGTTGTTGGGACAAGAAAGCCTCAACTACATGACCCATGGAAGTCTTGGCCGCTAATGCAACCAGTCAAAGACTTGGCTGGGGGTTTGTAATTCCCTCCTTGATGCCTGAAGTATTCCAAGGGGGAGAAAATGCCCAGGAAACGTTGGGCTTCCTCCAACGTGTCATTAAAGAGATAGCTTTAATCCTTCTTGCTGATTAATTGGGTTTTAATTCCTGGCTGTAATTAAACCTAAATTATATCTAACAGAAAAAAACGTATGTCTTAATCGGTTAATACATTAATCTGCAAAATGAAAATGAAGAGAAGATTTTTCTCCTGAACTAAATTCTCAAGAAAAACACTTTTAAGTGAAAAAGCCTTATATCTACATAGGCAACATTCTTCCTGAAATGAATCCCTGATTAAAAGGGCACACGGATCATCCGGGATTGGAAGGTCCCTACTACAGACCAAGTCCCCCAGGTGGGAGAAAGTCGTTCAAGAAAAGCCAGAGGACAGAAAGCAGAACCGGGGAGGGTTAGGCCAACATTCTCTTCTTTTGAGGAAGGAGGACTGACCAAATCTTTCTCGGGAAGCCTGTCACCTGAGACTCAAGACCAGCGACTGCTCTAGTCACCTGTGACTGGCCTCACCCTTCCGGGGGAGTGATCGCGGATTTTGGCACCAAAAAGAAGCTGGAGAGCAAGGTTCTTGTCTCACAGAGTCAAAGAATGAATCTTGCAGGACAAAGGAGAGTGAGCAAAGCCATAGAAGTTCAGTAAGCACTGATACAGAGAGAGCTCTCTGGGGTCCCCACAGGCCTGCCCTTGAGGGCTTGTAGGGCTGGTCTTTTACTGAAAAGCCAACCAGGGAACTTAATCCTTTAACATCTCTATTGATACCACCATTGACAAGGACTAGTGATGACATCTTCAATGGCTTACTTCTTTTCAGGGTCTGGTTATTTTCTGTGGACCACCGGAGACCCTCATCACCTAGGGCAGGGTGGTCTGGAGTGTTGCCTTATCTCTGGTTCCCTTACACCTTTGCATTTGTGGGATTTCTGTGAGCCTGATCCCATAGCCCCCTCTCTATCTCTCCCTCCCTAGCCCCATCTGTCCCTCACTCACAGCCAGGGATACCTTGGGAACAAAGCTGGGTCTCCGAGCATTTAGCACAAGAATTCTTCTGGACCTGGATGCCAAGCAGACCCAGCCTGAGTCGTGCATCCCCCCCGGGGCCCCAAGCTGATGCTGTCTGTACCCTCCCAGGGGCCTCCTTCTGGGTGACCCTGGTGATCACCACCTCACCGACAAGCCCCTCCCCTGCGTGAATTCTCAGACTTAGCCAGGGCAGGCACATGTTTCCCTGCAGATGAGACATGTGACAGTCTCCTGTGGAGTCATCTGGGGAATACCCAGCAGGCAGGTGAGATTCCACCTACCTGGCCTCCAGCAAGGAGGAAGCCTGCAGAACACAGGATCTCCTGGCATCCAGCCACGCTGAGGACACTCAGGAAAGCAGATGCGCCTGCCTTTCAGGGTTTCTGAGTCTGGCTGATGCTTCCTTCTCCCTCGAGTGGGGGGAGGTAGCCCAGGACCATGGGTGGATTTCTGAACCCCCAGCTGCCCCAGGGGTAGGGGTTTAGTTTCCTTGGCTGCTGGAGTTGCTAATTGTGTTGAACTAGATTCTTTCTGAGCTTTATGGAGGAGGATTGCAAAGGCAGTTCCAAAAGAGGAATTTTAATATGTTGAGCGATTGCAACATTATTGTTTAAGTGTATGGCCTGTGGCTTTTCCAAAGGACTCTTTTAAAGGGTGTTCTTGTTTGTTTTGTTAAAAACCCATTCCGTCCCTGGACTGTTTCATTCCTCCACAGAGAGGTGATGTGTAGACAGTAGGCGGTCATATGGGCCTGCTTGTCTCCCTTGCTTAGGGTTGTCATGGCACAGGGTCTGGTGGCAATACCTCACCTTCAGAGGTGGCCATAGGGCAGGCTTCTCACCTTTCTCTGCAGCTTATCTGCACTGTTTGGTAGAGTTCTAGTTTTTTTTTTTTTTTTTTACTTTTTAAATTTTTTTAAAATGCCAGTTCTTTGAATTGTGGCTTTTCTCCTGTGCCCAAGGCAGAAGGATCTGTTCCGGGTCTCAGCGTTAATTTGGTGTGTGGCATGGAGGAGGTGCATTCAGAGTCTTCCTACATTGCCATCTTGAACTGGAACCCAAACCAAGCGCAGCTGTTTTGGTTCCTCCTCTTAGAGTCTCCCCACAACACCGTGCTGCCTTGCAGAGGACACGGTCTTTATTAGGTGATCACTCGGGTCCCTTTATTGTCTAAGGCTCTCTGGCCAACAGACAGGGGACAGCAGACGACTGCTCCTTGTGGAGACTCCTGAGGCTTCTCCAACCCTTGCTCTTTCCCTCCTGCTGCCCTGAAAAGGAGTGGGCTTGGAGTTCAGTTGGGAGGCAGTGTCACAGAGCAGGGCTAGCAAGGGCTCCGTCTCGCTCCCTGGCTGGCTGTGATGGGAAAGACAGGGCTGCAGGCTTCAGGGGGCATCCGGGTTCCCCGGTGGCCCCAAGTTCTGCCCTTGGGCCAGGAAGGATGGTAGCAATGGACTGAGGATGGGTGTTTGACAGTTGTATTAGTTTATTCATTTTCCCCCACCCATTTCACATTGTGCTTGGCTGGTTTAAATAGGAGTAAGGCCCAGACCTGTGTGCAGGATTTCAAAGTCTAGAGGGAGACCCAGACATGTGGCAGATGGGGGCAGAGCTTATAAGAGGAAGGCACCAACGGCCAGAGGGCGCACACAGGGGCAGCCATGGGATGCAGGGCAGGGGGCAGGGAAGCTTCCTTGGGTTGGGGGTGGGGGTGGCATTTGAGCCTATTTGATTGCAGGGAAGGAATGCTTTAGTGATTCCTAGTCATCTCCTAAGTACTGGGCTGAGTCTTGAAGAGCTACCGTGAGGAAGATTATACTTGTCTCAGGAAAGGAGCTATGGGGAGGGTATAAAGAGTTGCCAAAACCCTGGATTCTTGGATCCGACCTGGCCCCCCCCCTCCCGCTGGCCGCCTGGGGTCCCCAACCATCAGGAAACTCGGTCCCTCCTTGGCTCAGGAAAGGGTTCTTTCTCTGACCACCATTCCACCAAGAGAGGAAGCTTGCACTCTCCTGAGGCTGCTGCACCTCCTCCCCCGGGCCCCTGACTGGGTGAAGCAAGTGTCTCAGAGCAGAATCCCAGGTTGGAACAGATCTGGGGCCCACCATGCAGGATGCAGTGCGTCCAACTGTTTGTACGGGTACGTACAATCCTACCACAGTGTCTCCTATAAATCCCTGGGGGAGGCCGTCAAGGAGCACAGCTCGGTGGCAGACTCAGGTTAGGACCTAGGGACCCTCTTCTGAGCGCACTGCCTTTCTGCTGCTTCCCCAGAGCAGAGGGTGCTCAGCGCACAGCCACTGTTGGGTCAAGACTCCAGGCGACAAGTGGCAGCAGGAGGCAGGCGGGCTCTGCTTTCATTATTCACAGTTCTTAGGACCACCTGTCCCCTCCCTTAAGGAAGAGCTGCCAGGTGACGCTTGAGTACCTGTCCTGATCCATTCAGCTAATCCCCACCAGCCTGTGGTTGGTACTACAGGGCAGGAGTGAGTGAGGCCCTGTAAGTAATGCCAAGAAATGCAGGCGAGAAGGGTTGGCCCTCAGGCTCCCTTTGTTCTCAGCCCAGATTTGACTCCTACCTGCTGCTTTGTGTAGCCAGGGGAGCAGCTCCACACCTGGTTAGGGAGTCAGCAGGTTTGCACCCACCGAAGGCAGGAGCGCCCCACCTCGTGGTAGGTTCTGGTATCGATGGGCTGCCTGCCCTGCCAAGGTGGCTTCTGGCTTCTGGAAAGGAAATGGCATTTGGGGTAGCTCACATCATCTCAGAACCGTACCACGGCTCTTAGGGACCATGCACAACTGGGTAACTTCAAAAATGACCGTGCAGATGAGGTAATTGGCTCAATATTTCCGAGAGGGAGAGCAAGAACCTGAATGCAGGTCCATGGAAACATCCAGGCACCTGTGCAGGCCCGGGCTGGTTCCTTCTCAAGGCCTCCCAGAGGCGATCTTCACAGAATAAAGTAAAGTGAAGGGAGGCCACCGAGGACATCCTGGACCCCTCACCCTCTTCCGGGTCCTCCTTACCTTCCCCTCATATGTGCCCCTCTGAGCCTTGGCAAACGCTCAAGGAGTCGGCTCTGTGCCAGGCAATGCTGTAGGTTCCGCTCCCATAGCTCACACATCCTCCTTTCACATAAATTTCCCATCCAAGAGAGATAACATTTTCCACGTTGAAAGCCAGACCAGGCCCAATTTCCCTTTTTAAAATATTTTATTTATTTATTTATTTATTTATTTATTTATTTATTTATTTATTTATTTTAGAGAGAGAGAGGGTACAGAAGGAGGGGGGAGAGGGACAAGCAGACTCCCCATTGAGCATGGAACCCCACATGGGGCTCGGTCTCAGGACCCCAAGATCACAACCTGAGCTGAAATCAAGAGTCAGACTGAGCCACCCAGGCACCGCACACCAGACCCAGTTTCCACTAGAAAATGTTTCCATCAGGAAAATGTGAAGAGCAGAGTTTAGGGCTTTGGGCAAACCCCCTGCTGACCAGTCCTGGGCTCTGCTGCGGGTTCCCAGTGGCTGTCACCCACCAACACCACGGAGGAAGGAGGCAAGGCTGGTTCTCTCTCCTTGCTTCACTTGGAGGAGCAGAACCCCCACCTAGGATCATGGGTGGAGTATCAATTCGACCCCCACAGACTGGTGAGATGTGATGGGGTCTCAGGGGTCCGGAGCAGCTCCCACATTTTATTTTTGAGGAAAATCAGATCAAGAGAAGAGATTGTCTGACTCAGGGCACATGGTCAGTGCAAGAGGTAGCAGCAGGCTCCAGCTCCCCAGCCTTCTGGACACTGGCCCATTCCTTCATATATTTATGGAATATTTTGGTACTGTCTGGTGGACAGATGTTTTGAGCATGGGGTGCTGGTGCTCCTGGCAGAGCGTCTGCTTGTCTGAAGCATGAAGCTTTGTTGTGTTTCACTGAGAAGCTAACTGTGGAGTCCACCTCACTTCCAGACAGGCATTCACACCAGGTCTGGAACAGGACCTCAACCCTCTGATGGGGGGCTCCACAGAGATGCCTGCGGTCAAGAGAGGCTCCAGTCCATGCCACCCACAAGCCTGTCTGGTTATATTTAGAAAATAAAAAAAAACAAGAGTGAGTTAAAAGGAGTGTGAGGAGAGGACCAAGGCAATACTCCAAATGTTAGTTGAAACTTGACCTGGGAATCAAGACAGGAACCCAAGAGTCTATTTTCCAGGTGACCCTTCATGTTCAGCTTATTGAGGAACAGACTGCATTTAGGCAGTGAGCAGGAATACTGAAACGAGGCCACTTCTTAAGCTATTAGTCTAGAAAAACCTTTGTGCAGGGTTTCACACATCCAACAGCACATTTGCTTCTCTTATTTTCTGACATTTCTTTTTTTAAAAAAATATTGGTATCTATTTATTTGAAAGAGAGACAGAGAAAGCACGAACGGGGACGGGGGCAGAAGGAGAAGAAGAAGCAGACTCCCTGCTAAGCAGGGAGATCATGGCCTGAGCTGACAGCAGATGCTTAACTGACTGAGTCACCCAGGCACCCCTATTTTCTGACATTTCTTACCTGTGATTACTGTTCACTGCTCTTCGGGTGCCTGGCTCAAAGATGTGGTGTAGACAGCATGTGTGAGCGGGATCCAGAGAAAAGCAAAGGGCAGTGAGTTGTACGCGCTCAAAAAATCTTCATGAACAGAAGCTCTACCTCGCTGCAGGTGCTCAGAAGTATGTTGTTTAGAAATCACACAGTGCCATGCGTGCATCGAAATCCCTCAAACGAACTGCTGACCTGGGCAGTCTGCTTAACCTTTTGGTTTTCATTTTCCTTCCATCCCCCAAATGGAGCTGCTTATCCATCCTCCATGAGATTGGGTTGTGTTCATCAGGTGGGATAACCTAAGAGTAAAGGTTGGGTTCGGTTTTTGCAAACTAAACTCCTAAAGACATGTCACCCATCGTGATGATTACCTGAGGAGGCCAGGAGAAGGGGACAAGGCTTGTCAGGGCTGGAGCATCCATAGGTGGAGGCTGGTTTGGGTTTGATGAGAAGGTGGATGGCATTTGGTGGGAAAGGGGCCATCAGACTGACTGCATTTCTGTCCATCTATGGATGAGATCAACCTGGAGCTTGATCTCTAGTCTACTCCCATCTATGGGTCAGTGGGAGACTCTCAGGAACAAGGAAAGGAGGTAGGCTATTTTATAAAATTCTGAGACTCTTTAGGAAAAACAAAACAAAACAGAAAAAGGTAAAGTAAGCAAGCTTTTAGGAAAACTCTTTCAACAGACCATCACCCTTGCTGCTGGATTCATTCAACAAACATTTATTGAGCACCTGCCATAAACCAACATTCTTCTAAGTCATTGGGATGCTTCAAGAGCCCTCCTGCCTTCCAGAAGCTTACATGTTAGGTCTTAGCTTTATTGTTTCTGTCATTTGTCTCTGGTTTATTTTTAATTTCTGCTTCTGTACTTGGTAGGCAGCACCTGTTCCAGGGATCAGAGCAGATTTCAGCCTTTCTCTCACCAAAATGGCAGAAGAAAAGTCTGCATGTTCCATGTTGTGTAAGGCAGATAACATCTCTGATTCCAGGTGGCATATCCCCTGTTGATACAATAGAATAGAGTTGATGTTGAATTCATATTGTACAGAGAATAAAAGATGACCCCGGCCCACAGCCCAACTCTGAATACTTATTATATTTTTCCAAAGTTCGGGGTCTTTGGACAAGTTCTAGTTTAACCAAGCTTTGGTTTCTTAGCTTTAAAACAGGAACAATCATCTATACCTCAAAATGTTTTCAGAAAGGTGTATATTTTATCCCATATTATTATATCAGGATTCTCAAGCCTCCTGGTGACAAGACTTAGCGAATTAGGGGAAAGCAAAGGGAATTTCAGAGAACAGAGTGGAATAAAAGAGGGGCGGATGTCAGTCTCTAGGAAAATTGGGAATAGCTCTGATTCCCAGCTTGTGGCTTCATTTTTAGTTTTATGTCTTATGATGAAAAGAAGAAAAGAAAACCTTTTTCTTCACCATGACTTGTGAAATTGTAAGTCAAGCACAACTACCCATTTATGGAAAGTGTTTTCTATTTGTCCCAAGAAAAAGACAAGTGTAATTATGTGTGGTGATGGACATTAACTAGGCTTCCTGTGGTGGCCATTTCACCATGCATACAAATATGGAATCATTATGTTCTATGCCTGAAACTAGTATAATGTCCTATGTCAATTCTGTCTCAATAAAACAAAGCACTTCCTGTATTTGGGAATGAGATGGTTGAATGAAAGCTCTTATGTCAGGTCTGCAAATGTCACCTATGATGAGTAAGAAAACCAACGAAAATCACAAAATGCCCATAGTGTTGGTTTTGCATGATTAAAAGACAACCTTGTGCAAGATCTCAGCAACACCTGGGGCCTAGCCTGTGACCCCGTATCACCTGGGCTATGGCATGGCTTGGGGAGGGCAGCCAGGTGAAGACATGGGCCCCACAGCAATGAAGGCACCACAAGCCTGGGAACCTGGAGATCTGCATTCTAGCCTCATCTCCTCCAGTAGCTAATCAGCTCTCCTTGGATAATTTGTTTAACCAGCCGTGCCTCAGTGTGCTCCTGTAGAACTGACCACCCGAGACAGCTGCAGGAACACTAGCCTAGGTCTGAGTCACGGCTCAGGCTGTAATGGTAAGTGCACAGCCATACACTGTCACTCTGCTGTGAGCTGGGTTTCCTCTCCCTGGAGAGTGCAGGGCTGCCATGAAGACTATGGGCCCCTATGATGGGACCCATAGTCCCTTCCAGCTCTGATATTGGTCCGTCATTACCTTCTGGAAACTTTTATCAGACTGTGGTGAGTGTTTCCTATGTGTCTCAGAACTAAGGTGCTCCTCTGTCTTGTATTCTATGACCCTGGTAACCCATATTTCACTTCTTAAAAAAAAACTCTTCAGAGGGAAGATCCACATGGTCCAGAGCTGAGCCCCAGAGGGGTCCACCTGCACCCATTAACAACACAAGACACCCCAGCCCTCCACATGGGCAGTCATCCACGGGGTTCCTGCCCTACCTTCCCTGGTCACCACAAGCAGCTCTCTGCACTGGCCAGGAGACATTTACCTGAGTTCCCTTGGACCAGACAGAAGAGGACGGCAAAAAGAAAGAGGGCCTTCATGTTTCAAGGTTCTCTGAGGTCTCCCAGCCCTCCTGTGCAGAAAAGCCAAGCCAAAGAGACAGTGGCGTGGTATGGAGAGGACACAAAAATGGGACATTTATAGGTTTTTGGGAACACTGATCAGGAATGAGCATAGTTATCTGGTCTACTGAGTAAGGCTGTGGGCAGAAGGTGTTGAGGAGAAATTATTTGGGAACTAAATGTTGCTTTTCTCTCTTTGCCAACAAAAGGTCACCCTATCAGTAACTATGACTAAGCAATCATAAAATAGATATCAAGGTGTGTCGTATGTGGGGGTCAAACAGTAAAGAGGGAATCTGTTAAAATTTGGAATTCTTTTTCTCTGGAGCATTTGTTCTCAACACATCTATGGATTTTGTCATTGTGAAAAAGGCATAAGCATCTTGATTCGATCCTTGAGAAAACGAACTTCCACACCAAGAACACATCCTGAGTTCATGATTCTCAATGAATGATTGTAATTCTGAATCCACCTCCATGGATGGAAAAGGACAGTTCTACGGTACAAGAATTACTTTCAATACAAACTCTAGCATGTATGTATCCAAATGTATGGGCCATTTTTAAAAAGTCACCTTGGTAGGTGAAACCATAAAAGCATGTTTTGTACTTTGCGTTCTTTCTTGCTACTTAGACTTACTTGATTTAGAGAAGATTTAAGGTAAATGTGGATGATATATTTTTTCTAGCAGTCTAGCCAGCACTCACATAGTTGTGAGATTATAGCTTAGAAATTGTTTTCTATATAGTTTGGAAATTTCATGAGCTGTGTTGGAAAAGTAGCTCACCTGGGAGAGAAACACATGAACAGTATTAGAATTTATCACCCACTTTTTACTTTACATGCAGATCTATTATTTCCAGGTCACAGATTCAGATGCAACTACTAAGGAAGAATTCCATAAATAGTGTTGGAGACTCAGGCATGTCATTCCAACATCATAAAACTAGGAAATCCAGCTTATTGAACAATCTCATTAATATGGTCATAGGGTCATTGGTTCTTATAATTACAGGGTTGAAAGGAACTAAAGCTCAGTTTGTCCCAGCACAGAAGGTAATTATCCTGGTGTGCTTTATACTTATACAGAAGAAGATGGCATTAGGAAAGATAAAAGATACCCTTGGGTTTGAAAACATTTGAGTGTGGCAAAACATTTTTATATATTAAAAAAAATACCTTGATACAGTTCAACAATAATTAGGTAAACAACTCCATTTAAAAGTGAGCAGAGGACTTGAATAAACATTTCTCTAGAGAAGAAATGCAAATGGCCAAAAACCACATGGAAGGTGCTCAAAATCATTAATCATTAAGGAAATGGAATTCGAACCAAGAGATGCCACTTCCCAGGCAGGCACTAGGATGTCCATTGGAATAATAATGATGATGACAACAATAGCAAAGTGATGTTGTTACCTAACGACTCGGAGGAATTTATTTCCAAATTCAGTCTAACTATTTCACTAAACGAGTACTAGATGGCTAGAATTTGGCTGGGAATCCCATCCACCTGCCATCCTGTGACTCTGAGATAGGGTTCCACTGCTCTCAAATAAACGGTGAGTGAAATCATTTACGCTTTCCACTTATTTACCCCATGAGAATGTAAGCTCCATTCAGGCAGAGGTTTTGTGTGGTTGGTTCTTTATCTTTAGGACCTAAAACAGTGCTTGTCATACAATAGAAGCTCAATGGATAGTGGTTGAATGAACTCCAACATTTCCCACTAGAGATAGAATCAAATCAACACAAAGCATAAGAAAAAAAAAAGTACAAAATAGAGGTCTGGGAATATTACTGGAAAGACTAAGCAAGCCAGCTGTCTTGGAGAAAAGATTCAGTTGTGGAAATCAGAGGAAAATTCTGTCTCATGTATTAAAAAAAAAAAAAGAAAAGAAAAGAAAAGAAAGAAAAAGAAAAAAGGAAGAAAATAGCCATTGCATCTACTAGTTAGAAGCAATTGTCTATAAGGACCAAATAAGGTGAAATAGAATAGAAGGCTATGACAAAAACAATGAATTGGAAGAGTAAAAAAAAGTATGATGGCAAGGCAAAATTGATACTTTAGAAGTTGAATTACATGGCATGACGGTCAAATTTGAGTTAGTATTCCAGGTGGAGGGGAAAAAGACACCGTCGGAAAGTTATTAGAGAAGATGAGACACCATAGAAAAGCAGGTGATCCCTGAGGTGAGAACAAAGTTTTCAAAGAAGAAATGAGGTGGAATGGTGGTTATGAGGGGCTAGAGGAAGGGGGAAATGGGGATAAATGATCAATAGGTATAAAGTTTCAGGTATGCAAGATGTATAAGCTCTAGAGATCTGTCGTAACACTGTACCTAAAGCCAACAATAATGTACCCTTAAAATCAAAGAGGACGGATGTCATACAAAGTGTTCTTATGACAATACAATCACAAATTTTTAAAATACAAAATAATTTTTAATGAGAAATGTATAGGGGAAACCAGAAGAAAGGAAGCGACTTCTACTGAATTATTACTGCACGTTTGCTTAGCACTGGGCTCAATGTTTATATCTCAACAACTGTTAGTGTCTCAATTGTCAAATACTTTCTGGCCTTAGTACTTTTGCAACTGATTTTGACCATATGATTCACCACTTCTCATATTTTTATTTTTTTTTAAGATTTTATTTATTTATTCATGATAGATACAGAGAGAGAGAGAGAGAGAGAGAGAGAGAGGCAGAGGGAGAAGCAGGTTCCCGGTTGGGAGCCCGACATGGGACTCGACCCCGTGACTCCAGGATCACACTTTGAACCAAAGGCAGATGCTTAACCACTGAGCCACCCAGATGTCCCACATAGTTTTATTTTTAAAATTTTAAAAATTGACTTTTTTCTTTTAAAAAATTAATTCTGGTATAATTCACATATAGTATTACATTAGTTTCAGGTGTGCAATATAGTGATTCAATAATTCCATACATCACCCTGTGCTCATCATGACAAGTGTCCTCTTAATTCAGTTTGCCTACTTCACCCATCCCCCCAACTCATCTCCCCCCCTTTTTAAGAAAACAATGTTAAAATACACTTTTTATATTGTTTATAAATTAGAATGTTATCAGAGTAAGCCAATTAGAGGGTTTTCTAATTTTTCAGATGAAACTAATAAAACGAGAAGTATGGTTAAACATGACTAAATGAAAAAAAAATAAACATGACTAAATGAAATGTTAGAAGAATAAACAAAAAGAAATCCACAAAAATCAGGTATCCTGCAACAGAACAAAAGCAGACCTGCCTTGTGTGTGTTTTATGCCACACGAAATACCAGATGAGGAATGGCGCTTCTGACACTTTAAGATGAAAAGTGTGTTGCAAGAATTGGTTTCATGGCTGATTATTTTTCACAAGTAAAGGAGAAAATCGTCCTGAAATATTCAAGGAGTCAGAAAATGTTTCATCCAAATGCGTTCTTGAAAAGATGGTAATATTTACATTTGTTTCTATTCTACGTTGTCTTTTTTTGCCTTTTTTTTTTTTTAAGGAATGCCAGATACCAGTTTCTTCCTTTAAATTTGCCATGTTCAAAGCCATGTTCATGTGTCCCAAGGACCAAAAGCATGGCTGTGCCCTTTAAAGGTTAAGACTCTGTGGCTTTGCCATCCTGTGGATTCCAAAAGTTACATCCCTTAGTGAAAAGCAGACAGCAGGTTGGCTGGATTTTACCTTTCCCTTCTCAAAGTCATATTTAACATTCATACTTACATTTCCTCAAGCCAGATTGGCTCCTCAACTTTACAGAACCATTTCCTCCTCCCCATGTGTCTGTTTCACTACATACTGTGATCCATGTCTTCCTTTTTATTCCTGGAGCAATAAACAGAATTTTCAGCCTCTGCTCTCCCAGTGGGACCATCTCCTGCTTCCCTAAAAACCACAGGGGAGTGTCTTGATTGCCTAATGTAAGACCACTGCCCCCATTCATTAGAGGCTTCACCAAGGGCACGGTTCCCAGCCACTTGAATTAGGTCAACACAGCCCTTGGGTTTAGACCAAAAGAAATAATAAACTGGATCTCCATCACCCAACTTGGGCTGCAGGTAATTGTTCTTACTCTTCGGCTAATGATTCTGACCACAATATCCCCTTGAAATGATCTTCCCACCAACTTCCTCTTATCCAAGAATCTATTTAGGCCCTTGCTCACGTGTCTTCCTCTTGTCTTTATTCCTGCAGCTTCAAATAAAGACAAAAGTGACTGATCAGCATAACCAACCTTCTTTCCTCCTAGATCTGGAAACTCCTTTGGGACTTTCTTTCCACTATCCTAACTCTATTCTGTTGTTGGGCCTCTCTATGACAACCCCCTGTGTGGCTAACAATCTCACCAGAACCTTGGCTAAGCCAACGGAGAACGTTTGCCATTTTCCCAGAATCCTACACCAGATTCTTGTCTCATTTACTTCACAGGACTGTCTCTTCTAGGCTCAACATAATTCATCACAGGAGAGAGCATCAAGCTCCTGCAGTCACACTCCTTTGTCTACTGTACTTGGGTCACGTACAGAAATAGCTCTCAGTTTCCCTTCATCTAGACACACTGGTTTTAATTTTTTTTTTAAAGATTTTATTTATTTATTCATGATAGTCACAGAGAGAGAGAGAGAGGCAGAGACACAGGCAGAGGGAGAAGCAGGCTCCATGCACCGGGAGCCCGACGTGGGATTCGATCCCGGGTCTCCAAGATCGCGCCCTTGGCCAAAGGCAGGCGCCAAACCGCTGCGCCACCCAGGGATCCCTGGTTTTAATTTTTGTTCTTATAAATACAACCTGTTGATTGTTATGAAGAGCTTGGGTCTAGAAGGGCATGTTTGTCCACTGTGCTCATCAGGAGTTATGCAAACCAGAGACACAATGATTGCTAGAGTTGGGGCTAAGATCCAAGCATCAGCGTTCCTGGGGAGTGCTATTTCCTCTGCTCACCCACCCACATCTAGTGGCATCTGGGAGTCACAGAGTCGCATGCCCACCTACAGGGACAGTGCCTTCCCTCAGAGCTGGAGCCCCGTCCTGACCAGCGTCCATCTCTCTGAGGTTGTGGCTAGGAAACATTCTGAAAAACAGATGTATGTTCTCTTAAAAATGTCAATGCTGTGTAAGACCAAAAAAAGCCCACACTTGGACTTTTCTTGCCTGAAGGGAGCTGTGTTAGTGTCCTGGATGTGTCGTGTGATCACCACCTGATTTGGGTTGGATCACTTAGCTCTCTGCCATTAATTTGTCCAACAATGAAATAGGAACAATGACTGGCGTGTTACAGGTGCCTTGGAGAGATAGGTAGGAAGTAGTAATGGATTCTCTAAGGGTGTTCTCAGAGCGCCCAGCGAAGAAGAGCAGAATGAAGGCAAATCACAGAGGGGACCCATAGGAAGCAAACGGAAGAGACTGAACAGACCCTGATGCTTTCCAGTTCTTCTGGAAGCCACATATTTAACCACAGCATCCACTGATGCACGTAGACCCAACAGAGACATTTAATCAGACTTCTCTGCCTCCTAACTGGGCTGGATGTCCTTTCCCTGCAGCCAGGGTTGATCCCTATCCTTGCTGTCCTCACAGGCAATGCTAATACTGGTCATCCGACTCCCAGGAATCCTTTTGGTCTATCAAGAAAGAGGCAGACACTGTGTTTATGATCTCAGTTTCCCTGAGAATTGGACATACTAATTTTTGGACATATTAATTTTAATTTTTGTTCTTATGATGAGGGGCCTCCCCGGGTCTAGTAAGGCAATTTGCTATGACCCGAGAGATAAGTGGAGTCAGTCCAAGCCTGCACACTGTGGTGACTGCCACATGTGTGGACAGGTTGAAAACACTTGGGGTGGCTGTTATTAAAGTCATGAGAGGTCAAGTCATAGGATTCAACTGACTGAGCCTGCCCCCGCAGCGCCCACCCCAGCAGAGCCGGAGTGTCAAGGAGAGACTAGATCCCCTGAGGTAGGGGCACTCTGTGGGATGGATAGGTCTCAGAGATCAAAGCTCACAGAAGGTCCAGGGATGCGGTGGGATGCAGGACGCTCTGTGTGCAAGTGGGTGTGCAGAGCAGAAATGGAGGCAGCCAGGCATGGTATGACTGGCCCTGTAGTGATCTAAAGCAATCTCTGGCTCAAGGGTGTCTTCCCACCAGGGGTACAACTGGTGTCCATAAAGTCTCACCCTCCTCGGGGTGCTGCATGAAGAAGGCTTCTGTGAAAAGAACAACACAAGTGTAACCAACAGAGCTGATGACTCAGAACTTGCCTGGAGAGCCCAGGGTGCTCATTCCCTTGTCTCCAAGCAGGACTGCAAAAATTACTGTAGGGGGTAGAAAAATATCAGTTGTTGCCTGATGCTTATGAATTCCAACGTTGGTTGCAAAATCTCTCTGGGGAATGAGCTTGAATGTTTTATAGTCTTAATACCCAGAAGTTCTGTCTTATTGTAGATTTAGGACTTTCTTGGTGCAACGTCTTCGCCTACAATCAAAGTACACCCTTGTTTATACGTACATGCATACTTATCCTCAGGCACATTCATTTAAAATTTAAGAGTCACGCAGTACCTTGACAGAGTATTTTCAAAGATAAAATAAAAATCACCACTAATTTTAGTATTGGAATCTGGCATCCTTTTTTTTTTTTTTGCTTTTGGACATACTTTTCACAATTAATTTTACATCAGACATATGAAATTTTTACCTTGTATCTTCTAAGAAAAATTGTCTTAAAAATCTTTACCTTATGCATTTTCATGGTTTTTATTTGCTTTTCTGTTTATTATACCTAAGGGATATATAATAGCCCTATAAGAAGATATACCATAGTTTTCTAAGATAACTGTTTTAGTCTGAACATTTGGATTTATTTTAAAAAGTTTCTCAAAATATTTTCATGGTTTCCTTAGGACATTTACCTTTTTTTTTTTTTTAACTTGAGGTAAGAACACGTAAATGGAGACTCAATCTGTTAAGAAAAGTTTAAGTGCTCGACACAGCAGTTCAACCACAGACAGACACAGTGTTGTACAGCAGCTCACTAGAACTTACTCATTTTGCATAACCGTAACTTTGCACCCACTGAAGATGGGTCATTTCTGAGAATCAGAACAACTGAGCCAACAAGCACAAGTATCTTGCATACATAATTTAAAAAAATACTTCTAAAGAAGTTACATAAATCGACAATGCTTCTGGCTTTACATGTGGTTTTCAACATGCCCTCACTACCCCTTAAGTATCAGCCTAGATTGAGTGTGTGTGTGTGTGTGTGTGTGTATTAAGTATGAAGCACATTCATCTGGAAAGAAGCCCAGAAATGCAGCATTTTGGAAAGATGTCTATCTATGCACCTAGTTTTATCTGTATGAGCTGTGGACGCTGGACTGTAACCCAGATAGATACCCACATGCAACAACAGTACAAAAGATTTATTCATTTTTTTATACACAGCATCTCCTTTATTTTCCTGCTTTATTGAGATATAACTGACATCAGAAATGATGATCTTTTTTCTCTTTTTTTCCAGTTTTATTGAGATATAATTGACATATACGTATAATTGATGTACAATTGACGTATAATTTATAGTACAATATAAATTGAAGGTGTACAACATAATGATCTGACTTGCATATCATAAAATAATTACCACAGATTTAGTTAACATTCATCATCTTGTATAGAGACCAAAAATTGAGAAAGAAAAGAAAAAAATGAGTTTTTCCTTGTGACGAGCATAGAAGATTTGTAACTCATAAAAGCTAAAAAAAAAAAGATGCAGAGAGAAGTAAGTAGGGCTCAAAAGTTTGTAACATGAGAAACAGTTTGTAGCATTAGTAGGCAGCTTACTAATAATTACTTTGAGCCTAAAAATAATCACCGCATCTACATATTTCATAGCAAATTCCTTGATTTCTTCACTATGGATCTATTTTTTTAAAGATTTTATTTATTTATGATACAGAGAGAGAGATAGAGGCAGAGACACAGGCAGAGGGAGAAGTAGGCTCTATGCAGGGACCCGAAGGCAGACGCTTAACCACTGAGCCACCCAGGCGTCCCAATTATGGGTCTATTAAGATTTCCCTGAAACTGCTTTTGAGTGGGGTTGCTCCACATAAAACTCTAGGACAAACAGCAGAGGGAGTGCCTCCATGGAGCACATCCTGCGCTTCCTACTTAGCCGCCAAGAAGACCTCTATGGCTTGTGGGTTGGGAGAGTAGAGTTAGTGGCTGGTATGAAACTACAAGTTTAAGGAGAACCAGCGTTTCAACAAAGTAGGAGAGACTGAACTGAGCTGGAATAGGTGCCATTTCAACTGAGAAAATGCAGAGAATTTTTTTTTTTTTTTAGAGTTAATGGGTATTTATTCTTGATGAGATTTGAGAAGACATAGTTTTTTTTTTTTTTTTTGAGAAGACATAGTTTGATCAATAGAATGAGAACGAGATCCCATGAGAGAGACATACTTCGACAAAGAGGAGGACTACTTGCACACATAGTAATATTTCAAAATAAATGAAAATCTCATATCAGAACCTGAAAAATCCCCAAATAGTGAAACACAGAAAGGCACTACCAAAGAGAGGTTGGGGTTGGTGATCTTAAAAAAAAAAAAAAGAAAGAAAGAAAGAAAGAAATTAATGGAAAGTTTTTAGCGAAAATGGAAAGACATGGAATATGGGCGAGAGATGACAGATGGGGAAGATGGTTCCAGGACGGCTAGGGGGTTAAGCTCCTACCCGGCCTTGTACGGATGTGACGTCCTGTCATCTCCATGGCCCGGCTGCTCTCGGCTCTCACCTGGGTCACTGCAAGAACCTCCAGTTGAGTTTTCTGCTCCTGCCTCCCCCTCCTCTCTCCTCAACACGGAAGCCAGCCGTTCCTCCCTGGCGACCCTGCAGTGGGACCCTGACCGTGGTGGTGGCCAAGGGGAGGCGATGGGGAGGAGGAGGGGGGTGCCGGGAGGGGGCTCTGCAGTGGCCCCTGAGCAAGGCAAGAATGTCTGAACTGGAAGAAGCCCTGACTAGACTCAGGAACCTTGGCAAGAAGGGTGAGATGAGGTGGTGACCTCCTAGTCCCGTTGTCACCTGAACCCCCGTGAAACACTTCAGGGGCTGGTTAGACTCCCCCAGAGCGAATCCCAGTGAGGATCTCTCCCGGCGTCCTGCCTGTTGTCCCAGCCCCACTCCCTTTCCTGGACTGCCCACTCTCCGTTCCACCAAACACCCCCCTCCCCCGTGCTCATCTGCCCTGAGGCTGCATCGTGCCATTCACGTCCCCTCGCAGAGCCCCGCTGTGTCCCCCAGTGGCTCCCCCTGTTCTGTGCCTCCCTGCACCATTAGCATCGCTCAGTGTGCTCCCTCTGGACCCCGAAAGCTGCCCCTGCACCATAAACGGCGAGTCTTCCACCCTGATTGCTTCTCTCCATGTCTCTCCTGGAATCCGCGTCGGCCTCTTCAAGTCCCCGTGGACCTGGGGAACATCTCAGGTCTCGTCCACGTCCCTCCTGCTTGTCCTCCTCCCCAGTGTGCTGCCTTAGTTACCATTATTCTTGCCTGCGCCACGTCCTGCCTTCTTCTCCCTCACCAAACCTGTGACCTCCGCATCCTTGGGACCCCCCGTCCCCAGTTGTTCCGTCTTCCTAGAGAGGACCTCCACCTTGATCACTGAATGGCTGTCCCTGGGCTTGTCCCATTCCCTTCAGCCCTTACCTGGTATTCCTGCCTCTGGCCTCACCCATTTCCCATCCATCCCCAGTTCTTTCATTAGAAGGAGCTTTTTGAAATTGAAAATATGATACTGTCACTCCCCTGGAGCACCTGATAATCTCTTCTTGCTTAGCAGCTCAAGACCTTTAGCATACTTGTCGTCTTTGACAACTTCACACCATTTTCCTACACCATAGGAACCAGTGATCCTTATAACGAATCCCTCTCTTTCGCAGTGACATTGAACTTCTCACCATCTGCTTAGCAAACCACGTTCACGTCTCCATGCCTTTCTTCAGACCATGCCCATTGCCTGCGAATCTCTGCCAGTCTCTTTCAATTGACACACTCCTAGTCGCCCTCCAAAACCCTGGTCACATTTCCCCAGGAATCCTTTTCCTAAATCTCTTATATTTATCTGCTCCACCTATTGCCTTGGATATATGCATATTATACAATGTGTAGCATTTTATTATTTTTATTCATTTGGGTGTTTATCTCCCTATTTGTATTTCCAATTTGTTACATTTCCCCATGCCTAGGGGGAAAAATGGGTACTCAACAAATATTTGTTGAACAAAAGAGGGAATTACTTGAATGTTTTCCTGTGAAAGTTTATTGCATTAAAAGCTGTGTGATTTTTGGATATTTTGTCCAGCTCCTGCTAAGCCACTTTCTCTACAGTCAGGCGGAGGTGGTTGTTGTCCTTTCTTTTGCTACAACAAAATGTCCAGACTGTCTGGATCAAATGATAGGGCAGCAGCATGCTTGCTTAACCTCTTCTCCAAAAACACCTGTGTCTGGGTCAGTGCTATGGCCCCAGAGAGCAGCCATAGGGACCGAGCTTTGGCTTCTATACCAACACGTTCTGATGCAAACAGCAGGCATATTTTTTTTTTAAGCAGTAGCCTACTTGTGTTTCCATGTAATTACAATATTCTTGACAGTAGCCTTCACTTTTCTTGCAGTTGACAATTTTGAAATCCGGTTCAGGTTCTGTGTAAAGAAATTTCCAACGTTAGCATCTTAAGACCATCTCAAGAATGGAAAGGGGGCCCTTTTAGCCCAAAGGGATATGATGGAGACCAGCAACAAGTAGGACACGGGTTTCTTTCGTAAATGAGCATTCGTATCTCCGTGCAGCCATCCTGACCATGCAAAAATCAGATCTTTGATTCTGGCTTAAAAGTTACCTTTACTCTCCCTGAAAAAAAAAATGAGCTGCCCGTTCAGAGGTGGTTGGGAAGAGAAAGAGTAATAGATGCGTCACAGTACAAATGTTCTACTTAAACCAATTTAGGATTCTGTCCCTTAAGGGGACCACTGGGGACTCTGAGGCAGACTCGGGATGACACGGCCCGACCAAACACATACGTAGGGGAGATGGCCCTCTGGGCAAGGTGGCTTGGGGCTGAGCCGTCTCTGTAAGGGAGGTGACAGGTAGCCGAGGGTAGGTTGTAAAGAGTGAAAAAAGATTTCTTTCCCCCTCATCCTGAGGGAGCTCGTGGGAGGCTATTTGGGGCCTCATAGATGTGCCAGTTACCTCACTCTCCAATTCAAGTACTGAGATTATTAAACATGAATTCCTGTCTTAAATTATATATTATGGAGACAATTGATAGAGAAGGCAAGGGGCAAGGGTTAAAACAAAGAAAAAAATGGATGGACACCGTGAAAGCAGAGATACAATATTAGACAACGTGCAGTACGTGGCTGGCTGGGGACGCTGCTGATGGACCCCACGCTGAGGCTGCTCTGCTCATCACGAGCTCCGCCACCGATCTGAGCTGGGACCTTCAGACGGATTAAATGCCCAGATTGATGAATCAATTGATCAATTAACATTATTTTCTTGTCACTTCATTTTGGCCAGTAGCCATCCTTCCCTAGAGATGCACATAAATGTACAAAACCTGCGCAGGTTGAATGTGAACAATCGGATGCGTTCGGACATCTGCACAGCCCCATGGTACCATCACCACCACCAGGGCAGCAAACCTACCTATCACCTACAAAGGTCTCCTTGTGTCTCTTCATTTCCATGTTTTGGTTGATTTTGGTTTTTCTTGTCATAAGAGGACTCAACACAAGATCTAGTCTCTCCACGTAGTTTCAAACACACGATGCCGCATTGTTAACCACAGGCACTTGTACGTACGGCGGGTTTCTAGAATTATTCATCTAGCATAACTGAGACCCTGTACCAAGCAACTGACAGGCCTATTCCTAAGTAGCACCAGCTGCTGGTGAAGCTCATCTGAGCAACAACTACTTGTGGGTTTTGGAGGCAGAAGCAATGCAGTCCTCCTGTAGCCTCATCCTACAGCAGGAAACACATGGTAAGTTCTCCAGGAAGCCTTTTTTAAAAATATTTTATTTATTTATTCATGAGAGACACACACAGAGAGAGGGGCAGAGACACAGGCAGAGGGAGAAGCAGGCTCCATGTAGGGAGCCCGATGTGAGACTCGATCCCGGGTCTCCAGGATCACACCCTGGGCTGAAGGCGGCACTAAACCGCTGAGCCTCCGGGGCTGCCCTCCAAGAAGCCTTTTGAAACCCATCTCCCTAAGAGCAGGGGCTCCAGGCCTTTGCCCTCAGAAGAAAGAGGGGCCTCTCCATGAGTGAGTGGCCCTAGGATTTAAGGCTTGTTTCACTGGATTTTGGTTACCTCCTCCCTGGGGGGTGGTCTGCCTCCCAACTGACCAGTGTTCTGACTCTCAGCTAAAAATTCTGTTTTCTTACTTTGTTAAACATGTTGTTACATACGGAAGGTTAAAAACTCTTGAAAGAGAGAGGAGGTCATAGAGAGAAAGACAAGAATACAGATGGACGGGGCCCTACAGATGTCTATTCTCTTGGTAAATTAATTCACTTGCTCATTCCTTCAAGGCAGAATGATGTAGGACATTGTAGCCTGCCATGACAGTTAGGGGACATCCTCTGGATCAGGACTCTTGGTCTGGCAGGGAGACAGACACATAATCATATATTTAAATTCAATGTAATCAATGCATAGTTGAGTGTGCACAGTGATCTGGGAACATAGAGAACAGAAAAAAGGTCACAGAGATGATTAAATTTAAATGGATGTTAAATGTGGCATCTAAATGGGTCTTGAACTAAGGCTAGACATGCTCCACAGAGCTGTGCAAGGACGTGAAAGACTGGAGGGACGCCTGGGTGGCTCAGTGTTTGAGCATCTGTCTTCGGCTTAGGGCATGATCCTGGGGTCCTGGGGAGCCTGCTTCTCCCTCTGCCTGTGTCTCTGCCTCCCTCTGTGTGTCTCTCATGAATAAATACATACATAAATAAATAAGATCTCAAAAAAAGACATGAAAGAGTGGAGTGTTTTCTAGGAATCATAGGCACGGCTTGAGGACTATGGCGATGATGGATAATGGTGGGAAATGTGGCTAAGACAGCTTGATGCCAGTCTAACAGAGACTTTTACAGCTCACTAAGCATTTTAGGATGTATTCTCTTACTTTACTTATCAATATTTAAGATCCTCTTGGGGACGCCTGGGTGGCTCAGCAGTTGGGAGGCTGCCTTGGGCTCAGGTCGTGATCCCGGGATCCGGGATCGAGTCCCGCATTGGGCTCCTATGAAGAGCCTACTTCTCCCTCTGCCTATGCCTCTGCCTCTGCCTCTCTCTCTCTCTCTCTCTCTCTCTCTCTGTCTCTAATGAATAAATAAATAAATCTTTTAAAAAAAGGATCCTTTGGGGATACTGTGTTTTCTGGATGCAGATCGAGGTATTATGCCAATATAGGAAGTAGTGAGACTCTTTTTCTCAATTCAGAGAAGGAGCAATTAAGAGAGAGAATTTTCTTCATAATTAATATTTTCCCAACACTTTCAAATAAAGTGGGAAGTAGAAAACCAGTAGGGAAATAAAAATGTTTAGGAAAATTGTACTGCAAAAATACTTGTTGTGGAGGACATTCTCTCCCTTATTGCCTCTTTTCTGAGTCGGGGAAGGAGGCAGAGGTGGTTAGTGTTTCATTCCGTGTGTGTGGCACTGGGCTGGAAGGGATAGATTCAGGGCCAGCGTGAACATGACGAGTCTCCATACACAGGATGGAAATTACAAGTAAGAAGAGCAAGTAAAAATGCACCGTGAGAGACCAAGGCAGGAAGTGAGCACGGAATATCCAAGGGAAGAGAGAAATGGGTATGATGCGTATGTGTTCGAAGGAGTGCATGGGGACAGCTTCCTAGAGGAAAGCACTGGGAAGCCTGGCTTAAATTCTTGAAGGTTCTACCCTTGACTACCATTCACCATTGACCTCGGACAAGTTATTTTACATCTCCTCAACTCTCACATAAATCAAGTGGGAATAAAAAAAAAAAAAAGAAGAATAAAAAAAAAATCAAGTGGGAATAATAACCCCATCTCATAGATTTGCTATTAGAATAAAGGACCATTGCCTCGTACTGTTCACATTTGTTGTGCAATCATAGTATTTTCTCGTTCCCTTCCCTAGGGAGGAGAACCAGACTAGGGAGTCCCTGGAAACCCAGGGCCACCTCCAAAGGGATCAAAGTGAGGAGAAGACAACGCAGGGAACAAAGTTGCAGGATTTGAATCGCTGGCTTCCCTTTGCCAACGCCCTCATGTGGGTTCCCTGCTCTTGCCCACTGTGTGTCTAGCTTCCTATTCCCTGGTTCAGGGTCAGGAATGAGTTTGGAATTAAGGAAGCATCTTGGAAATGGTTGCCTCCTCTAGGTCCCTACAGATTGGAAGCTGGTTCCACACGGGGAGTCAGGACTGACCAGAAAAGTGGCTGAGGGCTCTTTGGATTTGTCACTTCCTGTACTCCTCATCCCAGCAGCCCATCCTCTGCACCTGTCCTGGAGCAATCCCTATGTGCTCATTGCTCACCTGGCACTTAGCAAGAATTCAGCAAATTCTTGAGGGCCAAAGGAGTGGGGTTCCCACCAAGCAGGAGGAGGGTGTCTTGCTTGGTATCATCTCCTCTGGCTATCTGGTGTGGGTGAAGTCAGAGATTATTGAATACTTTTACCTCTTTGGCCCTCATGCTCCCAAGTCTCATGGGACCCTCAGTCATCCTTCAGAGGAGGCTGTCAGACTCCTAGACCTTTCTAACAGATGAGGCAGCCCGAGCCATCTACCCCCTATTTGCATAAACACAGCCCATCCTTATCTCAACCACTGCGTGGCCCTCCCCATCTGCCCAGACACCTTCCCATCTATCCATTCATCAAACATTCCCAGAGTGGAGGGACTTATCACCCCCCCCCCTTTTTTTACTTACCCAGGTAAGGGGGTGTGCGTGGTAAGAGGCGACGTTTTTCTCGGTGGTGTAGCAAGTGAGACTCGTTTTTTCCTTGTCCAGGAGATTCTTCCCAAGGTTCTCTGGGACCCTCTGTACCTTGGTGGTTAATATTTCTGGCCCTGGATGGTCCTGTTTCACAGTAAATACACAGCAGAGCATTTTCAGAGCTCTCTCTTGAGCAGACCCAGGAAGATGTGGTGCATCAGTCTAGGAGGTGAGGGAACGTGGAGGGTGGAGGGGAGACATGTGGTTGCTGCTCAATGGGTATAAAGTTTGGATCCTGCAACATGGCTGTGTGTCAGAGATCTGTATAGCATGGTACCTGCATGTAATGATGCAGTATTGTGCACTTTAGGGTTTAAGAGCATAGATCTTTTGTTAAGTGTTCTTATCACACACACACACACACACACACAGAAACACACCCATGCAAAGGGACACAAGGAAGCTGTAGGAGGTGTTGCATGTGGCTATTTCCTTGGCTGTAGTGATGGTACCATGGGTGTTTGCAAACAAACTGACCGAACTGTACACATGAACTATGAGCCCATTTTTGTACACTAATTATACCTCTATAAAGCTGTAAAGAAAAGGAGCAAGTGGACAATGAGATGAAAGAGGCAAATGTTATTTGTGTGTGTGTGCATGAGACAGAAGAGAGAGGTGAGTGACGATCAAAGAGGGTGGGCAATGGAGCCTGAGTACCTGATGGAAGCCAAGCGAAGCCTTCCCCTAGGTTATCACCAAATAGTCGTTGAGACTCCCTAAAATTTAAGGTTCCTTGTGATGCAGCCTGTCCTTCCTTATAAGGAGCAGGTGAATATTAAAAGGATAAGAACGTGTAGTCAGGGTTGGGAACTGGTCTCCTGGGAAGCCGGTGCCAACAGCATATTGAAATTGTCACAAACTACAAACCCAGCCAAGAGACTCTTAAACCCCCAAACTCTGCCAGGAAGCTCACTTGCAGGGCTTAGCACCTCACTGCCCAGCCTGGACACCCAGCCTGGACATGGTCACTGCAGAGAGACCCTGGCTCCAGGACCGGGTCACAATTCCCATTTACCTGGAAACATTAGGGCCACGAGGAGAAAGCTGACGAGGGGAGAGAGAGGTGACTTCATGTCGCCAAGGGGACTGCCGGCTGAGAAGGTGCTGGTGGATGGGCAGCAGGGCTCCCTTTATAGCCCTGAGCTGTGTGGAGGGGGCCTGAAGCAGGGGAAGAGCTGCATTCTGGAATAGTCACTGGGTCACAGAGGACACATGGGGATGCATTATTCTCCCACTGCTAGCGGAACAAACAGTGGAGCCACTTCCCTCAGGAAGTACATAACATGCCTGAGTGCCCTGGGTAGGTTTGGTGCATGAGAACTACAGGGCAAGAGAAGAGGAGCAGAAAGAGGGAAGAGGTCAAAACAGGTGCTCTTAACCAAAAAAGCACCACTTCCCTCAAGTGCTTATTGGAGGGTTATTAGGTGTCGAGATGGAGACGTGGATATGGCTGCCAGGGTGCTTCTATCCTGTCTTCTGGACATTTATTTCGGTGTAAAATATCAGGCAAGAAACCATAAAACACGTTGGGTTATTTCCTGAAGGTGTACAGGTGGTTCCAAAGTGATTCCAGATTTCATTTCTGCTTTGTCCCCCTGAATCTCTCACCCTGTGTCTTTTTTGATTTAAATTCAATTTGCCAACGTATAGTGTGACACCCAGAGCTCATCCCATCACACGTCCTCCTTAATGCCCATCACTCAGTTACCCCATCCGCCACCCACCTCCCCTCCAGCTGATCCTCTTTATTTCCCAGAGTTAAGAGTCTCGCATGGTTTATCTCCCTCTCTGATTTTTTCCCCACTCAGTTTCCCTCCTTTCCCTTATGGTCCCTTTCACTATTTTTTATATTCCACATATGAGTGAAACCATATGATAACTGTCTTTCTCCGACGGACTTATTTCATTCAGCATAATGCCCTCCAGTTCCATCCGTGTTGTAAACTGTAGGTACCATCCTTTCTGATGGCTGAGAACTATTCCACTGTGTACACAGACCATATCTTCCTTATCCATTCACCTGTAGATGGACATGTCCGCTCCTTCCACAGTTTGGCTATAGAGGACATTGCAGCTATGAACACTGGGGTGCAGGTGCCCCTTAGGTTCACTGCATCTGTATCTTTGGGGTAAATGCCAGCAGTGCAATTGCTGGGTCGTAGGGCAGGTCTATTTTTAACTCTTTGAGGAACCTCCCCACAGTTTCCCAGAGTGGCTGCACCAGTTCACATTCCCACCAACAGTGCAAGAGGATTCCCCTTTTCTCCACATCATTGTCGTATTTGTTGTTTCCTGCCTTGTTAATTTTAGCCATTCTCACTGGGGTGAGGTGGTATTGTGTTGTGGTTTTGATTTGTATTTCCCTGGTGACTAGTGATGTGGAGCATTTCTTCACGTGCCCGTTGGCCATCTGTAGGTCTTCTCTGGAGAAATCTCTGCTCATGTCTTCTGCCCACTTCTAGACTGGATTCTTTGTTTTTTGTCTCCCTCTGCTTCTTGGTCTCCTCTGCCTCTCCTTCACCTCTTTTTATCCTCCTCATTTTTGCTTTTAATCCTTTCCATTCTTTTATTTTCAGACACCTGGCTATTACTGCCATGGGGTCCAATTCAATTCTGCTTAAAATTAAAAAAGCTGTAATTGATGCTGAGTTTTCTCTTCTGGTAATAACTATCCCAAAGGCTCTTCTT
The DNA here is from genome assembly GCF_011100685.1 of Canis lupus familiaris. Classification (NCBI taxonomy): domain Eukaryota; kingdom Metazoa; phylum Chordata; class Mammalia; order Carnivora; family Canidae; genus Canis; species Canis lupus. The sequence continues at coordinate 55,420,940 of NC_049237.1, read as the reverse complement.
CCTCTTCTCTTCCATCTTCTTCTTTCTAGCAGGCATGAGTTTTATGTTGCTGCATTATCTCAGGGGCACACACCCCAGGAAGTGTGTCCTGGATGTGACCAGAGAAACATGGACTTTGGTTTGACCGTGTTATAACCATCAAACTTTTGATACAGCTCCAGAGATGTTGGAAAGGGTAGTGCTTGTCACATGTGTCTTATTTGCAGGCACACTTTGGTCCAAAGAAAATGCCTGAGATCATTAGTGTAAATGAAAATTATTATCTTCTCCCTGGAGACAGGTGGAAGCAGATGAAGAAGGCAACAGTGGCCCCAGTAGGAGCTTGAGCATCCAGGAAAGCAAGAGGGAAGTAGAGAAGGTTTGGAGCTACCAATAAATGTGCACGGGGCCCCAGGGTCATCATGCTGTGGCCTCTCCTCTGGGGCTTGGGGCAAATTCAATATTATAGAACACAGAGGTGCTAGCATAAGATCATTCACATTGTTGATTTTTAGGCATTAGAAAATGTTCAATTCACAGAGGATGTTGAAGACACTAGTAGAGACAGGAGGCAATGGGTCCCTGATAAGAGTCGCTAGTCACCAAGGCCACCAGGTGCTCACAATTAGATGCTGGGAGAAAGTAGATGATCAAGCAGGGGATGAGAAGTTTCTCTGATCCTAACTCCAAATAAAGATGCTCTTATCCCTTCACCTGTACCCCATTACTTTTATATTCTAGCCCTAAAGTTATGTTTACAGTTGTATTTATATTTATTTCTAGGAATTGGAATCTCTTATCAAAGATGCAAATTTTAGCGTATATACACAACTTATTTCTACAGATGTTTGCCTTCCCCGTAAGAAGAGAAAAGAAATCCCAGTCAAATATCCAGACATAAATAGTGATGAATCATGAATCATATAACAATATTTTGATAACCATTACTCTGCTAAAGGAATGCTCTAATTCATTAAAATCATTACATCTAATTGGATGAGGAAATTAAGCCAAAGATAGTCACATCTCACTTCCTGTGTCCAGATCTGAAGATAAAAGAAGTCCTGCCCGATACTTGGTAAAAGAACAACCTTAAAAGGGAGGGACTGGTGAAAAGCTGGTTCTGCTCTTTGATCAACAAAGCTGGGTGAAATCATTAGAAAGGCAGTTGGTGTTACATTTGTGCCGACAGGACCATGTTCTGGGCTCTATCCCCTTCTGCTAGCATTCTGTGTTCTAGGAAAACCATAAAACAGTTTACCTACTGAAAGCCACATCTATCCCGAGGAGAAGGATAGTAGAACCCCAAATACTCATTCATTATTATTATTATTTATTTTTGTCCATGCAACTAATGAAGAGTATTGTTTTAAACTGCTTAGTATGGGAAATCTTGATTCATTTGAATGAAGGAAATGGGCCAAATGAAGTGGAGGCTACATCACCAGAGATGTTCTGCGGGCACATCCCCCCATACCTCATATCCGTGTCTTACAGGATTTTATAGAATACCCCGTGAGTGAGAGGCGAAAAAGGGCTGGCCAAGGCTGATTGTTTGCATGCTTCTTTTTTCTGGTAAGGACCCAGTGGCAGATCTGCTTATCCAGATGTTTGCCCCACTCTTTCTCTCAACTTCAAATCATACATAATATATAAATTAGAATTACAAAATGCCCCTCGAGCTCCTTTATTCTTTCTGTTGATCTTCATTAGGCTAATTTCACACGATTATTGGTCTTCCATTTTAAACCTCAGCCTTCAACTCTGTATCCACCCTTCAGAAAAGTAGTGATGTTTTTTGAGTTTCTGGATGTGTGTATCTTACCTCAAATATTTCTTGCTAATTCTGCGGACAGCAGAATAAAAAAAAAATCTGACTTCGTTCCTCGACTATTACTCCATGAAATTAAAATAGTGTGACTTTGTAATTTCCATCAGTGCTTAGAGCAGCAATTCATCAATGTGACTATATGGATTATACATGAGTGTAGGGTGGGGGCTGTTTCAGAATCCAGTCCCTTTCCAAAGTGAAAGGTTGGGACACCAGGACAGCAAGTGAAACCTGAGGCTCCTCAGGACAAACCAGGTTGTAAGGTCACTCTAATTTTCTCTCCTGATGGTGAGATAGTTTTTCCCTCTGTTTGCTATCATCACCCTGACCATTACTATTTGTGGAGTTAATAAAAGTCTGAGTCTCTCTATTGTCATAGGGAAACACAGCATGGCCTCTCTTCTTGAAAAAAATGTCCAATTGAAAATTAAAGAGACCAAAGGAAGTTGTAGAAAGGGGCCAGAAGGTGACTCTATGCTTGTACATGTTGAGTGGCCGTATCACCCATGGAGGAATCAAGGTAGAAACTGTCCCGAGGTGATCTGCTAAGTGGGAGCTGGAATTCCAGCTCAGCATGCTGTGCTGCTGCAGATTTGAGCCTGGGGTGTGGGAGTGATCCTGCCTGGTCCTGCCTAATATCCTGACCGACTGGGAAAAGCACTCGCCTCTCTGTGGCTTTGTTTCCACATCCAAAGAAGATCGGGGTGATGTCTCTTGTCTCACTAACTTATCACAAGGATCAAAGGAGATTATGCACATGAAAGTACCTCGGAAAATACAGTGTGTGAAATTCATGAAGGGCGCCACCAACGCAGGACAAGAGACAACTTAAAATTGATGTTAGATTGTCCTAAAGCACATTCCGCAACCTGGCATCTAGGGTGTTGCCTCCCCAGGAGCTGCTTTACAGGCTCTCCTGCCTCTGTAACTGCCCTGGTGAGATCAGGGGCTCATCTATGCACGGGATGTTCAACACAGAATTTTACGGGTGGAACAGCAATGGTACGACGCCCACAAAGGAGGCCTCGGAGGCAGACAACCAAACACAGTGTGGACGGACCTTTTAGTGCCCCAAGTCTAAGAAATCAGTTCTGACAAAAGCACTTAGGAAACAACCAGGACCATTTGAACACTGATCGACTATTTGGTTGTAATAGGGGATTTGTTTTGATTTTTTCCAGGTATAGTCATAGTACTGCTGTTTTGTACATGTATTTAAAATTATATATATATAAATATATAATTATAAATATATATCATATTATATTGTATATACTATATATTACTATATATTAAATAGTATTAAATACTATATATTAAAATAGTATATATATATATATATACTATTTTAATATATATGGAGTAATAGCTGAAGAACAAAGTCAGATTTTTTTTATTCTGCTGTCCCCAGAATTAGCAATATATATATATATTAAAAGAGTCATTTTCTCTGAATTATATATTCTGAAGTATTTTCAGATGAAGTGACATGGCATGTTGAATATTCTTTGAAGTTATCTGTGAGGGGGAGCTCATTAGGAAGGGAATGAGATTAACCACATGAGTCTGGGGGATATTTACACCAAGGTTTGGTGAACTGTTTTGGTAAAAAGACAGCAGCTTAACCGCTCCTGTGTGGCTGTGTGTACATCCCCAGAGGGCACGTGGCCGTCAGGTGGTTGTTCTTGTTTAGTGAGGGGGGTTATTGGCATTCATGGGCTAGATGATTATTTCTCTAGGTGTTTGAAAATAATGATGTTCACTTTATGTTAGCATTCCTGGTCATTTATGGGGCGGGCTACTTTTATGGAGAGAAGCTTCTCCCCACAGACCATTTGCTCATCCTGAAAGAAGGTTTGGAAAGGAAAGCCAAATATTTTATGACTCCCTTTGGTTTATCAGATCTCAAGGCAGTGAGTCTACATGGTGGCAATTAAGCAGGACCAGCAAGATTCTTGTCTCAGGGAGGAGTCAAAGAATGAATCTGAAGACAAAGGAGAGTGAATAAAGCGAGGGGAGTTTAGTAAGCAAGGATACAGAGAACTCTCAGGAGTGAAAGGGATCCTGACAGTGCTGTCCTGAGGGCTAGTAGGGCTGGTCTGGTCTTTTATTGAAAGCCAACCAGGGAACCTAAATCCTTTTCACACCTCTATTGATCTTACCATTGAGTAAGGGCCTAGTGTTAACACTTTCAATGGCTTACTTCCTTTTTAGGGTCTGGTGATTCTTTGTTGGTCGCAGTAGCTGTTCTAACAAGAACCTATGACACCTAGGGCAGGATGGTGTGGTTTGTTTCTTTATCTCTGGTTCCCTTTCACCTCCACATTTCTGGGATCTTTGTGAGCCTGATCCGATAGTCCCCTACGCATCTTTCCCTCCCTAGCCCTGCATGTCCCTTAGCAGAGCTGCTCTGTGCTGCTGTCTGCAGGACGTGACCCTCTAGGGACATCCAGGGGGGTCAGCCTTTGGTTATCACATAGCATCTCTTCTGTTTCGCTCCCTGGAAGTCTGTGCTTTGAATTACAGTGTATGCCAAATGAATTGCAACTTCATATTGATTTATTTCCCCATTTTAATTAACAAAAGACATACATAACTGCTGAGCAGAACTTCTGATCAGAAAAGAAAACTAATGTTATCAAGGTAAGTTGATACAATTCAGGCAAAAAAAAAAAAAAGATGTTCACTTAGGCTTGTGGTCAATGAAATGTATTTTTTCTGGTTTGACTGTCAAGGTGTTGAAACTCTCACTTAACCCACGTTGCTTTTCTCCCTTATCCCAACCGCAGAAGGCCATCTTGGGGCTCCTACATTGGCTCTGCATTGGGTGAAGGTACAGCAAATTCTCAATTATCAAATTAGTGGCTGCTGCTGGGACTATTCTAGCTGTGAGTTCTCAGGAAGGGAAGGCTCACAGATCCAGCTGTCGGCTGCTCTGAAGACCAGGCACCACTGGGTTTCAGTGTGTCACAGGATTCAGTGGGTTGTGTTCATCTTTTTCAAACAGCATGCATAGACATTGGGGCATATTCCAATGCTGGATTCCTCTGTTTTACAACTCCTCCGGCAGCGGGCAGTCCCATAACCACATATCTTGTCTGTCTCAAATTCACTTGTCACTGAATAACAGAATAAGAGTGATTAATTGTGTCTGAGGACGGCGAGGTGCGACTTAGGCAGTTTGGCAGGAGCACCTGAACCAACTGTAGAGAATGCCCTAGAGCACTCGAAAAACAGGCCCACGGTGGTGGTTTTCCCAACCATCTCCTCCCGCCTCTGTCCTAGCTCATGGACTCCACCATCTGATTCTCTTCCAGCATGATTAAAAAAAAAAAAAAAAAGTTAGTTGGCACTCATCACACCTCTTCTCAAAATCCCTAAAACCGTTTGCTATTACTTTTGGTTAAATTCAAGTCCACCCCTTACCAAGGACTTCAAAGCTGAGGTGCCCTGACTCTGGGCCCCCTTCTACCTCATGTGGGACCCTGGGTCTCAGCCTCCCCAGTGGTAGTGTTGGCCTCCCTTCCGGACCCAATGCTCTTGGCTCTCTATGCCTTCACTTGCCCTGCTCCGTCTGCCTGGAATACTCCTCTCCTCCACCCAGGAATGACCTCCCTGACCTCAGTGTCATGACGCTGGGGAATCTCCCTAGAAGTGCCCTGGAACTGTTGTCTTCCTTATGCAATCTTTAAAATTCTCTCATCACATCTTTCCCAAGTTATTACATATGTTTTTAGTGACTTGGTCTTCCCAATGGAATTCTAAGTTCCCCAAGTGGGAGACAATGTTTATGTTCCACTCACTATTATATGCCCGCCCAGTACCCGGTGCCTGACATGTGCTTCATAACCAACTGCCTGTTGAGTGCATGGTGCAATAGAGTGGACGAGTATAAAGCAGAAGCAACATGAGCAGGGGAGAGTAGAACAGAATGAAGGAGAGGATACACCCCACTCACCTTGCCCCTGGCTTAGAGCGGTAAGCAGGAGATGTGGTTTAGCTACTCACAGTCCCAGGGAGTGCTCTCTGCAGCTCAAAGTAGCATTTAAACCTGCAGCTCCCTCACCAGCTGGGAGCATCTCCCAGCAGTGCCAGGAGAGGCTAGAAGCACGGTCATGTGGAGGGGAGACGTGGATGGCAGATCCAAAGAGTCCCCTTGTAGAGAACAGTGTTTGAGATGGTTCTGCAGACAGGTGCCTCCTGCACTCAGCAGGCACCAGATCTCAAGAGAACTCTGGGGACAGGAGGGTCTAGGCTGCATCCGGCCCCCTTTGCAGAGCTCTGGGACTTTGGTTTCAGCTTCTACAGGTAAAATACCTGGAAGTCACCACTCTTGCCCTTAAAATTAGAAAAACTCTGAACAAACTGTGATTTTTCTTGAACCCCATAGAGAACTGAGGTCACAGGGGCAAACCACCGCTCCTAAATTTGGAGAGTCACAGCCAAGATGTGCTAAACTGGGGCAGAAGTCTCTGGAGCCATAGACTAGTAGGAACATTTGTGGTGATTTTGACAAATTGCCAGAGGCTGAACGAGGACAAGCCTAAGCCAAACTACCGAGGACCAGGAGCTAAGGGACCCACTCCTTCCTAGGTTTTAATTCCAGGAAACCCATGAGGTTCTCCTGGTGAAGAGCCAAGAAGTAACCCCCAGTGGCTCTGGCAAGGAAAAGAGGAAGTAATTATGTGACATATGTCCAGAGATTTCCACAAGAAGAACTTACTCTCCTGGGAAAATGATTTTACTAGAGCTTTATTTGGGGAAAGGGCATGTCCCCCACCAGCCCATGCAGCTTCCTCACTCAACTGTTGGGGAGAACCTAGGGAATGTTTGTGAAGGTCACACTGCAGGGACACCCTGGCCAGGACAAGACTGGGGTTTCTGTCAGCAGGATGGAGTCATGATCATGGATATTTATTTTATATTCTGGGTTATGATCCAAGGCTACATTTTTTTTGCTCAAATTAATTTAGTTTTTGCGTTCCTTTGGCATACCCTTGTCATTGTGTGTTTGTTTGAAGTTCTTCAATATGCCCTGGCACTACTGATTGCTCTGGGATTATTTTGTACATTTTCTGCTCCAGTCGTAGAATCAGCCACTTCTCCAAGGATCCCTGGCTCCTTTCACTAGTGAATGGAATTAAAAACCAATATGTGAGTGCTGGGTGTGCTCAAAGTTGCTGGAATGTCCTTGTTTCTGCGACCTCTCAGCTGACAGAGCAAGGAAATACATATTTGTTTAATAACCCACATACACACATAGCAATAAATATTTGTATATGTTACCATCTTTATCTAAGCCATGTCTCCACCTCTCATCCATCCCCATGTGAGTCATTCTATTTTTTTCTTGCTTATCTATAAACTCCCTCTCCAACCCTGGCTCCTGCATCCAGCCATGCATTTAATTGTGTAATTCCAGCTATACGTGTAATAGGATCTGAATCACTAAGTTTGTGTTACCTAAGAAATACATCATTGACTAGAGTACTGTGCTTTTGTACAGTTTCTTTAGTCTGTAGACTGAGAGATGACACTCATTTCCAAAATCACCTAGGCCAGCATCACTGCCTCCCCCACATTCAGTGAAATTGCTTTATATGTTTATGATACATTTAGACAGCTTTGTCACATTCCATCCTGTGGTAGCCCTGACTTCCTAAATTAACTCTTTTAATTTGCACAGTGAAATGTAATTCACTCTTTATGGTACAAAGTTCTCAGGGTTTAACAAAGGGATAGAATAGTTTTATATTCCACCCTAACACTTTCTCTGTTTTTACATCTGGCCAACCCCTGGCAACTATGGCAAAAGATCACTTCTTTCTAGGATTTCTAGGTTTTCCCTTTCCAGGATGCCTTATAACTGGAATCTTGCAGTATATAACCTTTTCAGACTGGCTTCTTTCACACAGCATTAAGCATTTAAGGTTCCTCTGTGTCTGTTTGTGACTTGATAGTTTATCTCTTTTTATTCCTGAATAATATTCCATTAATTGGATGAATGACAATTTGTTACTAGTTCATCTGTTGACGGACATCTTGGTTGATTCCAGTTTGTGGTGATTATGACAAAAAGCTGCTAAAAACATTTCAGGCAGGAGTTTGGACATAATTTTCAAACTGGTTGAATACAAATCCTACAAACCAGTGTTTGACAAAGGAGCAACCGGAATCCAATGGAGAAAACAAAGCCTTTTGAACAAACACTGCTGGAGGAACACCCACAGATAGAGAAATGGAAACAATAAAACTTTGACCCACTGTCAGCTTTTAAAAAATTAACTCAAGATGGTTCATGGATGTAAGTGTAAATGTGAAACTATTAAACTTTTAAGAAAGAATATGGGAGAAAATCGTCTAGGGCTACACAAAAAGTTCTTATACTTGACCTCCCCAAAGCCCCCACAATCCATAGACATAAGTTGGACTTCACAAAATCTAAAGAGAAATTTGCTCTGCAAAAGATCTATTAAGGGGTTAACAATTCAAGCTGTAGATTGTGGGGGAAAATATTTGGAAATTGCATCTCTAACAGATGGCCCATATTTTTATTTATTTATTTATTTATTTATTTATTTATTTATTTATTTATTTATTTTAACAGATGGCCCATATTAAGAATATATCAAGCACTTTCCAAACTCAGCAAACTTGATTTTGACTTAGTATGTGATCTATTCTGGAGAAAGTTCTGTGTGCACTAGAGAAAAATGTACATTCTGCTGCTTTAGGAGGGACTGTTCTGTATATATCTGTTTCTAATTACAAAATAAGTGTGAGACACACATTTCATTGAAAATGGCAAACAGGACAAGGTGATTAGATTTTAGAGAAATCCAAATTAAAAGCCCATATGAGCTGTCAATACACACTTACCAAATGGCAAAAAAAAAAAAAAAAAAAAGAAAGAAAGAAAGAAGAAAGAAAGAAAGAAAGAAAGAAAGAAAGAAAGAAAGAAAGAAAGAAAGAAAAAAAAATCATGACAATTCTTTGCAGCAGATGTCAACTAGAGTGTGGATAAGCCAGGCCACACTTAATTCCAGGTAAGAGTGTAAAATGCAGCAGCCCTGGAAGACAGTTTGGCATTATCTCATAAAAACCTAAACTCATAACCATAGGATTTGGAAATTGCATGTCAAGACACTTACCTCACAGTAATGAAAACTTTTGTTTGCTCCAAAACCTATTAACATAAGTGTTGACAGCAGCTTGACTTATAATAGTACCAAACTGGAAAGAACCCAGCTGTCCTCCAGTACCCATTGGAATGGTTAAGCTGTGGTACATCCATACTGTGGACTATCACAGAGCAACAAAAAGGAAAGACATATTGAGGTATCCAACAACCTTGAAGAATCTCCAGAGAACTATAGTGAGCCAAAAGCCAATCCCCAGATAGTACCTCTGTATGATCCCATTTATTTGACATTCATGAAGGGACAATTTGTAGAAGTGAGGTACAGGTTAGTAGTACCAAAAGGAGGTGGAGGTGGAGGCAGGAGGGAAAAGTGTCTGGCTCTGAATGGACAACATGGTCTCTGTGGTGATGGACTCATTTTGTATCCATGTCATTACCTAGCGGTCATATTGCACTCTGGTTGTGCTATTCGGAAAAAAGGGATTAAAAAGTAGAGATGTATCTGTGTGGGTTTTTTGTACAACTGTACATGATTCTATAATTGTCTCAAAACAGAAAAATATTATTAGAAAAAGTTGTTGATTCCAACAGAATTAAATACGTTGACCTTGAGGAATCAAGAGGGAAATAAGGCAAGATATCTGATCCAGGGGATCCCTGGGTGGCGCAGCGGTTTGGCGCCTGCCTTTGGCCCAGGGCGCGATCCTGGAGACCCGGGATCGAATCCCACGTCGGGCTCTCGGTGCATGGAGCCTGCTTCTCCCTCTGCCTGTGTCTCTGCCTCTCTCTCTCTCTCTCTCTGTGTGTGACTATCATAAATAAATAAAAATTAAACAAAACAAAACAAAATAATTAAAAAAAAAAAAAGATATCTGATCCAACAGAGAACCAAGGCTGGACCTTAGGCCCTGGGGAACATGACCAGGAATCCTTATTTGAAGGAGGTAATATGAAAGCTTAGAGTCAGGAAATAATTTGACAAATGGTAGAAAGTCAATCTGGGATCAGGATCCAGGTCACTGGAGCTACAGTCGATTATAGATATTTACAATCCCTCTGCCCATCAGCAAATTTGCTCCTAGACTTATGGATAGGGGACAAATCCATAGGGAGTATTTAACTGTTTCTAATTAAAGCCATGGGGTCAAAATGATTAATTTATTTGTGTGTATGACACACGAGAGTCCTTGATAACTAAATGTATCTAGCTATCTATTTGTCATTAATATAACTATCTGTATAATATGTTCATTTCTCTACCCATCCATTTACCTATCATCTATCTCAACAGGTGGTTGGGGCTGACTGTCTGAGGGCAAGCTAGAGGTTTGTTAACTTAGAGTTTCTACCAGTCTCCTTTACGAAGAAACATCACATGGTTCTGGGGAAATTATCTTACCACAAAATTACAGAAAAATAAGCCAGTAGGCAGGGAGTTTAGCTATTCACATTTCCCTTCTAAGTGAAGCACTTGACAAGTTGATAAAAGATAGTCATTTATTTTTATTGAAGTATATTCTCACTGAAGAAGCCAGAGTAAAAAAACAAAACAAAACAAAACAACAACAACAAAAAAAACTAGGTCATTTATATCCCTCCAGAAAGCCAGAGTCTTCAGATTTATCATCTTTACTCATCCAACATGGCTGGAGTGTCAGGCAGCATTTCAGAAAATTCTGGCAGAGAGCCACCAGTTCTTCATTTTTCTGGCAAGAATGCACGCACTTCCCGTTAAGCTTGAAGCATTTCTCATCAAAAAATGCATTCCTGGCTATATAAGGGAAGGAGCCACCTGGATTAATTCTCTCCTCAGATAGATCAAGTTACCAGGTACAGTCATGTAACTAGTTAGTAAAGATTTCTTTACGAGCTGCCGTAGTGTCTCGTCTTGCTAGTAGACGAGATGGCAGGAAACTATTTTCTCTCTGATTTTTCTGTCTTTTTGTCACAGGAACTTAAAAACCAGGAAGAACAGATTTGTCTTCCAGCATTTGGCGTTAGGCCGTGTGGGGCCTTTGGGAAGCAGAAGCTAAGACATAATGATCACCTTGTTCCTGTAAACCCCTCCAGGGTGGGTAACTCACCAGCTCACTGTCAAAGTGCTACTTGGTGAGAGCAGAGCAGGTCTGAGGCTGGGCAGATGGCCCAAGATCGGAGTGAACAAGGATAAATCTAGAGCGGGGAAAGTTTGCCGTGGTGGGTGAAAGGAAACGGGTTGCTTAGAAAGGCTTGATCAAATTCCTTTTCCACATTTCATCAGATGTGTTCAAGAGGTAGAGATGTATATTGGGAGTGGATCTCCAAGACTCCTCTGTCTACTCTGCACAGAATACCAGCTCTGGCCTTAGAACTTTATCGTAGCAATCATAAGAGCAGCCCACTTTAAGTTAAGGACAGACACATCTTATCAGACACACAACATTTTAGGGTTTTACTTAATCCAGGGATATGTAAGGATAGTGTCGGATGTACACAAATTGAAATTGATGTCAACATATAAAGGTGGCTAATTCACATATATGTAAAATTAAAACTAGGTGGTTCGGTACCAGCATGTGCGCTAATTATTTCTAGCATCAGCATATAAGTTCATAAGGACAGATACCCCAATATTTCAAAGCTCAGTGAGCTATGGTTCCCATTGCAGGAGACAATACTCTGTCCGGCCTCCTAGTGTTATTAGGCCAGCCCGGGATACCGGTACAGGACCTCACTGTTGACAAGAGTCTTTGTATTACATCCAATTGATAGGGATGGTCGAAAAACAGAAAGCCTCCACAGAGGGTGAGAGCATCTGTGTGAACAAGGCTTTGAATGGATCATCACACACACCCATCTAGAGGTTCATATAACTCTGTGTGTGTGTGTGTGTGTGTGTGCATGTGAACATTAATAGGCCAGCTCCATTTGATTTTATTAGACATTTTTATCTTACATTATCACATATTGTGTTGACTAATTATATAATAAGTTTGACTGGTCTGAAAAGGAGTCCTTGGTCACTTTCCAATGTGTACATCGAGGACAGTGGGGTGAGTAGCTTGCCATAGGTCCTGGATCCCTGTATACCTGGCACAGAATCTACTCACACAGGCTTATTGCAAAATAGACCAGTGATACTTGTATCTGTTGTGAAGATTCTGAGCCACCTATGGGGACACCAATACCATTTGGCACCAATTTGGACTCATTGTAGGTTCTCAAAAATAACCTTTCTCCCTTTCTTCAGCTCTCTGGAACCTGGGATGAATCTAATCTTGGACTTTTAATTTTGAGGAGGATCTGACTGGAGCCATTGGAGGCTTTGGCCAGCAGGAGAGTGTGACGAAGAGTCATGATAGGAACTCTCAGGTCCTGGCTTTATTCCCACTCATCTGCATGACTTTGAGAAGCTAACTAACCCAGCTGAGGCTTCCTATCTGTGTCTGAAAAAATATATGTAAAACAGGCCTTCCAAGCTGAAAGCGTTGCTCTGAATCTTGCTAAATTAGAAGGACACAGTTGGGCACCTCAATTTCTCAGTCAGTTAAGTGACTGACTCTAGATCTCAGCTCAGGTCTTGATTTCAAGGTCATGAGTTCAATCTCAAGTTGGGCTCCACACTGGAACATACTTAAAAAGAAGAAAAAGCAAGAAGTGCCCTTAAAGGCCCACTGGAGAACTACTTGCATTTTACGGTGTGATGTGTTTGTCAAGTACTCAGCCTCAGGGTGAAGGAGTAGCAATTATAGGGTGCCATTTGATCTATGCCATGACTAACACAAAACGGTGTCTGACTTCTATCTCTTTTCTTTTTTTCTTTTTTTTTCTCTTTTCTTGTCCAGCATTCCTTTCTCTGACTCTTTTCCTTACCTGTCTCATCTCTATCACAGCTATTTTTTTTAAAAGATCCATAGATGTCTACCTTTGCTTTTACATCTTCCCCCAAATTTGGTTTTGTTAGTGAGCATGGAGCTGGGGACCAAAGGACATCTTTCCTGGCATAGCTTGCTTTCTTCAACCCTGTGATACCCAATCCTAGACAATAATGAAGAAATGCAAGGGATTTCCAGAAGAGGCATCAGAGGAAAGTCACCTCCTATAGCAAATATTGCCTTGCAGAGCCACAGGGCTGAATGCACCCAGGAGCTCACTGCAGCAGACCCTTTCTCTGAGCCACCTCTATAAAATTCCCTGAAAAGATATTCCTTTTACCTGGGGCCAGAAGGAAGAAAACAGCAAAAAGAAAGAGGAACGTCCTCATGACTCACAGGGTCCTGAGAGGTCAGCACAGTGTCCATGATAAAAGAGCAGCAAACACCACATTTATACATTTCCCTAGACCAAAGAACATCTTGATCAGTGAGGCATCTCAGCAATGAGGACATGTCCATGCTCTGCCAAGTAGAGCCCACATATATCAGTGGGTGTCAGTCTGTAGCTCATTGTTTTTCTGACTCTGGAAAGTTCCCAAGAATGACAGTGGGGAAGAAGGTAGGATAGAGTAGAGGGTGCATTGATGACCAGGGATAGAAACATGCACCAGCAGGAATGAAAGATCTGGAATCTGGAAGTTTGGATTTCTAATCCTGACTATGCTCCTTAATAGCTTCCGTTCACTCATAGGCAAATAAGAGTAACTATATAATATCACAATGGAGTCAGTGGGGTCTGATTTCCACCTCCAATATTTATGAGCTGTGGCAAGTTGCTCAACTGAAGCATATGTTTTATTTTTTAAAAAGTGCTTCACAGGTGCGCCTGGGTTACTCAGTCAGTTGAGCATCTTGGCTCTTGGTTTTGGCTCAGGTCATCATCTCAGGATCCTAGGATAGAGCTCTGCATCAGGTTCCTCTCTTGGAGGGGAGTCTGATTGTGAGTCTCTCTCTCCCTTTTCCTTTGCCCCTCCCCTTACTCTCAGATAAGTAAATAAATCTTTAAAAAAAGTGCTACACACTTTAAGTGCTACATATATTATCTTATTTAATCCGTAAACAGCTCCCTAGAGAGTTGTGAGCTTATGGGATATTTGACTAAGACTATACACATATATATCAAATATCTGTATATTCTGAATGTCATGGGATCACACTAATTTGATTACCTCTTTTTCCTAATCTGGAGTAAATCAGCTAAGTAGTAGAAAGACCAGAATTATCCACTTTAATTCTTCTCTCTTGCGGAATACCTCTCTTTAATGTGATAACAAGCAGATGAACCTCCCTCATCATCACCTCCCTATTATGATTGCTACTAAATGCTGAAATACCTTCGAAGCATTTGTTAAAATAATCATAAACTCCCCAAAAGCATCAAATGCTTGCTGTGTTATTGAAGGAACTGTTTTGTGTTCAATCTAGGCAAGACCATCCATTTAATTCCTCATACCATAGTGATATCAGTAAACGGTTAAATACATAAATCACTCTGAAAAAAGGGACACATTTTTACAGAAAAATTGCAGATAATCCAAGTAGACATCCCCCTGTAGGAGGTGGAGCATAATTCCAAAGAATAGCATGTAGGAGAGCTACAGCATCAGGAGAGGGTGGAGAAATCTGGTACCGTAGCTGAGTGAGCTGGGTGACCATCAGGAGTGACCAGACGTGTCCTCATCACATACCCCTGATAAAAGGACAGGTTGAAAAAGACCCTTAGCTCTGTGCTATGCTTCTCCCAAACCCAGAACTCCACTCTGGTTGTGAGAACATATCAGATAAGCTAGAAATCTGTAGTTTGGCTAGAAGGAATATGATATACCTGTGGCAATTTCTCAGTTTTGACAAATACATCATGGTTATAATATTAATAATTATTAGCTTGAATGTTAACATTGGGGATACTAGGGGAAGGGAGCGTGAGAACTCTGAACTGTCTGTGCTGCTCTTTGGCAAATCTAAAATTGTTCCAAACTACACATTTGATATTTTAAAAAACTATTAGGGAATATCCCATGCATCTTCCAGTCACCATGAGGTTTTTGTTGGCTGTGTGTGCGTGTGTGCATGAGCGTGTGTCTATGTGCTGATTATATTTCATGAATAATCCAGTTAAGAATGATAGATTGAAAATACACATTTCCTCTATTCCTTTCCAATCCTCAATTAAAATGATTTCAATCCATAAGAAAAGACAACCTTCCAAACCTTTTCAATTACCCATGGTCTCATTGGGCTTATTTATTGTCTCATGTAATTTATGTCTGCTTCTTAAGGTAGGTCTGATTAGTCAGGAAGTGAAGGTTGCAAACATGAGAGAAGTTGAACCCTTTAACACAAAGAAATGTTGGTAAGGTGAAAGGAAGTCCACTTCATGGAATTTCAGAATTTCACATGGCTTCTCATCTAAACTCAGATCATGTCTCAGTCCCTTCAAGCTACTGTCACAAAAATACAGACTCGATGGCTTGTAAACAACAAATACTCATTTCTCACAGTTCCAAAGGCTGGAGGTACAAGACCAGGCACCAGCATGGCCGGGTGCTGGTGAGGACCCTCTTCTGGGCTGCAGACGGCTGACTGTTCACTGTGTTCTCCCTTGGAGGAGGGGGCAGGGAACTCTCTGGAGCTCCTTTTATAAGGGTGTTAGCCTCATTCACGAGGACTCCACTCTATTAACCTAATCACATTCCAAAGCCTCACCTCCAAATACCATCAGCATGGGGATTAGGTTTCAACATGAATGTTGGGGGGTCACAAACATTCAGACCATGGCATATGTGATCTTGTCTGGTTACAGTTCAAATAGCTAACCAACTCTCTTAAGGCCACGTAGTGCTGTAATGGCCAAGAGCCACCCTGTTCACACCTCACTGTGGAGAGTGCAGACGCCTTTGAGTGGGTGAATTCTAGGGGCAGGAGGGTGATAAGTTCCAGGGTTGGGTGGCTGCTCAAGGAAGAGGCAGGATCAGGAGAGGTGTCATCAGGGGGCACCTGGACAGGGCTCCATGGCAAGAAGGGCTTCCCAGAGATGGTAGCATGAGGCATCCACCCTAAGGGGGAAGGGAACTCTCAGGGGAGTGGTGCATCAGAGAGGGGCTCATATGTCTACATGATACCTCTCAGCAGCAAGGTGAGGAGTCCAGGGATCACAGCCCTCAGGAAGGCAGCGGCAATTTGCAGTGTTACAGCTATGGGATTTGTCATATCTGTGTTGCCAGATGTTGGGGGAATTTTTGTGCCGTGTGCAAAGCAGATAGGCTTAAATGGCTAGGAAGATACTTATTTGCATCATACTCGAAGCAATCATGTATGGAAGAATCTGAGTTTGGAGCAGGGAGCTTTGAGCTACAGCAGTGAGCACCGTAGGGATCACTACACAGAGGCATCTTTGGCCCATTGATGTGGCCCCATGACAAGGACCAACACTTTAATTTGAGAGTTTCAGAGTCCTCTTATTTTTCTAAGGCCAGAAGTTCACTGCAGGTCAGGATCAGCTCCACAATGTGCAGGACCTAGTGCATCATAAAAATGCAAAGGCCCATGTTGAAAAAGCAGGAAAAAGGTGCCATTAAAGGCACCTGTTCTTCAATCTGACATAGAAATTTTTCTTTGCTGTTTAATATAACAATTCTTCAGGCACAAGGATACATGCAGGACACTTGCAGACTTACCCAGGTGCCTGCGGATCCCCACACTGCCACTGCACATCTGTGTGTGGTTCACCACGTCTGCTGGGTTGCCCCCTCCTGCCAGATGCTGAGGGACTGGCATCCCATGCTGCAGAGAGAGCCAAGCCGGGTGTGTTTCCTCCAGGAGCCTGCCACTCTCACCCATGGTGACCGGGAAGCTCTTCAAGGATATCTCAACACCTGTGCTGGGATGCAGTCAGTATTGAGTTGGGGCTTGGGGAAAGGCCTGTTCCTGCCAAGTTGCCCACCTACACCATGGCACGCTTATCCCAGGGAGGGGTTAATGGTATGCTAGGCCCTGAGATACCTCAACCCCATCTCTAGGTACATCTGCACTTAGTCCAAGCCAACAGTCTGGTAGCCACTTTATATTCATTTCAGTGAGTCTTTTAAAATATCCTATAAAGTACAAACCTTTATTACATCCCCATTTAAAGATTTAGAAACAAGTTCAACAAACTAAACAACCGAAGTCACATACTTGCTAAACCAATCTGACTTTAGTCTACGTGGTTCAGTGCCCCCATCTTGCCTTCCCAAAATGAAAAGCAGAGGCTTGAGTAAGCAGAGGCAATAGGATGGGACTCATTTGAGGGTACCGGGATATAAATGTTAATTTTGATACCCAGGTTCTTGATGAATTAAAACGATGTGTAATTATGCCTTCGTGCTGCCAGGTGACAGTGGTACAGGCTCAGGGATGCAGAGCTCCTTTGGTGAAATGACTGCCATCCCTTTCCCTTTGCTCCTGGGGACATTCACAGGGAGCACAAAGGAAAGCCAGAGAAGGAAAGTGCCTGCTTCTGGGCTCTTCTTACAGGGCAATCCCTGTGTTCCAAGCATGTCCCAATCATCATCACTCGAACTGGACACAAACTCTGAGGCTGGCAGAAGGAACTGTGTTGTCTCTCAGTAACCATAGTTGCTCCTTATTCTTTGGGGGAGAAAACTGAATTGTGAGAGAGAAGGGGAGTAGCAGGCTCCTACTTGTTGGGCCAGGAGGATCAGTGGGAGGCGCCTGCTTTTCTAGCTCCTGCCTCGTGTTCCTTGCACTCCCCCAGCCAGAACTCTCCGAAGATAAGGCTTTATAGAGACCATCACAGCGGGCCTTGATCCTGGGAAATGGAGCATATAAATGTGCTTTCTTTACTGATTCACTTCACTGACCAAGAACATTCCCCATTTCTCGCAAATATAAGTGAGCCTTCTGTCCTCTCAGAGACCCCAAACCTCTGCTCTGAAGAGGCTTCCCTCAGAGATGACCCTGAGCAGAAAGATGTCTTGTTTTTTCTTTGCCTTTTTCTTCATTTTGGCTCAATTTTTATCAGGTAATCGCCAATGGATGGAATGGTGAAGAGGCAGATGGTCAAGCCGCCGGCTCTTCTGTGGACCATCCTAAGACTGACAGGAATGGTCGGCTCCCCATTGAGCTTCTCATGGGATTTTCTTGAATCTGCGGTGGCATTTTCTAAGCAAACTGCTATTCCCTCCCCCTTCCCTCTTTTGTAAACCTCCCTCCTGGTTCCTGGGAGTGCTGGCCTTCAGAAATAGGATAAAGAAGCAGCCTCTGTGCTCTGCTGTCCCTCGACAGCAGATGGGGGGAGCTGGGAATACTGTTTTACACAGTGTTATTTCCTGCACTGATTTTAATATCCAAAATGTGATGATTTAAATTTAGGGTGCCAAGCAGGACTTGAATATTCCCAGCCATTTCCAGGAGGTAAGTTGAATCCCTCACCTATAATTTCTACCTTTAGGACCCCTAGCTGTTCAGCTTCCTCTGACCTCCAGAGACAAGGAGGGATGGAAATGACAGTGAGAATAGAGTTGCCTGAAATCCCAGATTTCTGCCTCTGCCTTCTCTTCCTCTTGTAGCCAGCATCATACCTGCTTTGCCATTTTATAGAGAAATCTCTTTGTTACTGGAATAGAATTTTGTCCATAGAGATTTGGAGCTGGTCTCATTAGCTCAGGGTGCTAACTAAAGCAGGTTTAGAGGATCAAGCTTATACCAGCTAATGAGCAATGTTTGGGGAACATGCTCATCCATCTCCTACCGGCTCTGCTCCCAAACCCAATAAAATGCATCCCAATCTCTGCTATTGGTCTAAGAAGGATCAAATAAAGGGAGATCTCATTACCATTATGGAAGATCTGTCCACGATGAAGAGCCCCCCAATCTCTCTCTGTGCTCTCATCTTCTACAGGAAGAACATTAACAACTACAAAAATAACTAATGGGCTACATACTGTTTGGTGAAATAGACTCACCTAAATTACTCCATGTGACCACTAGAATAGCTTACAGTGTAGACAAGCATTTCTAGAATGTCTATATGAGAAATGAGAAAGCGGAAAACAAGCAGTTTACTGAGGACACACCACCACTGCCAGGCCCAAACCAGAACTAAACCTAACTTCACCTCTACTTTCAAGGATCTTTTAAAACCAAAAGGTAGCCCTTCCACCTTCATCTTGTAACATTTGCAGAACTATCAGGTGTGTATTTTTATGGTTCTGTCGTATACATGACACCTCATCCCCCTGTGCTTACTTTGACTCATGCAAGGGCCTTAACCACGTGGAGAACAGAGATGGGGCTTATCCCTCCTTCAACGATACCTCTTCCCCAACTCCATCCTGAAAAAAGCAAAGCTCTTTGAAAAGCTGGGGCTGGTTCTTAAAAACACTCTTTACAATTGTACAAACCACCCCCACCCTCATTCTTTTGTGGCTGTTAAACTTCTCCTCATTTTCAGGGAGTCCCTGGAAAGGTGTATAAGCTACTATTTCTTGAACTAGGTGAGTTTGCTGTTTGTGAGCCGTGCTGGCTTGGCCGGGGCAAATGCAGGAGGATATGCACCGAGGATGAGAAGGTTGTTGGAAATTGCAAGATGAACTTTTTCTGTTGCCGACGGAGGATCAGGTGAACCAGACCAGCCCTCCCCTGGCCTTCAAAGTGGGACTTGGTATTCAAGGGAGGACAAGAGAAGTCGTGTGCCTTACCCAGGTCACACTGTGAGTGAGTCTCAGAATCATTCTCCTGTCTTTCTCCCTTGGTTTTGTTTCTTTGCTTATTTTTTAAGATAATCCTTAAAAAAATCTAGGTCCAAGTGGGCATCGAGTAGCCTAATCGGATACTACTACTATGTATTTGTAGAGTCTCTTGTAATTTATAAATCTTTCCTCCATATTTTCCTCATATGACTCAAGATCGACTTATGATTTCATTATCTCCATTTATATTTGAAGAAACTGAGACCCAGAGAAGCTTTCATTTCTTCAAGGTCATAGCCTGGAAGCTGGAAATGGATGTGCACACCCCTGTCCTGTTCTGTGTATCTATCTTTGTATAATAATTTAAACCAAATAGATAAACAGAAATGACATCTGCATCTCTGTTAATGGAATTACAATTCTATAGCATACAAGAAATTATTCATGTTATTTCTGGGTATATCAATAAGCGATCAGTCATTGATTCCAATATTTACACTGTGTTTTTAAGCAACTCATACCTACTCAGTTAATGCCCATGGCCCCAACTTTGTACTTCTCTTCTTGCCAATAAATTAAGATGTTAGAGGTCGAATTAAAATGCTCAGCATGGATTGTGCATGTATGATTGACTATCCATAGCTTTTGTTTATGAAATAAAATTTGTAGCTTCATATAACAAGAGTGAAAATTATTCATCTTACAGCAGCTACTGAAATTTGATCACTCAGTTTTCACATATGATTTTAATTTCACATAATGATTTTGCTTTACATTTGAGCTACCATTGTACCATTTTGCACAGATACATTCCCTATCCTTTCTCTGCTTTGCTCTGTGTAACTGGCACAATTATCGGCAAATTATGTTCCTTTTTTTTCTTTTTTTGCAAACTATGTTCTTCAAGCCTCTTGGCTTATGGTTGATTTCAGTTGATGCAAGTGTGTGGTGGCAAAAGGGTAGATGGGAAGAAGGGAGAGCCGCAGATTTCTCTCCCACACTCTCTGCTCCAGCAGTGGCTTATCTCCCATAGCAAAGCCCCTGCTTCTATGTCCTTGCTTCTCCCTCAGCCTTGATGCTGCAGGCACAGCTCCTGCCAGCCAGTCCTAGTCTCTGGGCTCACACTACAGACTCCTGCTTTTCCCCCTGCCATCGGGCAGTGGGGACCTCCAGCTAGGACTAACATGGGGGCCGCCTCACTGCTCCCTTTTTGCATGTTCAGCTTTGCCAACACTTTATCACTTCCTCTGCATTTAAATCTTCTCCATCAAACTACCTGGTGTGGGAGCCATTTTCATGCTTGGAGTCTGACTGATAGGGCTTTTCCCTTGGTCTTACTGTCAGATCTATTTACATTTGCTCAATTGTTCTCCAAAAGGATCTGAGTGATCACCTCTGCCAACCCCGACTGCTTCCCTCATTTTTGCAGGAATTAACTCAGGGAAGTGGGCAATGGGGCAACATAAGAATCTACAGTTGAATGATCCTCTGTCGGTGGGTACTCCTCCCCAGCTCTTCACAGCAAGAGCACTGTGGATGGTTTAGAGAGGACCATGAGACCAGATATTCCCTACTCATTCCAAACACTACACTCCTTGATCACCCAAACTGAAAACACTTTGGACTCTAACTGGTGTCTCTTTTATGGAAGGATTCATGCGTATGTCTCAGTCATACAGAGAGGTGGACCAGGGGCTGGGCCCTGATATTTCCTTACTAATAACATCCCATAGATGTACAGCATCTATGTATAGCATCCCATCGATGCTCACCTACTCATCAATCACCCCTCTCTATTTCTCTTGCTCTCCCCTCTTTTCTTCACTTGGCTTCTTTCTAGGACTTTTTTTTTTATCCATCCCCCTTCTTCCTGAGACAAGCAATCCTCCTTATAAAATAATAAAATCTCAACCCATAGCAATTTCTTATTAAAATCAGCACTTTCTGGGGTCAAGTGGCTGCCCGTGGCTTCCTCAGATAAATTTCTGTTAATTTCCATAGTAATTCGTGGAGATCTCTGGATGTCAGTCTTCTGCATTTTCTGAAGAAGAAAGTCTTCTATATGGTGGATGGGTCAGAGGGAAATGGTCAGGAAGAGACACTGGTTTTCCCCTGAAGTATCTCCACTCTAGTCTACATAATGCTCCTGCTTAGCATGACTTTACCTCCATTAAGTTTGAAATTGTGGCTCTGGTCTTACTATGCTCACCATGTATTGTCCCTTCTTGATGCGGGGTCCATTTCAAAACCCCCTCACAATAATGGAAAGGGAATGGCAGAGTCTGTAGAACAAGATTGATCAGTTTGTTCTGAATTCCCAAATGTCAGAGGACAAAACATTAAGAATCATCTTCTCTCATATTCCCAACTGAAGTACTGAACCCCAGGGATAGGAATAGCAAAGAAGTTGACCACAAAATGTGCTCTGAGACACTTAGCCTTGTGTCTATGCCTTGAGAGTATAAAAGAAAGCTAGAGAAGGCAGAGGACAAAATTCCTCTGGAAAAATGTGTTAGTGGGCTGGGATTGGGACCTCACTGTGGCTCTCAAGGGGGACGGGTGAGGAAGACAGCACTTTTATACACAATCCACACAATCCACACTGTATTGAGGGGAGCTTCAAGAGGCTACGTGGGAAATTCAACTTGCCACCCTGTGGTTCTATACCTGAACGTGTTGACAGGTGAAGAACTCTGGCTGGAGTTGTCCACGGTGGCAGGACAGAAAGATCAGCCATGGGGTCACTTATAACTTATGATATGAGGTAGGGCAAAAGGGGCATGGCTCCCATGGACCAGGTGAATACCACACAAGATCACTGGGCTGGGTGGCCCGGGTGGCTCAGCGGTTTGGTGCAGCCTTCGGCCCAGGGCATGATCCTAGAGATTTGGGATCGAGTCCCACATCGGGCTCCCTGCATGGAGCCTGCTTCAGCCTCTGCCTGTTTCTCTGCCTCTCTCTCTCTCTGTCTCTCATGATTGAAAACAAAAAATTAAAAAAAAAAAAAGACCGCAGGGCTGAAACCATCCTAAAGGGAGTATTCCCAAATAATGTGACCTGCTCAATCAAAGAGACTCAGAAGTAAGTCATTTTTGGATACATTGCTTGGGTGGAGGGAAATTCATAAGATCAACTAGAAAGAACATCAACCATTCACGAAACTGTGCAATGCCACGAACCAACAGAAACCTTGCAAGAACACATAAATGTGCTCCCCCAAAGAGATCTACCTTGGAAGACTGCTGGACTCATTTATTTCACTGTGTCACAAGGTACCACAAAAGTTACCTGCTTAAAGCAGCACACCCTCTCTCACAATTCTGTGGGTCCAAAGTCCAGGCATGGTGTATCTGGCCTCCCTGCTCAGGGTGTCAGGAGACTGACAGCATGGGGTCAGCTGGGACTTTGATCTAATCTGAGGCAAGAGATCCCCTTGCATCCCCCTGGGGCTGTCGGGGAAAAATTGTGTCCCTTGTGGTTGTTGGCCTGCACTGGGTTGCTGTCTTCTTGCAGGATGTCGGCCAGGTATTATGCTGAGCACACAGAAGCTGCCTGGCATTCCCTGACCTGTGGCTCTTTCCATAAAATGGCAGATTTCTCCTTCAAGGTCACCCAGAGTGTCTCTTGTACTTCAAAACTCCTACTTCTGTCTAACAGCACAAAAGAAAGAGGAGAAAACCAAGCTATACAGAATAATGCTTTTGTTCACCATTGGAATCTAGTTGTTTAAAATTAATTGCAAATTCTTTTACAACATAAACATACATAGTGCCATAATTAATTAAACAAGGGAAATATCAGTAGATAACAGAAAATAGAAAGAAATATTGATATTGAAAGTTATACCTGAAAAAGATTCACTGAATAGATGTGAGAGTATAGAAAATATGACAGGATCAAGAGTCACTGATATTTGACAAGGAAATTCAAATGGTACCTCAGGAAATATCTGTTTAACACAAAAGAAGTCAGTAATGCAGGAAAGGTGGGTGGAGGAGAAATTTAGGAAACAAATAGCAGGGACACCTGGTGGCTTAGCTGGTTAAGCTTCTGACTCTTGATTTTGGCTCAGGTCATGATCTCAGGATTGTGAATCTGAGCCCAACACAGAGCCTTATTGGAATTCTCTCTCTCCCACTGTCCCTCCCCACCCTCCACTTAAGCTCTCTCTCTCTCTCCCGCCCCCCCATAGATAAATAAATGCATAATAATAAAAAAGAAAACTATAATAGCAAATGGCAGATGTAAATCCTACCTCATCAATTATGTTATTAAATGCAAATGAATTAAATACTCCAGGTAGAGTCTAGCAGAATGGTTTTTAAAAAAAGTTTTTAAAGATCCAACTATATGCTGTGTGCCTGTGTGAAAGGGACACGCTGGATTCAATGAAATGAAGAGGTCAAAAGTAGAAGGATGGAAAAAGATGGAGCGAGAGACAAGAGAACCCCGTATAGTGGTAGACACGTCAACCCCTTAAGAACACATGACCATTATAAGCGTGTACAAACCTAACAAGAGCCACGAAACACATGAAGTGGGAACTGACACACCAAAGAGAGAAATCAATAGTTCAACAAAAGTATATGTGTTTTATAGCCCAGCATGCGATCTGTGTTGATGAATGTGTCATATGTACTTGAAAAAGGTGTGTATGTGTGTTTTGCAGTCATTTTGGGTTGTATTCCATAAATACCAATTCACTCAACGTGGTGGTAGTGTTGTTTACATCAAACCCGTGTTTGTTAATTTTGGTTCTAGCCTTTGCTGGAAAGAATGACATCAAAATCTTCTGCTCTCATTGTAGAACTGTGTTTCCCCATTTTAATCCATCCAGTTATTGTGTAAAAGTGTTACACAGCATCCCACTCTCCATTTGATAATATTCTTTTTTATCTGAAATGAATATTGGCACTCCAGCCTCCTTATTCTAGATATTTTCATAGTTTATGTTTTTCCATTCATGTGTTTTCAGCCTTTCTTTGTCTTTTTATATTTAATGCTTTCCGTATAATTTGTGATCTGAGGTTACTCTGCCACTTTATTTCCTAGCTTTGACAATTCACAATTATGGACAATGTCCCCATTGCAGTAGGCTGGGTGATGGGTGCCTAAGAACTCTCTGTACCATTTTTGGAACTTATTGTGAGTCTATAATTATCTCAAAGGAAAAAAATGTTTGGAGAGAAGATTCCTTTATGGATAACATGTAGTTTTGTCTTCCTATTTAATCCATATGATTATCTCTGCTGTTTAAGGAGAATATTCAGTCCCTTAACATTTTTACGTAATTAATGATAGATTAGTAGGATGTTGGTCTATCAATTGACTATTTTTGACATCTTTGTTCTACTTGATTTTGTTCCTCTGTTCTCTCTCTTATCTTCTTCAGATTACTGTGATATTTGTGTCAAAATTTGCATTAAATATATGTATTATAATTAATGGCTTCACTGGTATTATCAATACACATCCAACTTAGGGTTGATGTTAATCCATTGTTCTTAAAATTTGGAAGGCTTGTAATCATATAGGTAGACCTATTTCTTCCTATTCTCATAGTCTTTTGCTATATTTTTTGTATGTATCACATCCACATACAGTATAAACCCACAAGGCAATGTTACAGATTTTGCTTTAAGAAGTCACATAAATTTCAAATAAATTAAAAGACAATGTATTTTTTAAGTACTTACACTGATATTTATCTTTTCTGATGTTTTTCATTTTCCTTGAAAACCACATTTCCTTCTGGTATTTCCCTTCAGCCTGAAGAATTTCCTTTTATAGTTACTGTAGGGAATCTCTCCTAGAGAAAAATACTTTCAATTTTCTTTGCCCTGAATATATGTTTATTCTATCTTCCCTTTTTAAAGGAATCTTTCCTGCAGATGGAGTTTGGGGCTGTGGCAGTGTTGTGCTTGTCTTCCTTCAGCTGCTGCAAGATGTGTGCACAGTCACCTGACCTCTTTCAATTCTGAGGAGAAGCCAATTGCTATTTCCCTGAACTGGACGTGTTTTTTTTTTCTTTGTGTACTTTCACAATTTTCTCCCTTTTCTAGACTTTAGAAGTTTGACTGTGATGTGCCTGAGCATAGTATTTATATTCTTTGTGATTCAAGGAGCTTCCTGGTTTTGTCAGTTTGTGCTTCTCACCAAATTTGAGAGTTTTCAGCCATTATTTCCTCGAACTACTTTTTAATGCATTCGGTTTCTCTCCTCATTCTCAGACTCCAATGACCTGTCTGCTCTAGCTTTTGATATTATCCCTCAGACCCTCAAAGGTCTATTTTTCTCAATCTTTTTCTCTCTGATCTATAGGTTGCATAATTTTTATTGATTCAGTGACTCTTGATCCTGTCATATTTGCTATGCTATCAAATTTATTCAGTTAATCTTTTTCAGGTATTATATCTTTCAGTATCAACATTTCTTTATATTTTCTGTTCTCTAATGACATTTCCCATGTTTAATACTCATTGCAAGTATATTTTCTTTACTATTGGAGCAGATTAAAGTGAATATATTAAAGTCATTTGTCTGATTATTTCAACATCATTGAAGTCCTGGACACAGAGAATGTTGTGTGGAAGAGGATATGAATACTGCTATACCCTCTGAAGAAGGCTGACATTTTGTTTTAACAGGAAAGTATCTCTATTAAACTCAATTGACAGGTATTGCCTAGTGTGTAATGAGCAGCAGCTCAAATCTCAGAGGTATTTGTGTGTTTATCTTGTTTTGTTTTACCTTAATTAGATGCATGCATGGTTTGGGAGTCAACAAAAGTCATGGGGAGAGTTCATACAAAGAACCTAAGCTCCCTTCTCTGAGTCTTCATTTCCAGCAGCCATGGTCTTCCTTGACTCTGCCTTTATAAGTTCAGAAAGAGGATAGATATTTTTGTTTGTTTTGAGTTAGCCTCTCCATGCCACATTGCAATCAGAAAGAATGTACTCTTTGCTGTTTAATTTTTCCAAGTTCTAACTTTTTTTCCAAAAAGTTAAATACGCCTGTATTTATTTCAACTTTCATATTCTTCAGGTAATTTTTTTTCCCACAGTTTCACTTGTTATTAGTGGGAGGGTCTTCTTGTCAGGAGCTCACTTTGCTTTATTTGAAATGGAACTCCTCATTTGAGTTTTAATATTTCAAATAACCCCCCTGCTTAAAAATCCTTCAATAGTTTCCCCTTGATTTTAGGATAAAATTCAAATTTCTTAGTAAAATGAAATAAACATATACATAGTTCTCCAACCCATATTTGTTGAATGAAAGCTATTCCCATAACATATGAGGTATGGTCATATTTTGTCATAATACCATTATCCTTAATAATAATATTTACAAATGTAAAATCTTTAAAAGTTCAGTAAGATTTGTGAATTAACTGTTTGACTATTCAGGAGTTTCCCTAGTTAGACAGCTATCAATTAAGTCAAAGAACCTGTATATTTTGAACGGCTATTGCTGCAAAGCACTTTATGAGGAATCAATGGAAAGAGAAGGATGGAAGGAGAATTGGTTTCTTCCGTTGAGTTGATAGTCAAACTGGATGGATAAAAATTCTTCACATACTATAATTTTTGAAAAGCAGTTATTACAGGTACCCATTAGTAACTGCCAAGATAATCTTATAAGAGACCAAGTTGCAAGTAACATCTTGAAGAAGAAAAGGAGTGGGGGTTATAGATCTTCTGGAAGTGTAGGCACCTGAGATGGGGCTTCAGAGAATAGATGCCTAGGCAGAGACATAGAATGTAGGAATGCAGGCAGGGGGACTAGCTGTGTGCCTTACTCTCCGATAGACATCATTGAGGTAACACCTGATCCAGCAGCCCACACGTTACTCAGTGGAGCATGAAGAATAGCTTCCTTTTAATGGACATTTCAAACTGAAGTTGACTTCCAGCCCTTTCAGAGCTGTAGAACTTGTTTTAATCAACTTCCCTTGATAAAAGAGCTGGATTCTAGCAACTATACCTCCTTTATCCTCTCTCTACTGATGTCTGGAGCCATGAGAATTTTTTTCTTAGTTTCTGCTGCTCTCATTCTCCTTGCTCACATTTTCTCAGGTAAGAGGGAAATCCTAATAGATGTAAGGGTGGCAATCTGTCTTTTGAGAGAAAGTTCAGGCTTTAGAAAAGTGCATGACTAATCCCTGTATTCTAAAAATGTCCCAGCACAAAGCAGTTACTAGAAATCTTTTCTTGAGCTTAAATACAAAATTACTGAGCTGAACTATCTCCACCCAGAAGGGTATCTGGTTAATTTCCCTCAAAGCTCCACCAAGGGATTCAGACTTCTCTTCACAGTTAGCTCTCTTTCCATCTTCTGTAATCATCCACACAGCTTCAGCGTGTGCCAAAGTGATAGCTCTAAAATGAGAGAAAATTTCAGAGGCAAATTTCAAGCACACGTGTTAATTTAGAGAAGTATAGCTTTTGTAGCCTAAATGAAAAAAAAAACTTATGATAAGAGATTCTTAGTCTCTTTTTTTGTGTTTTTTTCCTATTTTTATGTTTTATTAGTTGGTCTAAATCTCCTAATCTTAGATTACTTAGAATTTCTTTCTAGTTCTCACATACGAATAGAAAATTATGTCATTTAAACAACTAACATCTTGATTGGTTTGCTTTTACATGTTTGAGAGCTTTGAAATGATCTCTTTTTGCTCAGTACTGCCAAGACTCTATCCCTAAGACATTTTAAAAAGATTTATTTATTTATTTTAGAGAGAGAGAGAGAGCTGGAAGAGGGGCAGAGGGAAAGAGAGAATCTCAAGCAGACTCTCCAGTGAACGCAGAGCCTGATGTGGTGCTTAATCCAATGACCTGAGATCATGGCCTGGGCCAAAATTAAGAGTCTGATGCCCAACTGAGACAGTCAGGTGCCATCGCCCCCCCACCAAGAAACTTTTATATCCATCCCTTCTCAACTATACTTCTGTTATTAAGTCATGACTAATGGGGGTTCCTCATGTATTATGAAGCACTTTACTACTTCATGATTTCCGGATTTCTGCACTTACTTATTACACAATCGGGCCTTAATAGGCCTACCAGACCAATACATATAGCACTTAATAAGCAATTGTTTGGGCACTATAGAAAAAGCAGGTAAAATGGAGATAAAAAATGTAATTAGAGTATGATCTTCATGCTTAATTTACTTGAAGTTTACTATTTTATTATTTGTGTGTTGGTAAAAAATAGGTTCCCTGGAATACTAAATAAGTATTTGATAAAATTCAAATGTACAAATAAGTGAATGGGTGATATGAGAAGATTCATAAAAACTATAACACAAAAACAGTTCTCAGAAGTGCCATAAATGATGCAGACTTATAAAGGAAAGCCATGGGAGTAGAACCGTGGTTCTAACTGTGGGATCCGAAGGGCCTTCTTGGGAAGTGTTCTTCACCTTGCACTTTTGAAAACAGGTATAAAAACATGCCCTTACATTTCAAAGTCTCATTTATCAGGTCACTTACTTGGTTTCTGCTCCTGTCTTTTCCTGGAGGTCAGACAATGGATCCAGGTAGAGAAGCACATTTTAAGCCATCTTCTCCATTCCCATTCAACAAGTCTCTGATTCATTAAGGGTCCTTTGTTCCCAAACTCAGCTCAGGTACATTTGAATCCTAACAACAAGCCTAGTGTGGGCTCAAAGTAGGAGCGCCACAATCACAACAACCACACAGAATCTCAGAGCTGGAACTGAGAAGAGGAAATGAATACAGATTTTTTTACACCAAAACACCTGAAGTTGGATCTCAGGTCTAATCCTTCTAAGTTGTGTAAACCATTGTGCTTCAGTTTCCTT
The DNA here is from genome assembly GCF_011100685.1 of Canis lupus familiaris. Taxonomy (NCBI): domain Eukaryota; kingdom Metazoa; phylum Chordata; class Mammalia; order Carnivora; family Canidae; genus Canis; species Canis lupus. Next base: position 55,391,558 of record NC_049237.1, on the reverse strand, counting down.
TCTAGAAGTGGTAATAATAATAATAGGATTGTTTGAAAGATTAAGATACTTGTTATGTTAATTAGAGGCAAACTTATTTTAACAAAGACATTTAAAAAGAGAGTAAATGAAAAAATAGTTTATTTTTCTTTTAGGGAAAAATCCAAAAAACAAGTAAGTTGACTATTATGGTTAGAAAGAAGACTCTTCTCCACCAAGTTACTTTGAGTCTAGGGAGGAAGGTCAACTTTGTGTCCTAAACATGTGTCTTCCATCTGGTTCTAAAGATGCTCTGACAGGAAGGGCTGAAAAGTAAGTAAAGCGCTTGATCAAAAATATTGCACAGAAGCATCTGCATCATTTGATTCCTGTTTCATTGGTCCAAACTTATCAATGCAACCATACAGAGACATGGGGCCTGGGACTGATGTGTTTTGCTGAGTTTCCTTGTGTTATCCAGAGATTCCATTACTCATTGTTTGAAGTGAGAAATAACTGTTTGGGAAGGTTTAACAATCCCTCTGTTTTTATAATCTGCTTAAACAAAGGCAGGCACATCCTCTGTGCCCTGAGAAAGTACAATATTATTATTGTCTGCTTATCATTGTTTTTAAATCATCATTCTCATTCTTATTATCTGCCTCAATTAAGTATTTAAACACCTTATGAGTATTCCATGTCAGTTGATTAGCTAGATGCCTGATGAACTTCAGTAGTCTATTACAATATCCCCAGTTCAACTTTGGACTCTATTAAAAATTTCCTCTTACTTTGAGCAGAAATCTAAGGCTGTGCAATTCCTTTCTGTTGGTCTGAGTCCTAACTGGGGTACAAACAGGCTCAGTGTTTCTTCAGCATGGCATTATCTCAGGTATATGACAGCAATATGTGTTCTTTCTCCTCCTCAAAGCTGTATTTTCCAAGAACTCCCTTTGGGAGTGACTGCCAGTTCTTTGTATTATTTCTCCTGAGAACATCTATCACCAAAAACTTTTTTCAATCATTTATCTCAAAATACCTTTACTCTTTTCAGCTTAATCTTTATTCTGAAGAAAAACTTGTTGTCCACATCACCCTGAATTCCAGAATTAAACCCATTATTCATTGATATTTCTTACAGAACAGATCAGCCTCAGGTTTCTTTTATCTTTGCACCTAAACTCTTGAAACTCCACAGCCACATGGCTGTGGTCTATCGTTGCATGTGGGCCTATCGTTGACCTGCCTACAGTATAAACAGCACCATCTTTACCTTTTGTCATATATCTGAGACTATTAATTTGGAGACATGAAAACAATCACACATTGGGAAGGAATGTTATTGAAAATAGAAAGTAGACTGCCTCCATCCCAGGAAGACATACTCTGCTTCTAGATATCCTAGAAATGAATATGGCAAAAGGAATTGAATACCCAGTAGGGACACTGTGTAAGTTGTGCAGGGAATCTGAGCTCCCATACAGCTGCTCAGGTGACATGTGCTTTTTTGATCGCTAGGCGTGTACTCGGTGTCCGCAGGAGACTCGGTAATAGGGAATTGTGATTTTGGCCTGGGTGATGTTATGTTGCTTTCTGGTCACCAAGTACTGGATAACTGAGGCCTTGCTTTCTCCACACAGCCCATGGAGCTATACACAGAAGGATGCAGTGTCAGAAGATGGATGGTCGCTGTGAGGTTGAGTGCCTTTCCTTTGAAGATAAGATTGGGGGCTGTAGAGCTGAACTGACACCACTTTGCTGCAAAAAAAGGAAGAATAATTAAAAGCCAAGCAGGAGCTCCAGAAAGTGAGAAGCAAAGATCCTCTGGCTGTGAGCTCCATGCGGCAAACATCTCTGGATTTATTCTCTTGACCTCCAACATGGGCATTCTTTGAATGAAGCTGTCAATCCAGCTTCTGACACTGCAGAGAAATACGATCTGTAGGCCATGAGGGGCCTGGGGGAAGGCACTGTGTTATGTTGACCTTCGGAATCCTCACTTGCTGGCAGAGGCCCCCTTAATTATTTTATGGATTAATAAAGTGAGTGAGCAGATTAACAGATTAAACAGGTAGAATGGAAAGGTGGGACCATGGTTGAAATGTTCTAAAACCCTGGCTTCAGACAGAGCTGTGACCCTGGGTCTTTGTCGTTCAGACTCTGGTCTCTGTAATATGAGACGACTCAACCACATAGTACATGCCCATGTGATGGACACAAATTGTGGCCGCCTTAGCAGTCCTGCTGGCTCATGCTTCTCCGGCTCCTTCACAGATAGCTGTTAGCATGGCTTCCCCTCCCTCTTCAATCTGGAACATCAAGTGCCATAATGAAAAGGGCCTGTGTCAAAGTTTAAGCTGGCCAAAGATTGGGTAGCGTCTTCATGCTGGCCTCTTGTAGTGAGAATGTAGCAGTCATGGCCTCTTCAAGAGCAGGGTTCCTAGAGATAGTCTAATTCAACACCTTCATTACAGCGGAGGAGATAGAGACCCCAGAAGATGCCACTGTTGCCGGCTTAGTCACAGCAACACTTTGGCTTTTGGTCTTATGTTCTTAGCATGTCCACAAAATGGGGTCCTGGCTGAGAGCAGAAGCCTGAACAGGGATTATTTATAGCAGCTCCGGTGAGCAGCTGGGTGGAAGAAGAAGTGGAAACAGCTGCAGAAGAGTTGGACACTTTCCAAGATCCCTCCTGTGACCTTGTGATCCTTGCTTGTCTGGGCTGATGGTAACAGCACACAGGTTTGCTTTTGCCCTTATTTGCCAAAATTCAGACTCCCAGCTTTCAGGGCTAGCAATATATATGTCATAGGCCACTGTCATCCTAGACTGACAGCACACTGCTCCAGAACAGAAGAAAGATAGCCCCTTGGCTCAGTCTGGAGAATGTCCTTACCTATTTGACTAAGCCTGCTTTCTGTAGAGATGTAAATAAAGGAGAGCAGAATAAAACACAACTTACTTCCAAGGATGAGCCAATTTATAAAGGCTGTAAAATAAGAAATCAAAACATTTTTTCTAAAAAATGTTCTGGTGCTGCTACATATCTTCATGGCTAATGGGCTGATTTTTTTATTCTGAAAACTACACAAGAGACGAGTGGGTGGAAGAAGCTCTCTTTTTGCAAGTATCACAGGTCCTGGGGTCTTCCCAGAAGTTGCTTACCCAGGCCTCAGATAAAACTAACTGCCTTTGAGAATCTAAATGTATTTAGGCCTCATACCCTGTTCTTTCTGTTTTTTTTTTTTTCTCCTGTTTCCTTGCAAAATTAACAGTGGTGTGTATAGTGTCTTCCTCTGCTTCTCGACTTACAGAAACATCCTCTACCACCTTCAGCCTGCTGGGATTTCTCTTAATGAGGAGACCATGACCTCTTAGACATGTGTTGGTCACCATGCTCTTTGTAAAGACTCCAGGGGCACCCTCGGCAATCTATGGTTGGTATCTCTTGTTACCTCGATACATCGCAAGCATTTCACAATGTGGTCTGTCTCCTCCTTCATTCCTGTCTCCTCTGCCCTTGAAGATAGAAGTCTTCCAGCTACTTTCTTTCTCTTCTTCCCTGTTGTCCTATGTTCTCCCTTTCCTGAGATTGCACACACCCTGGATTCATCCATCTTCATATTACACATGTCTCTAAGCAATTCCAGGAGCTCCTGTGGTTTCAGCCTCTCCTGTTGATGTGGCATTATCTCCTCACCAGCCTTTCCAGGCTCCAAGCCTCCATTCTCTACTCCACTCCACGGCAGTGCATGGATGCCCTGCACACTGCATCTTCCAGACCTTGAGGCCAGTTGCTTCCCATTAGCCCCTTTAATGCAAGACATTGGCAGTAGACAGGAAAATAAGATGAAGGGTGAAGACAGTCCCTTTCATTTCCAGCTCTGGCCAGCAGCACCCCAACAGCAACAGATGGTTGGCTCCAGGCTCCAACTCCTTTTGGCTTTCTCAGCAGCCTTGCAATAACCCTTGAAGGAACTAACAGCACCCAGCACCCATAAAGGCATGGCTGGGCCACAACCTGTTTTGCTGTGTACCCTGGTTCTCCATGGCCCCTGTTTGGCCGTATCTTCTCCTCAAAAGTCTGAACATTGGCTGCAGGATGTCTCCACCCCACTTGTCTGGGCCCCAGCCATGGAGCACTCCTTCCTTAAAGTCTTAAGCATCATTCATGAGCTGTTCTTGACTTAGAGGTCTGAGCACCAGCTGTGCTGTGTCCCATACTCACACATCCAGCCTCCAGCTGTAGGTAGCTAACACCAGGATTTCGGACCCCTGCCGCTGATAGCGCCTTTCCCATGTCCTCCTCTGGGCCCGTAGTTATTAATCTCTGTGGACATTTGACCATCTGCTACCTGTGTAAGCAATCCTTTGCATTAAATTTCGTGTTCTGAATACCCAGCATGATTTTTGTTGACCTAAATGAGCTTTGTCTGATAAAAATCCTACACTGTATTTCCGAATTCAACTTCATGCTAAAGTTTTACAGGGCATTGGTCTTCCCTAACTGGATCTCTGATGGGCACCCACAAATAACTAGTTTTTATTGCACTTTATCCCTTCCTTTCCAAAACTGATCTTCATTTACTGTTCTAGATCTTAGTAAATATTGTTACCACTTACTCAGGCACTCAAGTTAAAAATGACTTCCTCAGGCTTCTTGTCCCTTACAAATCACACAATTCCCTCACAGCATAAATGTACATAGATTATTCCCCAGTATGTGCAAATTGTGCCATACCTTTTCCTCCCTTCTCTCTCCTCACTAACATTGTTCTCATTTACCAAGAATTAGGGATTGGATATGGTTCTACATTTCATGCTACATATTATGCATATATGCACACACGCATACACACCCACAGACCGGGTTTCTTGTTCAATCATAAAAACTAAGGATAAGTGTCACACTCAGATTTACAAGAATTCTTAGAATATTAAAATGTTAGAGCTAGAAGTGGCCTTGGAGGTAATATAAATCAGTGTTTCTAGAGCCAAATGGATTCTAGTCACCTAGGGATGCTTGGGTGGCTCAATGGTTGAGCATCTGCCTTTGACTCAGATCATGATCCCGGGGTCCTGGGATCAAGTTCCACATCGGGCTCCCCAGAGGAAGCCTGCTTCCCCCTCTGCCTGTGTCTCTGCATCTCTCTCGGTGTCTATCATGAATAAATAAAAAAAAATCTTTTTTAGAAAGTTGATTCTAGTCACCTAGAATATTTTTGAAAATCAGAGGTCTGTTCCTGACTCTCACACTTTCATATTCGGAATTCTTAAGTTAAGAATCTGAATTTTTAAAACCACATGTCCGATCAAATCTCCTGCATAGTGATGTTTGGCAACTATAGATCACCGACCAGAGGAGCATCTGAGATTTGAAAGTGCCCTGGTTCTGTGTCCCACACTTCCAGTTAGAAGCCAGAGTGGAGCTTCAGCACTCAAATCTAGAAGTTCTGTCTTTCAGCCCAGTGGTATTTCACTGTCCTGCACTTTTTGAAAAGGAGATATTGACAGGAACATAACAAATGGCTCACCTCCTTGCTCGGGAAAGAGAAGTTCAGACTTTATAGATAGATTTACTTATTTGTTTGTTTGTTTGTTTGTTTGTTTTTCAATTGAGAGAGAGCTGGTATACACAAGTGGGAAGGCAGGGGCAGAGGGAGAAGCAGACTCCCTGCTGAGCAAAACGGGGCTGGATCCCAGACTGCAGGATCATGACCTGAGCCAAACGCAGATGCTTAACCGTTTGAGCCACCCAGGTGCCCTAGAACCTCAGACTTTCATTGGAAAATACATGTCCAGCAAAGTAACATAGAACATGGCAGTTTCCACAGCCTGATGGGAAGCCTGTGGGAGCTCAGAACAGAATGACTGAGTTTCACTTTAGTTAGCAGAGTCTGAAACAAGTTCTCAGACAAAATACCCTGTCCTCGTTCAAACCAACTTCTTGTCAATCTAGTCAAAATCACTTTAACTGACCTGAAAGATTGCTGTTCCATTTTATTGCCAAAGTGTCCGTAGCTTATGTTCCCATTTGACAATTACTTCCATTCAAAACTGCCCACTTCCATGAGCATCCAAAATAACAAGGACTCTCTGTCCTCCCTTGAAGGCCGTTCTGCTATCATAGGACACCCCTGTCCTCAGATACCTGTAGGGAGGTATTAAAATGTCCTCATGATGCAGGGACATTCTACTAGTCCTGGTGAGTGCGGACTGAAATGAAGTCATTTTCCACCTGTCTGTATGGACACCATCACCCATGAGAACCATTACTATCTTCGTGCAAATCTATTCTTTTTTGAACCAAGTCTCTTCAGGTAACAAAACAAGTTTATAAAAGACTTATTCAGTTTGAGAAACTGAGCACTTGAGAGAATCCTACACATAGGCCAAAGACTCCACGACCTACACTACCTACATCCCACTACGTCCTATGGGATAGTCAGTGTTTGAGAGACCATAGTTCCCTGGTACCTGAATGCTCCCTCCTGATTGTGTGCATCACATACTAGGTCTGGTAAGATGGACTTGGATGAACTGCAGTCAGGGGCTTTCCAGGTGTTTAGAACCATCTGTACTTCATCAGTGAAACAGAACAGGAGATGGGTAACAGAAAATGGGGCATTTTCCTAACAGTGTTTTTTGTCTCCAAACCTCCTCTGCTTATATTCTCCAAGAGTTAGTGACTTTCAGATAATAGCATGACAGAGCCATGATACAGCTCAGGGGCCCAGGCAATGGGAAATGATAAGGATCTACTTATAGGAAAACTGAGTCTAAGAAAATTAGCTCCATACAACTGATCTTTGGGGCTTAAGTCATTTTTTATGGCTTTATTCCACCCTTGGCTCCCCCTGTTACCTTTCAACTCTGGTCTTCTCAAATGGATTCCTCCTGAGATTCCAGCTGACTCCCAAACCGAATGTGCCCTTCTACATTTAGGGTAGAAACAGGAACTAGAGGTCTTAACCATCCTGTCCAACCATGCCTTACCATAGCCTGCATCAGACTCCCTGCTTTTGACCAAGGAAAGAACTGGAAGTATAAAAGAGAACAGCCAGTATCTAAAAGTCCTGGCCAAGTATATTCAAGGAGGAATAGGCGATATTATTACACTTGAGGTAGGATATTTATTCATTTGTTTTGATGAACAGAAACCTAGGGTTTGCTGAAATGTATGAAGTAGACACAGAGGTGACAACAGTGCTTAATTACCAATGGTAGTAACTCAAAATGGGGGAAGAGTAATGATGACGGTGGTCCTGGAGTTTTTTATTAACACACATTGCAGACTTATGGACAAATGGGGCACACTCTCTAGTCTCAAGGAACCCTACTAGAATCTTCAATGAAACAATTATGTATACTTCACTTCTATATTTTCTCCATATATAATTTTACTAAGCAAAGTTATTTGCTTTTAAAGAACCAAGGCCAATTGTGAAAACTGCAGCAAAGTATTTTCATCAAATGAGACAATGAAGTATGTAAGAAACATAGAGAATCCATAGGGGTTTCTCCAGTGAGATACCACCATACGACTATTAAAATGACTCATTGTAGGTTTTAGGCCTCCAAACCTGTAAAAAAAAAAAAAAAGAAAGAAATATTTTCTGTTGTTTTTAGTTACTAAGTGTATGGTAATTCATTACAGTGACAATAGGAAACTAGTGGAAAAACTCAAGAGAACACTCTGGTGGGAATCCCAGGATGAGAGCCAAGAGACATCTCCATGCGACAGGAGCAACATGCAACAGCTGGCAACAATATTGGTTGTGACACCTCAGAAATCTCTGAGACAGAGTTCCTACAAGATGATGAGATTGATGGACATACCTGATCAGACTGAACTTTTTAAGAGGGGTCGAACAAAGGCAGAGAGCTTAGGATTGAAACACAGAAAGGGGGAAACAAAATCAGATATATTAAAAAAGAGAAAAGAATGAGCCCTGGGAGAATGTCACGTCGAGCAGGACAGGAACTCTGTAGCGCTCTCTAACAGCACCAACTTCCAAAGCAAGCAACTGACCACGGCTGTGCCTGAACACCCAGGGGATAAGGCTGGGGCAGGGGTGAGGGGTGGGGAGATGTGCTTGTCTACTCTGACAGTTGGGGTTGGTGGTCCCTATTCATGGAGCTCAGGTTTCCCTCCCCAAGTAGCTCTCCCTTCTCCTTTTATCTGCTCCATCTCTACTCCATCCTCATTTCAGGGAGTTAACTGAGCTATGCCTGGTTTTCCCTCTGAAACGCCTCCTAGAAAACCCTCTCCACATAGCAAGCTGCGGCCATTTCCGGGCATCCTTGGTCCACCAGAACCTCCACAATTTTTTAAAGAACACTTGGGGGGCCCAGGGATCACTCGCCTCTGTGAAGATGATGGAGAAAGTTATCCTGAACTGAAGCATCCTCAGAATTATCTGCTTCAGCTCAGACCCTGAGAACTGATAGTGTCAAAACTTGAAATCCAACCAGGCTTCCCATGACCTAACTGAATCTCTAATAAAACTTTATGAGAGCTCCTGTAGGTCCAGATACCTCCTGTGATGAGCGGGAAGACATAGGGATTTTGTTCTTGGATGGCCAGAGTCGTCAAATGTTTTCGAGTCTACTTGGGAACCAAGGAGCAGCTCTTGTCTTCCTGGAGAGGTTTCAGCTGACACCTGCCCAAATATCCTTAGAATTTTGTACTTCAGCTCAGCGTCAGGGAACCACCATTGGACAATCTAGCCAGCCTGAGTCCCTGGATATGTTTAAAGTCCTCTCGTTGTTCCAAAAAAGGGGAACTTGCCTTTTGAAGGCACCGGGTGGTGACTGCCCACCTACTCCAGCAACTTCAGCACTTCCTGGGTTCACCCAAAGGCAATATGAAACTCAGATGCTTGCCTTTGTCACCCCTGCTGGTCTGGTTGACAGAGGCTCACACTCCAACAGCCCAGAGCCTCTATATGCAAATATGGTTACCTGGACCTCCAGTGGTTGGATGGAAGAGGTGGAAGAAGGGCAATGGGATGCTAAGGCTAAGAAAATGCTGGGGTTTAGTGGGAGTCATAGCATGGTTCATGGACCCTGGCTGTGAGTCTGGCTCCTGCCTTCTCTGCATGCACCCTGGGCTGGCCAAATACTTGAAATCTGATGGGTATCATGTGGCTGGCCAGCCCCAGACAGCCCCCCTTCCACCTCCATTCTTTAAAGCTCCCCCACTGGGATGTGCACACAAGTTCCCAAGATCCCCCATTACCTGGACCTAGTTGGTTTGACTTTCTATGCCACAGGCTACCTGTTTTGGCCTTATGAAATAATTTTCTTGATCAGAACATGGGGCTCAGAGCCTGAGATACCCCAGGAAGAAGGTCCTGATATCTTGTGATTTGACAAGGAATTTGAGAAATATGTACCGGAATCTCCCAACTTCTTAGGTTTGTTGTAGGAGACTTGGCAGTATTAATTGCTTTAATAGCGTTAAAGTCACTGTGATCGTCCTCCAATCATTACATTGCTCTTGATTATTACTTTTACTATTATGTCTCTTATTATGGATTGTTCATGGGTGGTTGTTATAAAACACTGACTACATTTTCTATTCAAGAGGAGGGTCTGATATTTGGAGACCATTTCTGATTGTTCCCCAGAAGACTTTTACACAACGAGGCTACAGTTCTCCCACTCCACTGCTTGGTTTCCTTTCATGCGGAAACCCTCTCAGCATGTTCCACATTCCTCTCCTGAGGCATATACCCTCCATGAGGGCAGGGAAGCCAAGTGGATAATGTCCCCAGGTTGGCAGATCCTAGAAAAATGTACACGTTCCGTCCAGAGATCAGCACCATTCCCTGTAGACCTGGGAGAGTCACACAACCCTCCTTGCCTCACTAGAGCCCGCATAAAATTTCTAATGTCATTTGGGTGCCCTGGAACTGCTCTTGCAATCCAAAAATACTGGAAAACAAATTAGCAGGGGCCTGAGTACCCTCAAAATTTTGCCGCGGCCCGGCGGCAGGAGTGACCTGATGTCCTGTGTCCTCCCGTCCTCTGCCTTTCCCAGGGGAGCACCGGATCCTGGGCTGTGTCCCCCGGTGCCCTGGGCTCCGAGCCTGCCACACTGTGATTGACCTAAGTACAATGTAGCATTTAAAACATCAGAGTCAATTTTGTGTGAAGTTAACTTATCCTTTATTACAATAAAACTCATAAGCCATTATACAGGTTAAAGGTTAAAGAAAAATGGAAAATATAGAAACAGTGAAATGCCAGGGGAGGGCAAGCCTCCGTTGGGCTGCAGCCACCACGAGCCCTGCGTTGGGAGCTGGGGCGAGCTCAGGGGTCGAAGCCAGTTGTTCCAGATGCAGGTGGCGGCTCTGGCACTCTGGGGACCCCGATTGCAGGTGCCGGGGCCTGCTCCTCCTCTGGGGTGGCCGCGGGTGCAGGGGGCTCCTCCAGGGCTGAGCAGTGAACTAGAGCAGTGACCACTATCTGCAGGGGCTTCACCTCCCCAGCGGCGCTTCAGCGCGGGCCGAGCCCTCAGCCCCAGCAGCCGGGACGGCCTGGATCCCCGCAGGCCCCGACGGGGCAGCAGTCCCCACGGTCAGAGCTGGGACTTGCTCCTGAGCTGCTTCAGGGTGTTTTCCTTGGGCTGAAGCTGTAGCTCCAGGAAGGCAAAGTATCCCCATTAGGACGGACGTTCCACGTGCCTCCCAAGTCAAGACCACTCTTCCCACTGCTCCACGTGCGTGAGGGCATGAGCCCTGGGAGGTGTCCCCAGGCTGCAGCCCGTGGGGTGAAGTGTGAGCCCACCCCCTGCTCCCAGCCCAGCTGCATGGAGGCTGGATCGGCGGGGCCCACCCTGTCCCCAGCTCAGTCACCCCCAGGCCTCCTCACCCCCAGCCTCTGGCTCCACTGTATGGAGGCGTCTGAATTGCTGGAGGTTACGCCGGGCACGGAGTTCCACGTCTGAACCTGGCATGTGCTGTCTTACGAATTGCAGAATTTTCATAAGGGAGGGAAATTCGGGGAGCTGACAAAAGTCGTCCCCATAATAATCCAGCCATATTTCCAGCATGCAGGAGATGGCCCTGTGGAGGGACAGGCGGGCACAGGTGTCAGAAGACAGGGCTCTGTCACATGCAGGTGTCCCGGGGAAGCCGTGCAGGACCCGGGGACCCGGCCTCCCGTGCGGGGTGTCAGAGGCCAGTCCTGCTCCTTGTGCCCCTGCCACCTGGCGGACCTGCCTGCCACAGGCCTGCTCCCTGAGGAGGGGCTGATATGCAGCCTCTGTTCTGGGGAGCCCACGCCCAGCGGGGTGACCATCACCGTCTCTCCTGGGGAAGCGGGACTCCCTCCTCAGCCTGGTCCCTGCCCACCTGCCCCTTGAGTCCACCGGCAGGCGTCCGGGGACTGGGGGCGTCTGGCCTGTCATTGCCCTCACTGCACACACTGTCGCTCTGGGAAGCTCCAAGGCAGGAGGGCTCGGGCTCTGTGTCCTGCCAGGCCTTGCCAGGAGCCGCCCAGGACCGCCACCTTCCCTCCTGTGGCTCTGGCCTGCCTCCCTCCAGAGGGGCCCCCGGGGGTGTCCTTCCACTGACTCTAATCTCTCATCTCCCACAGGGTGGGGGCCGCCTGGTCTGGAGGCCTCACCAGCCCTCCTGAGCACCTGCTGTGCCCCCTGGTCCAGGTGCCACCAGATTGGGGAGTGCAATGCTCCCCACCCCCTCTGCTCTGGGCCCCAGGTGTGGGGCAGAGAGAGGGTTGGGGGGCATGGAGAAGTTCTCCTTAGGGATCCCAGTGTCTCCCACCAAGACCGCACCCCATCCTGGCTCTCCTGCCCTCTTTTCCAGAAGGGGCCTTAGACCTTTACTCTGTCACAGGAATTGCAGATGTGTGAGGTGAGGGTGCAGCCGCCCCCCCCCCCCACAGCCCCTTCGCTGCCCTCCTGGAGAGGGAAGGCCCTCCTGCAGGAGCCGGAGTCACTCACAGTTTCCAACGCTGGACCGTGTCGTCGTCACCACATGCAGCTACGATGTACCCATATCTAGAGGAGGGCGGGGGCATCCCATGAATCGTCCTGTGGACGTGACCTCTCATAATGGGGGCTGTCACCCTCTGACCCCTGACTAGGCCGGAGCCCCGGGGGCCGTCAGCTCTGTGCGTGGGGCCACGGGCAGCTCCCGGAGAAGCGCCCGCACCTGCTGGGGCCTCCTGAAGGCTTGAGCATGAAAGGGCTCGGCGAGGCCCATGGCCCATAACCGAGTGGGCCCGGGGTGCCCCGGGGTCCCCCGGTCTGGTTGCCCGAGGACACAGACCCCCGATAGACTCTCAAACCTCCCTTTCAAATGGGAAACAGGCCGCTCAGGACCCTGGTGACGGGGTGGAGGAGGCCCAGGCCTCATGATGGGGGAGGAAGACAGCTGCTGAGCACAGGCACAGACCCTCTGGCTGACCCGCCACAGGCCAGGCCCCGCGGCTGCCCTCCAGGACCCCGCTAGGCCCTGGGGGACCCTGCTCCAGGGGGAGCAGCCCGAGGCCGGGAAGCTCACACCATCCCCAGCCTCCCAGCAGCAGGTGGACAGCCCTGGGCTGCGGAGGGGCAGGTGCTCACTCGGTGAACAGCAGGTCCAGCACCTCCTCCGTGGTGGCGAATCCACGATAGTCGTCTAAGAAGCTGCAAATGGAGATGACGTCCCTGCGCTGCAAGGCGAGCAGCAGTTGTCGGTCTTCGTGCCCCAGCAGCTCCGTCCGGCTGAGCTTCTTCGGGACAATCTGATGCCCCTTCCGGCCGCCCCCAGCACACCTGAGGTGGGACAGAGGGGACGTGCAGCCTGCAGGGAGCCGCCAGGAGACCTGGGATCCCGCCCCGGCAGGCCCTGCGCTGGCCCCGTGGGCTTGAGGAGCTGGGGCTCCCTCTCCCGCTCAAGCTCCCTGCCTGTCTCTTACACAAACAGGACCAACTATGCAATAAAGAAACAATCTCAGAGGATAAATGTTCAAAATATTTGGATCAATACGAGGACCTCAAGAGACACAGAGAGAGAGACCGAGAGAGGCAGCCACACAGACGGAGGGAGAAGCAGCCCGTGCAGGGAGCCCAGGCGGGGCTCGATCCCGGGCCTCGAGATCAGGCTGGCGGAAGGCAGGCGCTAACCGCCGGGCGACCAGGCCTCCCCTGAGGGCTCTATTCTGATGTTCCCACACATCTGTGCGCAGGGACTCTGCATCTGGCCCAGGCAGGGGCAGGGCCATGGGGGCAGGTGTGGGGAGGGGGGATCCAGACTCATGTGGGAGCAGGAGTGTCGGGGGGCCCAGGGGGTAGCAGGCTGGCTTCTGGGACCCGGTGCCCTTCCTGCCGCATCAGGGCCCGGGTGTCGGGGGCCCAGCCCCTGCACTCACCCTGAGCCCGCGCTGGCCTCTGTTAGCTGCGCAGGGCACCTCCCTGCTCCTGGAGGCGTGGGGCAGACGACCCCTTCCTCCCGCTCGCGCCCCACGTCCCGGGTGGAGCTCTGTGGAGACAGTGCCCGGCAGTCAGGCAGGAGGCCTCAGCGCCTGGTCTGGCCCCCTCGCCTGCCGCACCCCCAGCTGCCTCCACCCAGACACACCACGCGCAGGCGGCACCCACCGCCCCTGGAGAGAGGAAAGGGATGTGGCTGCAGGGCCTCGGGGTGACTCCGGGGGGGGTAGAGGACCTCAGGAACCCTGTTTCCCCCCCCTGCCCACTGTGACATCAGGGTGACCCTGAAGGGATCCCCGGGAATGTGCCGCCCTGCAGCGTCCCCCAGCCTGCATGGGACCTGCCCACACATTCCTGGTACCCTGAACTGAGGAGGAGGGGATGAGGCTCCCAGGATGGTGGCACAGGGGGCCTGGCCTGGCCTGCGCTGTGTTACCTGACGGCGCCTCCGGATCACCGCCCTGACGCCTTGGTATCTATCCTGGAGCCAATGCCTACAGCATTGGAACAAGCGGCTCCCCCGGGGTTCCTGGGAGCCAGAGCCCCGAGAGGTGGGCCGGCAGCAAGAGAACATCCTCCAGTAGCAGATGTCTCCAGCCAAGTGAGCCTGAGCTGGGGCTGCACTGGATGCGGGTGCCTGGTTACGGGGGTTCCAAGTTCTGTTGGGCTCTGTGACACGGAAGTGACCTCACTCCCTGGGACCCCCTCCCTGACCCACTCCTGGAGGAAGCTGCAGGGGCAGTGCTCGTGCTGCCAATGCTTCCCCCCTCCCTGCAGGCGATGGCCTGTGCACACAGGGACACGACCGCAGCCCTGTCCACAGGCCCCAGGGAAGGACTGTGTGCACCCAGGACCCCAGCCTGGACACACGCCTGGGTTCAGACATGACTGTCCAGTCTTCCCCGGTTTGACACCAACAAGCCGTTGTGCCCATGGGGATGGTCGGCGTCTTGACTGTGGGACAGGGAGTATCCT